>NC_089534.1:19184073-19531710 GCF_963924715.1 Thunnus thynnus
TTCTACTTTTTTTGAGCTGTGACCACCGACTGAAATATCTAGTTGCATCAGCGCCTGCTCATCATTTTAATGACGAAGTAATAAAGTAGCAGATTATGTTTTTATACTAATTTGTCAAGACCGAACTGCTCACAGTGAGTCATCAGATGAGCCCTGAACCCGATAGATCACTAGGGGCGAAAAAAAAATCCTTCATATCTTGTAATTGTGTTCTCTGCACTTCAGTCAGCATGTCGCAACTCATAAAACGCTCTACAGGCTCACTCAACACGTTGCACAGTTAGGATTTAGTCGAACAGAGAGGAACATGGGGATAGGTAGCCAATTATCTGAGAGAGAGGCAGAGATTTACAACTAGATTTGTCTCTTCTCCAAACATCGAGCTGGGTTGTGATTCTTGGCTGCGGAGACTAGAAAAGTATTATCTCTCTGCGTTTGTGTGTGCAGGTGTGTGTGCACATTTCACAGCAGATAGTGAAAAGGAGGTTTTGTGGTTTTTCTGGGTTCTTCTTAGCAACCATGACTAACTTTCAGTAATACAGAAGAACTCAGGTTACTATTCTGGTTACAACCCTATTACCAGAAGTCAGCCTGTCAAATGATCGGGTCACACATGCATACACACACACACACACACACACACACACACACACACACACCCGCTCACACACGGAAGTTAGTCCTTGGATGTCTCAATGCTAAAGGGCGTGATGGTCAGCCGTGACTAAATGTTTCCAGGAGGAGGTCTGGCTCATGACCCAGCACTCGTATGACTGTATTAAACGCACTCTATGACAAATCTATACAAGACAGGCCTAAACACACAGACCCTTAACACACTTGTACACACACTCACACGCATTGAAAAAAAAAAATTCAGGCAGAAAAATCAAGAGCAAGCTTTCAACATCAACAGCTATGTAGATGTCAAAAATCTGAGCTACTTTTGAATATGATACGGATAAGAATATACTATAAAGGAATGTAATGAACCATCTAGGGAAACATGATTGTCAAAACAATCTCATCACAAGGTCCATTAGTAGCTGTCCATTAGAGCGTTTGATCTACAGACTTTATGGTTTGATCGTATCACACAGTCTGCCTTCCTTTTCCAATGAGATTCACTCATTTCTCACAGAACTGATGATCAGATTTCTGTTTTTTATCTGAAAATTTGAAGGACTCATCGTGCTGAACAAGGTCAAGAGTGACATTTAAAAATTCGGAACATGTACATTTCCATGACAGCTTCATTTGCTTAGGAAGATTGCGTAATATGATCAAAAACTCCAACGTACAGCTACTAATAGACCTTGAAGTGAGACTATTTTGTAAACTGCTCTTTTCAAGGAGGAGAATAAACCTTCAATCTCAGTGGAAACATGATGTCTTCATAGGTTGTGTAAAAGTGATTCGGTCAATTCTCTATTGTTTAAAATGCATACTCAGGCTAAATTTGACAAAACAGACTTAAAAGTCAGATTTACAATGATGACAGATTATGATTTTTTTTTTATTAAATCACGGCCACATTAAACATAGCAGTTAAATACGGTGCAGGGATTTCAGGTGCTAAGTGGGAAGCATCTTGATATACTAAGTCATGACTGCAGCTTAACCGTATTTATGTATTTTGAGAAACTGTTTTTCTATTAATCCAACTAACTTCACAAACAGTGAACGTTTGTGTGTTTTGGAAAAGTGTTACAGCAAGAAGAATGGCAGTAAAAAGTGATTCTATGCAGGTTGCTGTGAAACACGCAGGTATGTGTGTGCTGGGCAGGACTTGTCGGCAGCAAGTCCGGAGCTTGTTACCGCTCCTCCAGTAAAAAATTTGGAATAGTTTCAATGTGTTTTTCAATGGACATCTGCAGTATGAGTACCAGTCCCATGAGAGAGAATTTATCAGGAGCATGAGGCTCCAGGCGAGATGTGATCGGAACCTAAGGAGGCAGAGTTTTACTTTCAGCTGGCTCTAAGCTGCAGAATACCTGTCAACAACAACATAAAAAAATGCAGATTAGCTCAAGTAAAAGGTGGATCAAGATCACCAAACTGCTTCTTTTCTGTGCAATTTTCTGTTAACACTTTTTTTTTTTTCTCCTAACAGTAACATTAATCAGACGGTTACAAGATGTCAACATGTCGGTTTGTTTATGGATCTCACTTAATTACGTGGTGCTGTGGGCTGCAATAAAAGTGGTTTGTAACGACAACATCTGCTGTATTTCGAGAGTCTGTGACGCAGAATGAGACTTGTTTTCTCATACACGGTCAGGACAGTTGCTCTGTGGTATCGGGTGTAATTGCAGTAGGGTCGGGAGGGAATGTAAAGTGTTTTAGAGGAAGTGCTGGAATGCGGCGCATTATCATGGGACATAATCGTGCAATCGTGTTATGGGGCATGGACGGTAGAGGAATAAAAGCTGAAAGGCACAGACAGTGGGAGCAGTGTTACTCTGAGCAAAGTTGCTGAGTCCGGTTTTTTCTTGATCACAATTATCACCCTCCTGCTTCTCCAGTAAAAAAGGTGATTACATACTTGGACGGTGCTTAAAATTCCTCCTTCTTCCCTGCCCTCCTGCTGCACTTAAAACTGACATTCCCCCCACCTAAATAATGTTACTCTCTTCACTATATTTAATTGACTTTCTGCAGCGTCATGAGATTTTTTTTTTTTTTTTTTTTTTTTTTTTTGAGGAACTTAACTCTAATATTAGCACGTTGTCTGTTTCTTATTTTCTGCCCAAAGTGTGCCTGTGTGTGCATGTGAGTCTGAACCAGCTGTTTGGACAGGTTTCAACAAGCCAGATAGGAGTGTGTGTGTATGCAAAGGAGACAGACAAGAGGGGGGAAGAAGGTGGGGGTGGGAAGGGAGGTGAACAGCTTTACCTTGGATACGAAGCACTCGGCGATGGCCACAGGGTCGGCGTTACACTTCTCGAGGTCGTGAAGCAAGTCCCTGAGACAAAGAAATCAGCATTTGATGTTAAAATGTGCACCCATTATTTCCTACTTCTTTAAACACACACATGTGTAAACTTATTCTTTTTCATCCATCAATCACACAGACACATGAACATTAAAAAAAAATTCTCCCAGGATTCATTGTCCCAAACAATTGTAGTGAATTTCAGGAGCAAGAGTCACCCTGGATACAGAAATGAGGTCTTAGGGCGCTTGCCTCTGAACAAATGAGAAACTTCCATGAATTCAAACAGGCAACTCCTGTGTATAGATGTGTGTGTGTGTGTGGAGAAAAAAAGAAGGTCACTGGTGAAGTTATTGTTTCATGGCTAAAGCATGAGGTCATTGTGACCGCCTTAAAACTGCTTTTATGCTTCCTTTTTACTGGCCAGTTTGTCTACGCACGGCAGCTGATAAATGAATAGGTGGAAGAAAATGTTTGTGTCTCCAGACCACCATGGCTGACACTCAACTAGCCATCTTGTCTGAATAAGCAACACACACGTACACACACACACACATACACATAGTTTAAAGCGGTGCCGGAGGAGACAAATATGCAGACGGGGATTGATTACACACACACACACACACACACACACACACACACACACACACACCTGACTGCCACAACAACGCCCTTCCCAGGAATCAACAGGTGGCTCAGCCCCAGTTTCACTACGAGCAGGACATTGTTTGTTAAGCCTCACAGACACAAGAGAATATTTCTGTTTAGAGCTGCAGAGCTGTTTCTAAAATCTTCTCGACCAAGTCCAAGTTGAGTCTCGTGTCAGTCGTGACAAGTGTAAGTCAAGTTTGGAATCTTGTCAAAGTCACATTTCCGGTTCTTGAGAAGTCCTCGAAAACAAGTCTTCAAACACAAAATGCTGACCATTAGAATAACACCGCGTTGGAACATTTTGTTTTCAAAGCTGTGTAAATAATAGCTGAGTGCTTTGAATGAAGCCTATCATCAAATATTCAAGTTATGTCGTTATGCAAGACCTGTCTGTCGCTGTCTGATTGAAAAATGTCAGTCGTGAATGTCTTTAGGGAGTCTCATATAAGTCAACACGGTAGTCAAATTTCGAGTCTATGTTTGTGACTTAAATCTGTCACAGTCCACAGTGAAAGTCTTAAGTGTGCACTTTTGTGTGTGTTTTGTACCTGTTGAATTGGAAGATGTCCTGGATGTTGCCAAATAGAGAGCCTTTATCCTCAGAGCTCAAGGCCAGTCGAGACTGGTTAGTGATACACTGCAAGTAGTCCTGCAGAGAGAAAGAGAGAGAGAAAGAGGGAGAGAAAGAACATTCATGAGAGAGGAACTACTATACAGGGTTGACATCTTGATTGGCACCAGCCTTGGCGCACACACACACACACTCGGACCACTATCACACTCACACAGAATTCACCCTGGTATCTCACGAAGCTCTGTTCACCTTTGCTCCACTTGACTTGACTTTGCACCACTCACAGTGTCCAAACATAATTAAGCTCTGTGAGTGATCTGTTTACGTGTGAGAATTTCCACATCCTGTCAACTGCTTAAGTAGCTTTTCCTTTATTTAAGGAGTCATGGAAATAAATCACAACATGTATAATTTAGGGCTTTCAGAAAGGTGGTTTCGGAGAATTCTGTCCAGCGAACCAAAGATAACAAGATAAAAGGGTCAACGGACAAGTTTTTTTGGGGTTTACTCATCAATAAATTGACTACGATATAAGCTACAGTCTTGAAAGTTAATCACCTGGCTGTCCATGAGCTTGAATCTGTTCAGTCACTTACTCACCAACTGCATAGAGGAAAATATCATCTTTCATTATCAGACACTTTTTTTATTTGCTTTTTTTTGCTTGTAATTATGTACAAAATGTTTTACAGGTTATCGCACTTCCGTCCTGTAAATTCTACATGAGATGAATACTACATTATAATAGTGTGAGTGGACATGCATGAAAAATATAATTTCACTCATCATTTGTCAGAACCTCCATGACAACTGTTGTATGCACAGAAGCAATTTTAAGAAATAAAGCACAAACTAAAACATCCTGGTCATTTATCTTCTCATCTGATTTCAAGAGAGACAGATTAAAATTCTTAATACGCTTTAGAAAACAACTTTACTGTAAAACCCTGATGCAACAGTAAATAATGACCATCCATCTACGTAATGCACTGCTTAATACTTGCTTCAGTGTTTTCTTGCAGCTTGATAAGTCAGTAACACAACACAATACTGGGAAACACAGGTTTAACACGGGTCCTTGTTGGAAAACAGGTAGTCAGGAAGACTTAACTCTCTGTCTCTTATCACGGCTTCCATCGCTGTCGTTAGTGAAGACTTGCTGATACGACTCTGTGTGATTAAACACCAGCCTCGGCTCCCAGTATGCCCCGCAGAAAGAAAGTGAGAGGTGGAGAAAGACAGACGGGAAGGTCTCTCAGTAGCAGAGGTACTAATGATTATTAAGTGTAAAATTCTCTTTTGCAAGCATGTTTATTCTCTTTGTGTCAATCAGCACGATTGTTTTTGAGAGATCAAAAAAGTAGTACATCTTCTGCTGTAGGCTGTTTTTTTTTTGCACTTCATTCCAGTTGGTTACCTATGTTTTGTCATTATTGAATTTTATACTGTTTGTACTCTATAGCCTGTAATTGCAGTTGGAGTCCATACAACTCTAAATCTGAATCAGACAGGAGACAGAAAAGTCCACGTCTGACTCTCTGCTCCTTACAACTCTGCGTCTCTTGCTCGTCGGTCTCACTGACAGATGGGTGAGGCGCTGATAGTATCTGTTCCTCCAGGCAAATAAAAATTGCCAACATTAGTCCAACCAAACAACACAGTTACACAAGAAGAACACTTATGTAGACGCACACACACACACTAAACCATCCATGCAGCTGTATTCAAACATGAAACTACAGGCGGATATGGAATAGGGGCTCAGGAGGAGGAAGCATGCTGGTGGCGGCACCATTACAGTTTACCAATGCACCATTACACACTAGACCACAGTCTGCAACTGGGCAGGACAGACGTTACAACATTGAGAAAAGAACCAGGTTGCCCTAAACATGTACAAACACACATCCACTGCTCATTTCATCACAAACAACACTATTTTTTTATGAGTCTTTTTAAACGAGCCCAAAAAGAAGAAGTCTGTTTGCTTAATTTGAGTCTGCTGCTGTGGTTTCCGTTCCTGGTAATGATTTTACTCATTATTGTGAGTAAATTATGAGTAAAATATAACGTGCCTCAGCCTGGGCAGCAGTCCATTAAAATGTGTTTGGTTAGGCAGAAGGAGGGATATAGAAATAGAAAGAGTACAATCTTAACTAAGAGGACAGAAGCATTAATTCACTATGCAGTAAGTGAGAGTTTTAAGTTTAAACAAGAGCTTTAAGGCAAGATTTTGGTTTGAGGATTTGAGTTGCAGAATAATAATGGAAATCCCGCTCACGGGCAGGTCGGCGGTTATGTTTGGGAGGTCATGTCACGGGGTCATGTTTAGATTTTGTTGACTATCGGAGGTAATGTGTAAGGTGATGCTTTATTAGCCACGGGGTCACGGATCTGACCCGGCTTGACCCGTTTCACTCGTCACACTCACGGTTAAAGCCTGACTGAGCTCAACAATAGGCAGCGTTCAGTTAGACACGCACACACACACACACAAACACACAAACACACACCTCTCAAGGTACACTCCCTGCTAAGCATCAGACATAACATGTACAAACTTGATACTTTCTCGTGTTAACCATTAACCTCCTTCGAGTACACACCAAACACGTCCCTCGCTCTACACCGCAGTAGGAAGTCGTTCCTCTAGACAATGCTGAGTGTAAACATCCAAATCTCATTACTTTTGAGTATTTCTGCAGGCCAACTGATGCTCTCAGCTTATTTCCAAATTCCTGGCCAACTCCAAATGGCCTGGAAAAAGGAGGCGGGGGGGGGGAAGCAAGATCAGAGCTTTGTCTTTGAGATTGTTTGCGGATGATGGATTGGCCTCATTTACACTCGCTTATCGAGCAAAGTAGGGGTGATCACGCAGAGCTAATAAAAACACCGCACAACATTCACACATAGAAACGCATTCGATCTCGCAAACACTGACAGACTACATGAAACTTACACATGTAAGTAATCTAAATACACACGTACGGTTCACACACACAGGCGAGGTATGAGTTTGTGTCGACCGGCACGTCACACCGCCGCTGACAGATGAAACACAGGTGAGCCCGGGAGAGTCTGGGTAAATATTTGTGTTGAGGCTGTCACACCCTCTTCCCTTGCAGGAAGCAGCATGGGCAAAGGGATTATGGAAAAGGGAGGTTGCGGGACCAGCTCACACAGGACAGTGCTGATAATAGATGTTGTGCATGTAGTGTCCAACAGCTGGAGTTTACTCCTCAGAATAGGTAAACTGTCACGTTAAAAGCTCTATTCACACAGATACAATCAGTGCAATCCATCCTCCGTGCACTGACTGGAACTGTCATTAAAGGGGTGAAGAAAGGCTAAATGCATGTGTCTTTTCCCAAGAAGACTTGGCAGTCCTGCCATGTAAGTGTGGTCGTCCACGACTGGGTGGTCTGTTTCACTAATGTGGTGGTCTGCAGAGTACAGGCGGTAGAGGGTTATTAAGTGCAGTGTCTAAGCTCTGTTCAGTGTTTTCCTAACCTACTTTAGACATTGTTATCTCGGAGCTAAATCCCTCTTCCTACCTTCCTCTCTCTCTATCCCTTTTCCTCACCTCCTGCGAGGGAGCAAAGGAAGGAGAACAGGAGAGGGTGGGACATCGATCAGGAGTGACAGGCCAAACCACAAAAACTAAACCTCGCTCCCCCTGCTTATCCCGTCTCTTGGGGAATATGAGTTTCCTGTTTTCTTTTGACAACAGTTATTCTCCTTATGAACCTTTCTAACTCCCAGGAACAGACACATACAATCTACAAACACTCACACTGGCCCATGAACTGACAGCCTATAGAGTATGAGAGAAAGCATTGCTAAGAAGGGAGATATGTTAAAAGGTGGGCAAAGCTCCAATACATGCATAAAAACTGAAAAGCTCATGCAAAAATGCAAAATGCTAAATATTCCACACAAACATTTTGTCATTTCACAACGCAATCAATTTAAATTAAGCTGCAGAATGCAAAACATGCATCACATCTGTACTGCACATTTTTACAGTTTCTCAGAGAAACAAAGAGGAGGGAAAGAGAAAGGAAAGCAACCTTTGATACAAACCACTACACCCAGTCCTAAACAAAGCCACTAAAGCGCTGACTAGAGGCAATGTGTATCCTTTCAGTTCAAAGCCAACCTCAAAAAAAGAGTCTATTTGTCTGAGTGTGTGTGCATACAGTATGTGTGTGTGCTTACATGCGTGTGCATGCGCACGTCTGAAGTTTTGAATGTGTGCCTTTGCCAGCTGCACAAAGGCACCGGTGTCGTGTAACTCGACCAAACCCTGCCTGCAAGCGCAGGTGACCTTATTGTATTGAAAGTTCCCAGCAGGCAACAAACCGTGTGTGTCACGTGTGTGAGGAAAACCACAAAGACCAAAAGGATGTTTGTTATCTGGTGATTTAAAACCTTGTATTCCTGAAAAGGCCAAGGTCAAGCAGTTGCAGGACTGAAACACATTTATGGCATCCCACTGCTGCCGCTTGGACCTCAACTGGATCAGCTGGTGCTCATAAAGATTTTTTGGAAACTTTTTATTTTTTTTGCCTGAGCAAGATTGGACCTTTGAAAAGTTTAAAACCATTTTCTCCCACTCTAATTTCTGTCTCTATTTATTGATTTAAAAGTGGGGTTCTGTTAGGGTCAGCACTCCCCACTAAGATAAATCTTAGGGGTTGTGAGATGATTAATGGGATGAGAAATCAGAAAAAAAAAACATATTACTGGAATGAAAATTTCTGTTTATTATCTCAGACTCGTTTTGGTTTAAAGGGTCACAAGCTGAAAGGCCGGGAACCACTGATGTTTAAAACCTCACACCCAAAAGTAAACAAATCCTCCAGATAAGAAGATTCTTCAGAAAATAATCACGATTACTCCTCCTCATCATCATCATTTACTTTCACACAAACGTCCCGAATGAAAGTTGAGACGTCATAGTTGGAACTAATATAGTTCACAAAAGCACAAATTTGTTCAAGGCCTTACTCAACATTTGATGTCCTGCCAAATGTGCTAATGTTCCTTTGAAGTCCTGACCATATGTAGGATCCTTCTGCTCTCAATTTCTGACACAGGTTGTGTTCAGTAACTAAGTCATATTATTATGGATTTTTGCTGCTTACCTCTACAATGCTTCGCAGGTCCTGGACGTAGGTTCTCTCTGTGTCCAGTATCTCCTGCACCACCCTGTCCACATACGTCTTGGGTCCCTGTACCTGACCCGTCCGCTCTCCTCCTCTGTCCAGGCTCAGCTCAGGCTCTGAATGTTCTGTCGGAGTCTGTCCACTGCTCTGCCTCCCGAGCCCCCTCTCTGTGTCCATCCCTCTGTCATTTCTGTCATCTTCCTCTCCACATCCCAGCTGGCGGGCCGGAACCAGCTCCAACCGAATCGCCCCGGAGTCCTGGTCTGAGGTGACCGGGTTACAGTGAGGGGCGGGGACGAGGGTGGAGCGGCTGCCCAGCGAGCAGTGACTGTCCCGGGAGGAGGCGGAGGAGGAGGTGGAGCTGTAACTGATGGGCCTTTCGGCGCTGTCGGGGGAGGAGTCCATGCTGTGGGCGGAGCAGTAGCGCGAGGAGGCGTGGCGGAAGGCAGGGTTGCGGAGGCAGCGGACCGGTATGTCAACGGAGCTCAGGGCTGAGCCGGAGTCCGGGACTTCAGGAAGAGGAGGCAACGCATCAGGCAGGTAGTTATAATCGTCTAGAGAGAAAAATGAGAAAGACAGAGATTTCTGTTAATCGATTTTGTCTCATATATGTAACCGGATGGGAAAATGCAACTGTAATTATTAACACCACCAGATGGCGAGGTCTCAATTGGGGTACCCCTGTGAGCACAAAGGATATTGGGAAACAGTTTTCAGAAAGACCCAGTAAGGGGGAAAGCCATCTTGTTTTACCGCAACATGGACATGCAGTGTTTCTCCAGGTATTATGGGCTGTTTTTGAAGGCAAATATCTTGTAAATTGTGACTATTGGCACAAAATATAAAGTGATAGTCATTTAAAAGTAATGGATACCTACACATCCTGAAATGTTGTACACTAATGTGACTACATATATGTCAGTAATCTTTTAATGATCATCTAACATGCACTGAAATAAAGGAATAAATGATTGTTGCCATACAAAAGTACCAACTTCAAAAGTTGTACAATCCTGTCTCTGAGGACCATAAACTGGTCATCCTAGTTTGTATTTCAAAATCTCTCCATCTGTACCAACATGTAGCAACACGCCAACACCGATGCAACCCTTTGACTTGTTGTGACGTACTGCCATTGTTAGTTTAAGTGCCAAAACAAAGTCTCTGCTTATTGCATTTTTAAATATATGGTTGTCATATCAATCATGATGCCATCATGTAATTGCTGTAATCGAGTAAGACCACTGTCTAGACAATCGGCATCTTTAATATATTTAAGTGAAATTGATATGCTAGTGTCTCTAAACTTAAAGCAGCAGATACAATACATGCTGTTGCTGCCCGTCACCGTGATGTTGCTACATTAAAACTCAAAGTTTTAGCTTTATTTGGACTAAAACACCCTCTATTCTGAGATCCTCCATTTGGATGAGGGAAAAAAACATTGTAAAAACTTAATTAACGAGAAAAATCAAATGGCCAAAACTTCAGAAAGAGCAGCAGAGGAGGGATCCCTCTTTTATGACAACATATAATACAAATATAAGTATATAAACTTTAATATTGTACTTTCAGGCAATGTGTAAAATATAACATTTCTTCTCAAAATGACCTGATGATTTGTTAATGCTCAGAGTTGCAAATGTCACACACAGAGAGCCGTTAAAATTCTAATTAAATTCACACTCCCAACAGGCACCACCCTGTCCTTCCTTCTTTCAAATGAAGTATTAAAGAGATGCACTGTATGTAACTTCTAGCAGTTGCAATACCACTTGCATATTCTGACAGCCTCCATCTGTTTAGCAACCCAATTCCTGACATACCAGCTGACCACAGCCCGACTGACCACCCGCCATATGAGGACCACTAACTCTGACAGATATGTCTCCAGTCCCACCCAATGAAATGATTCACACACAAGGAACCATCAGTTACTACTAGACTGTGTGAGAATATATGCACATTAAGAAACTTGTGATTACGTTTTCTAATTTATTTGTGCCCCTAATAACTGTAAGTGTGAGCATTTTTAGCAGCAATACAGAGCAAGAGATTTAATGACAAGATTAACTGTGTAATGCTGAGAACACTCCTCTCTGAGGCGATGAATGAAAGCCCTATTTCCACAGAAGACAGGCAGGTTTGTGTGTCTGTGTGTGTGCAGCTACAGGAGTCTATTTGGCGTCAAGCCGGTGCCAAACTGGCTCGCAACCTTCTGTCTGTGGAGAGATCCGTTAAGATATGATTACCAACTCCCAAGGCCCCACAGTCAGGCCAGCTGAAGTGAAACCACACATGCAGCATATCAGACGGAAGCCATCCAAGTTTCCCCCCCGACGTTTTCCAAGGTCTTGCTTCATAGAAAGGCCAGCTTTGACGGGAAGAACAGGGAGCAAATACACACACCAAACAGACAAGCAAAGACTCATACCAACTTGATGGGAGTCTGACACCACTCTTTATCATCAAAGCTCACTATACCGATGACCCCGCAGCTCTGGTGTTGTGGAAACACTGTGATCCAGCTCGCTATAGGACAGCGCTGCTCTCTCGCTGCCAGCAGCACCAGCTCAGCCTAAACCTGTCTCACATCAAAGCATCGGAGATCACAGACTTGTGCTCAAAAACATGAAACGTAAAACTGAGAACAACCTCAAAGAATCCCGGTACATACCCACTCTCTCACCTTTCAAATACATACCTTGGGGGTCTTTTTACTATGGTGACACCTCTATTGAGAACAACAACTTGAGAACAATTGCTTGTTAGACTGCCCTGATATGAGAAGATCACAGGTTTGATTACGGTAAACCACTACTGCATCAATACCAAGTGCAGAAACTGAATCTACATGTTCCTGCTCTGAAACTGCTTGTATCAAAGTTCTAATCTTTTGGCCACTTGGAGCCAAAGAACGAAGAAGCAGGAAACAAAACATGTGACCTATTATATTACATATGTGACTATATCACCATATAGTACTTTCTAACTGAGAGTTGCGAGAGGATCAATACCACTCTCTGTGTTAAGTTTGGAGCTGGATCCAGAGGGCAATTAGCTTGTAGCTTAGCATAAAGATAGAACCAGGGGGACAAAGCTAAGCTAAGCTCTTACACTTGCACACACAAACAGAAATGTAAAAGCAACAAATAATGGTTTTATGGGGTGTTACATGCTGCATTCGTCTATATCGCTTTAACCGTAATTACAAGCAACCAAGATGTACAAAATCACTGATGTCAGCAACCTGATTTAATTCAGTTTGGAGATGGAAATTCTGGGAATTTCTGACAATAGCTCAGAGATGGTGAACAGAACTGCATAAGTGTCAACAAATCACCTTTCCATAGTTGAAACATAGACATGAGAGCGGTACAGATCTTTCTCTTTCTCTTTCAACTCTCTCCTAATACGCAAACTGAAGTGTTTTGAAATACATCTCTCAAAAAATAACAATGAAGGTAGAGTCTAAAGTGCTGAATCACAGCTTTCTCTAGTTTTAATTTTGCTCCACCACTGTGCCAAGAAAAGCAGGAAGGAATTGGAGCGTCCAAAACTGAAGTGACATGAAACTGTATTTTCCTCAGACGAGTTTGGAACTGATTCACCGTGCCTGTGTGTGTTTGTGCGTGTGTGTCCATCCAAATGTCTGCGCTCCTGAGCCTGACCCAGTTTTTAACAATTACATATCAGAGAATGAGAAGTAATCTAGTGGTCGAAAACAACACACACACACACGTACACACACACACACACGAACTAATAGCCTTGGCTTCTTGATAAGCAACACACCGCTTTCAAGTTAATGTACACACAGCACGAAAGGCTATTATTTATATTACACATCATGATATTAATAGGTAACTGATCATTTTCTTTGCTCTTTGACAAATTTATGATATAGCCTTCCTTATCACAGTGGATGATGTATTTAAACTATGGCATGTGTGTGTATGTTTCACACAAAATGCATTAGGTTTATCACTCCACAGATAAGATTGAGTTAATAACTTAATGGTCCTCACACCAACTTGTGAGGCTAGATATGGACGTGCGGAATGTGCACGTGTGCAACCTGCATACACAGACAGACACAAACAAACACAAACATACAAGGAGAGTAAATACAGTGAAACCATGTGTTTCCGTTTGCAGCGAAACACAAACATCAAGAGAGAGAGAGAGATTGCTCCATCTTGTGTTTGCCCAGCCCCTCCTTCCCACCTTCCAGCTTCATGTTTGGGGCACACCTTGGCTGTTTCCTGGGTGAGCTGGCTCTTGTACACACATAGACAACCTGAACCCCCCTCCTCAACACACACACACACATACAGAGAGCGAAGATGGCCAGGCTTTAGTTACCTCCTGTCCAGATTATGTTCAACCTGATCCTTGTAAATGATCTCTAATTATGGTCCTAAGAATGCAGGTTGGGACTGTTTCTCCTCTGAGTGTGTGTGTGTGTGTGTGTGCATGTGTGAGATGTATGTACGTGCATGCAAGGATTAGGATAGTGTGTGAGGACTGTGTTTCCTGCCAGACTAGAGAGTGAGTGAATCAGCGAGTGCCTGCGCAACCTGGCTTCAATCTCTGGCTTTCATTTAACTTGAAAAAGACAAAGAGCTGGGGTGCTTTACTATTCAGCCAAGTTCAATATGTTGAACATCAAGCCCATCCGGAAGGCAAACAGCAAGAACCAGAGGGAACCAGACTGAAGACCAGACAGCCAATACTCACAAAGAGAGCAAAACACTGACAAAACTCTATCAGTCACGTTTTGTTTTACTACAGTCCAGTGTAGTGGTTATTAGAAATGAATGAACACAATTATTCAGCCTGAAATCATTTTTAGATTTAAAAAAAATCCATATCACAAAATCTGTGTAGAAATTGGATTTTAAAAGTATCATACTACATCACAAACATTCACATACACTGAAGGAATCTGGCAGATAATCAGCAGCTCGTCTGGATTACATCCACATTTTTCTCTTCACTTTCCATGACTGGAAGCATTTTCAGACTTGTGATCGTCTTGCAACAGGAAAGACGGCAACTTTTGGATATAAAATGTAGTTTGGATCTGCTCCTTTAAAATAAATAAATAAATAAAAAGGTACCTTGTGGAGTAGCGCTATGAAGCAATGTTTTTAGAAGTGTTTTGTTTGTATCATGCACAAGGAAGAGTGACTTGATACACACTCTCCTCTGGATGGTTTCGCACTATTTCGCTGGTTTGTGGTAGTTGGTCACAGTAATGTACCAAGAAGTGAGCCAACAAAAAGGAAGGAAGAAGCAGACTGCTAGAAAGCAAACTTGGATGTAATTTACAAAAGCAAGAGGCACATGAATTGCCAAATATAATTCCACCATAACTAGTAATGCTAATGAAGATGCTAATTTAGTCTAAGAATGAATAAATACTGATGTCAATCTGGAATGAATGGACCAACAATATGCTACAGTGTGTTTACAGAAGGTACAGTAGAGTCAATGTAGTCAGTTTTCCTCATTAATAAACAATTAAACTATTTAATCTATAAATCTATCCATGATGTCATGCACCACACCACAGGGACATTAAAATGCTTCCCGCCAAGGGCAAACAATTCAAGAGCACGACATGTGCATGACAATTACAACTGAGACTCGACACTGCATAGATGCAGTCAGTCCGACATGTCAACTACCAGTCCAGGTTTAATGACTCATGCTACACTTAACTCGTCCACTTCACTCACACACTTTATGGTCACCTGAAGTGCTCTTTACCCTGGAGTGGTCAGCAAACAGCTGTGAACACCCTCGTCTCTTTACAGCCCTGATGATCCTCGTAAGTAGTTCAAACAGCTCTGTGAGTGCTTCATAATGGGCATGTGAACATCCTACATAGACATTTAAACTATAAACAAGATCAAAATATGTTCAAAGAATGATGTCATATGCAGATGTTGGTTACAAAGCAGCTCCAACCTAGAAATACTGCCTTGCGGTTGCATGCCTCCGCCAGCCAGTTAAGTTGCAGTTTACATCTATGTCTGTTCAGACTCAAAATATTTGTAGTGAAGACTTTGAAGGAATTTAATTAAAAAGGTATTAAGTGTATTTTCCTTGTATGTGTTCACATGCTTGGCCAATAAACCTGATTCTGATAGAACACAAAGTTGTAATCATGACAGTAGACAAAGCTTCAGATATGGATGTTGCTTCAAAGAAGCTACAAATTCTAAAACTAAAAAGGTAGGAACCAAGATTAGTGTCACCAATTCAGTATCTGACCAAATATGAAATATGGTCTCAATCTCCCCTTCTGTTCCTGAGTTTTGGTGTTGAATCATGGCCAGAAAAGTGTTTTTGCAGAACATTATGATCAATCACGGTGAAGTTGACCTTTGACCTTTTGGATACAAAAATGTCATCCCTTCATCATTTTATCCTATTAGACATTTGTGTGAAATGTTGTCATAATTAGTGTATGAATTCTTGAGTTATGGCCAAAAACACGTTTTGTGAGGTCACAGTGATCTTGACCTTTGACCACCAAAATCTAATCAGTTCATCCTTGGGCCCAAGTGGACGTTTGTGCCAAATTTCAAGAAATTTCCTCAAGGCATTGGTGAGATATCATGTTCACGAGAACGGGACAGACGGATGGACAACTCAAAAACATTAAAAGTCCCCCATGTTTATTTTAAGTTGTGTGTTATCCCTAATCATTGGGTTTAAACAAGAGTAATAGACTGACAATGTGTAGCATTCTGGTTCCAGCAACAAAGCTTACTTGCGACCAGGGAGTATCCCTCAGCAATAAATCTTTGGAAAATATCCATTTGGTTTGGCGAACTCCGACTGCTGAAGGCTCACATTAGCTTTGGCTGAACTTGTAGGACATTTTTGCACAGAGTGAGGACCGTGTCATGAAAGAGAGGGAATAGTTTGCAGGATGGAGAAGAGGAATTATTACAGCAACCAGCACTCTGCCACGCAGTCAATGCATGCGGTTCTATTTATGCTACATAGGGTATCTGCACGGACGGATGTGTTTACACATTTGTTGGCAGTAAGGACCACATGGTCATAAATTTTGGACTGCACGTGGACCCTGACCTGGGCAGGTGACACAAGTTCGCATCACATGTTCGGATCCTCACAGCTATGTGGATATGGAAAGTACAAACTTTTGCGCCAGCGTTCCAAACATTTCGGACCCCCCCCCAAAAAAAAATTCAGTGGAACTGCCAACATCAGTGGATATTGTTCATGGAGTCACAGTAAATTTGCATGGTGCTTTTGCTTAAAGTTCGAACTTTGTTACGCATATTTGCAACTGTGCTAACTGCCTTAACAGTGCTGATCTTTGAGGGTGGGAACAGAACCAGAGTCCAAAATGAAGGAAGCTCATCATCATATTGTTGCACTTTCTGATTTTATACAACCCTGCTATGATGAATAAGAAGCAATGCAGATAGAGCTTTACTCTTCTTATCCCTTTTGTGACTAACCACACACAACAGTAGGCTCTGCATGAGCCACAAGTGCAGTAGCCACTACATCATCAATTTCATTGTGTCACCTCTTGGTGTGTCCGAGGGGAAGATATAGAGAAGAGAGGAAGAAAAAGAGACCATCACATCAGTGAGCAAAGACTAAGACCATGTGTCTATACTGAAAGCCTCTCTCCTTTCCTTCCATCTTTGTTTATTTCTTTCTTCTCCTCCGTTCCTCTCGCATTCTTCCTTGTTTCCACTTGTTCACTCACTCCTATTCAAATCCTGTCAATTACATCAACCTCTGCTACTGTCTCGATTCCTGCCATTTTCTTTCTCCCTTCCTGCCATTCTTCTTCTCTCTCTTCCTATTATGCGACGATCAAACTTAGAAAATGTTTGTCAGGTCGTAAAGGAACTCCACCAAGTTTGCAGCATGGATGTGATCTCCACAGAACATTCCTATGGGCTCAGACCATGCCTCTACAAGCATATACTTTACTATGTAAAAATACACATGGACAGGCCTGTGTATGTTACTGCAGACCACCAGGGCTCATATTTGCATTTGGAGCACATGTGTTCATAACACTCCCCATTCCCACTCAAATTACTTCAGTCTCATCTGAATGCAGCTTTCTCCTTGTACAGTTAAACAAACAGGACATTATAATCATCAATTTTTTTAAGAGTTAGGGAGTTTTAAACCTTTTAAAAGTTATCTGGAAACCAGATTCTCAATTGTCCAACTGGACTTTGGCAACACTGGGAAGGGCGAACCAGGAAATGGCACCAGGAAATTAATTGTTCAAAAACATTAATCTCAACTGTGAGTAAAGCAAATATGATTAAATACGCATGACTTGCATCTCTGAAAAGAAAGAGAAAACAATATTGCAAACATTCACAGGTGCCTGGTATTATCTGTCTTCAGCTGGCCACTAAACGACTGGTCTGAGACTCAAACCGACAATATCACCAGCACAGCTGTGTAGAATAGTAGCAGCTGAAAGGACTGAAGCTTGAAGGAAAAAACTGAAGCTTTTTGTTTCAAAGGAGTGAGTTAAACTAGAAAAGACCTGACCACACATTTGCTACAGTTCATGGATCCTTTAATCAGCCTTGTTTGTCAGTGTGTGTTCTTGTTTATTCTGCAAAAGGCCGTCCAGATGGCAACTGATTATAATACCGATGTAGCTTATTGACATTACCTTCCTCACTGAGTGCACTGAAATAGGGCTGCAACTAACAATTACTTTCTGCTGATTATTTTCTCAATTAATCGATTGATCGTTTGTTTAAGAAAATGTCAGACAGTAGTGAAAAAGTCCTGTTATGATTACTTAGAGCCCATGGTGATGTCTTCAAATGTCTTGTTTTGTCCGATCAACAGTCCAAAATCCAAAGATATTCAGTTTCCTTTCATGTATGACCCAAAAAAGCTTAAAATCTACACATCTGACAAGCTGCAACCAGCAAACTTTGTAATTTTTCCTTAAAAAAGGCTAAAGCAATTCAAAATAGTTGCTGATTAATTTTCTGGTGATTGACTAATTGATTAATCACCTAATTGTTGCAGCCCTACACTGAAAATGTAAATGAAAATCTTATTATTAACTCCAGCAGCATCTCGGTAACACTTGAGGCTGCGATTTGAAAAGATATTTGAAAAGATAACATAATGTGGCAAATATGGTGAGAAGAGAGCATATGCGATGTTTGAGAGTGAGAAATGAGGAGGAGAAGACCCAAAGGAATGAAAGTAGGAAGAAAAGATGAGAAGAAAGGCCAAAGGTCAAACACCTCCCACTCCCTTGTTTTTTTCTCGTTTCCATTTCCCACTCGCATTTTGAATCTCGCCTTTTGTAGTTCTTTAACCCTTAAAAGTCCTCTCGATCCCAAACCAATCTACTATATTCTTGCAGCACCCACACCTTTCGGTCTCAGTTTTCATCTTCTAAGAGTAATAAAGATTGATCTCATACAGTTTTCTTTTGTTCCCTGCAGACTGACATCTAAGTCCTTGCTGCCTGTTTAGTTACGGCCTCACATCCTCCGCCGCGTCCACTTAAGGTCAGTCTCTGTTTCTGATAGAGACGCAGGCTTGATCTCAACTGACGCTAAGGACCTTAAAGTGTCACTCAGGATTTCACACTGCGGTCAAACAACTGCGGAGAAGCAGAGGCAGAAGAAGAGAGAGGGCAGAGGTGGGAGAGATGGAGAGGGGCGAAGGATGGGATTGAAGTCAGGGGGCGGGGTTTTCGCTGAGCAACTCATCACCGCACCAACAAAGAGCTGCGCTGACTGGGCCATACATTATAATGCAGATGTTTAGTAGGATGGATGGATAGAGAAAGACAAGAGGATGCTGATGTAGTAGACAAAGTGTTGAGGCAGAAAAAGCTGCACATGCTCCGACAATCTCCAGACGGTATCTCAAACATCTCAACACACGTCATGACTGGTGAAGATTAAACGTGATGTGTAACTTAATTGAGTCCTGCGGCTTTCATTGCCTCGCAAAACATGGCCAAAATAAACACGCTCACAGCTGGGAGGCTAATTAGCAACAAATGGCTTTTCTCTTGCGATAAAGTAAAAACCCTTGAAATGATTTAAAGGAGAAGACATGCACAGGCGCAATCACATATTTTATGTACACAGATTAACACCCTTTTATCTTCAGGTTGTGTTTATGCGAGTTAAAGCCTCTGTATTCTTGCCTAGTTTCTCCGTTTGTTATTGACACTGTGGACACCAGCCGAGGAATGTGCAGCGCAGTTTAAGAGCTGACAGCGCCGGTGCTTAGCCTCTGTGGGAAAATGTCCGCCCGCAAACTTACACCCACTATTTTCAGACACACACACACTTGCACCCACCCTTGGGACACCCGTGTGACCCTTGCTGCTGCACACACCCTTGCCCTCCCTCTGAGTGTGACACACTAGCCTCGTTCTCTGACCTGATTGGATTTCAGCTTAGGGAAAAACCTCTGCTGCTGACTCTCTGCATCCACCTTCAGTTTCCTGCAAAGTTCCTTGCTACGCTACACACTCTCACACACACACTTCAATGGACACTGAAGCATGAGATTGAGATTGGAAAACTATTGATTTGTTTTGTATATTAGACAGATGACTCCTGCCCCCACCCATCCAGCCTCTGTGGGGTTGCAGTTCCCTGCACGTGAGTGCTCAGGACAGGGGGCAGATGTCCTCCCCCAGAGGACTGAGCTAGCAGGGTGGGAGGAGGAGGACGGAGGGGTCCCATTGTCTCTGGCACCTCTAAACCAAAGAGTTTGCTCTAAACAGTTATTATCCCCCCCTCCTCCTCTCTTCTCCTTTGCACTCCTCTATCACCATTTGTAGCCACCCCCCAACTGCTACCCTCAAGGCTCTAATTTGGGTCACAGGCTGCAGAATGGCATCTCAACACTCAGTCAAACCTACACCCAGCCAGAAGCTGACATGTGTTCAGAGATATGAGGATTTAAAAAAACAGAGAGCAGAATGAGTTTTTCTGTTCCCCTTCACTTGTTAGAGATCCCGTACAAAAAAAAAGAATCTCAAACAAAGAAAAAAGATGTTTTGTACCACATTCATCTGGAATTCCTCGACAGATAAACACAGAAACATACCTGAAGTTTTGTAGTTTGTTTTTAAAAGTAAAATTTACAACCCAAGTCACAAAGACCAGGAAAGAACAACCGTGTACATTTTCACCTCAGCATCATTCGAAATTAAACCCGCAACGTCTGCGAGAAAGCAAACACGCTCCATTCAACACCAGGGGTGAGAAAACAACCAGGAGACGCTGTTCATACAACAGCTCTGCCAGGAGACGAATGCTGCGAAGACACTTCACACAGTGCTGTCAGCTGAGGGAAAAATATCACTCATACACACACACACACACACACACACACACACACACAAAAGAGCCAAGAACAAGACAAACAGCCAATCCATCAGAGACTTTAGAAGACCTCATATTTATTATAAGTTGTCTGATGTTTGACCAGTTGCCACTAGAAATGAGCAGCTTTTTACACTCTTTGTGATACAAGACAATGTATCTGAAAGGGGCAGGGCTGAATAGCCACCTTGTTTTGTAAGAAAACCATCATTACATGACTACATGAATATGGTTTAAGCCCCTTTGATGAGGTTTGTAGACATGCAACACCTTTGGCAGCAGAATCTGATCCCACCACATCACAGAGTCACCTCACCTCTGGGGAAACCTGTTTCAGTGTCTATAATTTTCCAACATGCTGGGAAACATCACTGAATACATTTTGAGGAAAAAAAAAAGAACTTAAACAGATCCTGCTTACCCGTAGGCATTGTTGCTTTGCTGTCCTTCACCAGAAATGAAAAATTAGGCTGTTTTAAACGGTGAGGTGCAGGTTTGAAGGAAAACAGGATTTCCAGAGTGGGTCACATATCCAGAATATTCCAAAAAGTATTCCCATCAAAGCCTGAAAGATCCCCCTTTAGACTTTCCACATTCTTCCAGTCATTGTGAATCCCTTCTCCTGGGAGCAAACGTGCAGTCCACTCCTTCAAAATATACACACACTGTTTTCTCCTGAACACACACACATACAACACACTCCTCTGGCTGGTGTGTTCTCTCTTCAGTTTCTTTCTGCTTCTCTTTCTGAATGCCTCTCTCCCTCCCTCTCTCCTGTGGCAACACATCCACTGCGTGCATGTGTGTGTGTCTAAAAGTGTTCATGTGTGTGTTTGCATGTGAGTGTGTGTGTGAGTGTCAGAGTGAATGGCCTCTGCTCTCTGCTGCTCCCTCCCTGCTGGGTATTCCCCTCCCCCTGACTCCTCCTCTCTCTCTCCCGCAGCAAATTACAAGGAGCAGGGAGTTCCACATTAAGTACCTTCTCTCCTCCTTTCCTCTCCGTCTTTCCTTTCTTTGTATCTTTTCCCTCCATATTTTATTTCTTCCTCTTATTCTCTCATCCCAAAATCAAACTTTTCAGCTCGGTCCTTAGCGCTTGTAGGGTGGGCGACACCTTTTGTGTGTGTGCGTCTGCTGCACGCTCAGCAGGCAGCTGAACTGCTGCTGTTATAGCGCACAGCTCCAGAGATCACACACGCACACACACTTTACAAGGAAGGGGGGGGAAGAGTGTTACGGCTGATCAATAGGCCGGGAGCCAGCTCAAACAAAAGCTCCTCATCCACTGCGAGACACTGCACTGCTCATTGTGTCCCAGATCAGAGAGAGACTGTGTAGAATGGGCACAAAACACACAAAACTGTGTGAAGTGGGAGAATGTGGGAGATGGGTGCAGTGTTCAACCAAACTCGTGATGAACATTAACATTAGAGAATATGGGCACAGATGAACTACCCTCTAAAGCAGTAGAGTTGTGAGCCTTAAAAATAAAGCAATGTCTACTGGTAGGGCTAGTTGTCTTTTCAAATGTTTCGATACTGGTTGAGTATAATACCTGACTTCTGTTACCAACACTAAAATGATACTTTTTCAATATCTTACTTTGAGGACTACCCTAACAACTAGAGGAACTCCAGTTTGTTCATTTAACAAAACACGTCAAACTTCCGAGTGCATCAGTGTTTTAAGTTCTTGAGATTTTTGGCTGGACTGCAACAGCAGGGCCAGACCTATATACGTGAATACCTGTCCGTCACTTAGCCACTCACTGAATTACACCATTGGTTGGCTGAAGTTGGCCAAAGGCCATCAAACCTTGGGACAGCCAAGTATCCCAGAATGCATTTTGCACCAACCGGCAGCAATGGCGGAGATTTTGAGCCAGGCCAAAAGCTGTCGTAATTTTCTCAAATAACACCTATTTGGAAATTTGCTCCTACATTTTCGGAGATGTAAGGGGCTGCTGGCCAGCTGCTAGCAGCCCAACTCCCGAAGGCCAATTCATGCTTTCTGCATTCAGTGCTCGTGGACAGCTGTGGACTTGCATGCAGACGCACACGCGGTTCCATTCATACTTTTTTCGGAGGTCCACCGACACAGATGTATTCAACATGTGCCCGCTAGTAAACAGGCCTGCAGCATGATAACTTTCCAGAGTTGTAAAATCCAGTCGGTGAGTAATACAAATTGTGCTGTGTTGTTCTGATCAGCCTTTAAACGCAATAATCTGTTTCTCCAACCAGACTTGCTGGATCGTATTTCATTGTCTCACCGGCACTTTAAATAACACAGCCCCTGTATTGTTTAACACAGGACTGTTTTCAGTCTGAATGTGGCTGAGGAGTTCATGTATGTTGCTGAACAACAACAATAAGTTGAAAAAGAAAAGCGACAACTCAAAGAGGATAGAAATACAGTACATACAAACATACAGTAGACGAGACAGGCATTCCTGTTTGCTTTTTTGGCACATGCGTAGTTGGCATGTAGAGTTCGCACAGTCACAAATTTTGGCTGTGTGCAGATGTCCAAAGAGGGTCTTCACGGACCTGGGCGGATGACGAAATTTACCTCAGATGAACCAAGAAAGTAGAAAGTATAAATTGACCTTAAGATGATCAGCTGGTCAACGTCCGTCTCCCGGGGGAGAACATGATCCGATGAACTGATCTGTGTAGCTCTTTGATGATTTACTGCTGGCTCTAATGTCTCCGCAGCATTTTGATACATGATTGAAGCTGCCACATTAGTTTGTCTGAATATAAAGTGAAGCTTCATGTTTTGACTGGACAGAACAGCAGCGCTGCCTCTGGGGCTCTATATGTACAGATATCACCACATTTCAATAAATATAAATGTATTAAAATGAACAGATCAGTCTATATACATAACAGTCTGGATATTATCATAGCTACATTAAAGACTGAATAACATAATTTACTGCATCTCTCTGTCAATGAGGTAATTTTTTTGTGAGAAAAAAAGTGTTAATGGAGCTTTGAGTGGAGACTAGCTAAGCTGCTGCTGTCAGCAGACAGAACGATCGTACTGCGTCCTCCTGTCCTCCGAGGTTTGTACTCCTGAGTCGAACTTGCCAAGTCCAAACTAGCAAGAACACAAGTCTGAACTTGGCGTACTTGGTATTGAAAAAGGCCCTATGTCAAATTGGGTTCAGTCAAAGCCCTGCGCACTTCCTGGGCGCCACGTGTCGCCACTTCCTGTATCTGTCATTTCAAATTAAAACCCTTAGCGTTTTATACACGGTCCAGCCATATACTAGGTTTTGACCTAGTCTTGTTAACAGAAGGCTGCCTTACAAATATGAGAGATGGTTATTTAGGAGCAAGGGAGGGTCTAATTAAAGACTCTACTGAGTTGCACTGTGGACATCGTAGGATTCAGTGGAGCCTGACTCATACTACTGTAGGGAGTTCAAGTTAGGATGTCTTGACCTGCTCCAATCACGACCATTTTTTCAATTTTTTTTTCTGTCTCTTGAGAGTCTTCCAACTTTATGGAAGTACATTACCACTGAAATACCCCTTACATTTCATCCTAACACATGCAGTCAAACATCATAACAATTTGACATAGCATTCATTGCCAACTTTCGATACTGGACAACACTCATTCGATTCCACAGTATTAAACAGTTTATGTTTAGTACTCAACAAGTACTGAAGTCAATCACCAGTTGCTTAAGTGCATACGGTTGTGACCAGTTAATCCAAAGAGTGATTTTTGTTTACCTTGTTTTATCTCAATATTTTTAGATGCCTGAAGAGCTAAAATGATCCAACTATTCACGAAAAATGATAAGATTTGAGTAAAGTCAGAACAAATAAACACGACTCCTCACATTTGTCTTGCCACACTTTCTGGGGGTCCCAACACCCAGGCTGGCAATCAGAGCGTATAAATTCAGAAAGCAGTTATACCTCAGGACAGGCCATGTGTCTCATCTGGAGGACACACGTGAGACAATGGACCCTCAGTCTTACACACTAAAGCAAATGTGTCGACTATTTGTCGTCCCTCCTCAAAGACAGGGCCTGGTCCCAGCAGCATGGGGTCCCGCTAACACCACCCCCTTCTCCTCACCAATAGAATAATAGAGACCCCCTGGATCATCCTCTCTCTCACACACACACGCACACATATACACACACCCAAACACACACACAAAGACCAGATCCCAAGAAGCACGACCCTTCTTTCTTATGGTCTGAGGGTCCGTTGACCCACGAAGCCCCTAAACCTCCACTCTGAATGCAAACACTGTCCACCTGCCCCCTCCCCCTGCCACCTCAAGCGCTCACACATACACACACACACACTTGTGTCCATAATGAGCACCTCTAGCTTGGCAAACACACAGAGGCCGTCTAAACTCCTCGGTTCAGCCAAGCACGACCTGTTGATGACAGAAACCTACAGCAGCACTCTGGCTTATCTGATGCACCCTGTGTACTCTAACAGCCTCCGCTCCTCTCCCTATAAGATATCGACCACAGAAACAATATTATTCCTCATTTACTGGCTATGACAATCACTATCTGAGCTGCAATACATGTCAACATGGTGTTTTAAAAGAGGGATGAAAGAGGCGACAGTGAGGCTGAGGATATTGATAAAATCAGAGATTAGCTCCATGTTTTGGCTGCGGATTTGATCCAGCAAAAGAAAACTTCCTTTTTTTTTAGCAGGCTGTCTGAAATATCTCTTCCTCAAAGAAAAGATTACAATAGTTGTGGTTCAGGTTGCAACTTATTTTCATTATTGATTTATAAAGGAATTGTTTAGTTTATAAATGTCAAAAAATCTTGACCCATGCCCATCACAGTTGCCCAGAGCCCATGGTGACATCTTGAATTTGCTAGTTTTGTCCAACCAAAAACCAAATATATTCGAATAATAATGATATAAACCAGAGAAAATTCTATTTTAGATGCTAGAACAAGCAAATGTTTGGCACTTTTGCTAGATAAATGACTTACTCCACCGATTTCACGTGTCAAAGTCAATCTACTGGTCACAGAAAGTGCTACTCAATCTGTGAAAACAGTTCAATTCTTCTTCTGTGGCTTTGGAGAGAACTTTGTCAATCCTGAGGAAATGACTTATGTGAGGTCACTCAGATACCTCTGTTTGGACTTGGAGTCTTAAAGGAATAGTTTAGCATTTTAGCTTTCTTGCAAGGAGTTGCAACCTAGCCTGGCTCTCTCCAAAGTTAAAAAATGTGCCTACCACTACCTTGAAAGCTCACTAATCACCATGTTTGATCTAGTTTGTTGAGAATATATGTGTGTGTATATATACATTATTTAACCACAGCAGGGAGCGGTGACTTCCTGGCATCTTGTTGTTATCAACCAGCACAGAAACAGAGGTGCTGGAAAAAGTTGCACTACATAACTCTTAAACCACAAAATTGCATTTTTTTGGTTTGTGTACCGATTAAACAAATGAGATATGATGTGTTAATTAGTGGTAGAGGTACTGGTAGATGTAATTTTGATCTCTGGCGAGAGCCCAGCTAGATATTTCTCTTTGCTTTCAGTCTTTATACTGAGTTATGCTAATCGGCCCCCAGCTCCACCACACACGTGAGAGTGGTTTCAATCTTCTCATGCAACTCTTGGCAAGAAATTAATAACAGTATTTTGTTGTATTTATCCCTTGATCTATTTTTAAAATATTTTACAGAAATCTTGCATTGGGGAGTGTGGGTGTTTGTAAGGCGAGGGGGGCGCTTATGAAAGAAAATACTGGGTTGCATTATGGGAAATGTAGGATGTAATGTTTTTGGAGCTTAACACATATTAGTGACTAAAATTCGCAATATCTTGGCCTCTGTTGCATCAGTTTGGACCACTCTTTTATGATCAATCTCTTAATTAACTGATTAATGGATTTACATGTTCTGCTCTACATGCAGTCAAGTCAGTAATGTGATTTCAATGCTTTTTTTTTTTGCTTTTTTTTTTTTGCTTGCAGCGGAGCCAGGGCTCAACACCTAACTCCTTCTCAACACCACCGCTCTCACCCGGCTCTGCTCCAATTTCATTTCCCCTCCGCATGTCATCCCTCCCCACTCAGAGAGGAGATTTCCCAACAGACTTCCCTCCTTTTCAATGCCAACAACAAGCTATAACAAGAGCTTAAGACCCTACACACAGAAAAACACTCTCTTCATGCACTCAGACTTAGAATTGATGGTTTGAGAGTTTGTGAGGTTGCCAAGATGATCGGGGCCGTAGCGCTGTGGTGGTTTCTATGACGACAGCTAGGCATTCATCTCCAAGGCAAAGTGGCATGTGGAAAGACAGTGAGAGAGAGGAAAAGAGGGAAGGAGAGAGAGAAGAAAATGCTTATTGTCAATAAACCACTCCATTCCTCATAACACTCGGGCAGCGCAAACACTGAAGCAGGGCACAGGGTTCACACACACTATTGAACTTTTACTGGTGAGCACTCACACACACACACACACACACGCACACACACACTATCATTTGTTTTCCGACGGCATTGTAAAGCCTGACTTAAAAGACCTCTTGAAAATGTTTTAGTGTGTGAGTGTGTGTATAATCAGAAATAAGAAAAGTCCCCAACCACTTAAGCATGTCCTGAAGAGAGGAGGGCTGCAGGCGGAGAGAGGTGGAGAACTAATTTGATGGTTGTTATTGCAGTGTGTCTGAGTGCGTGTGTGTGTGTGTGTGTGTGTGTGTGTGTGTGTGTGTGAGTGAGAGAGAGAGAGGAATCGGGTCCAATCTCTTCTTCAGACAGCTTCTTCATTTTCTCAGCTGTCTCCTGTTTAAAGTGCGTTTCTGTAGTAACGTATTACAGCACATGGACGAGTAAACTGAGAGAGTACAGAGAAATGGATTCAGAGAGCGAGAGAGACTGTGACTAATGACAGGAGTTTGTGGGTGGAGGGGTCACTCATATACAGTTTCCCCCTCCCTCTGTGACTCTGTCTGTCTTTGCCGTTGCTGAGATAGATCATCTGCAGACACACACACGCACGCACACACAAAGATTCTTTAAGTGTCACTAACTCTTAAAGCTTTTGTTCTTGCCGCTTGAGCTCTTCATTAACCTTAACACACAGTTTCTCCTTTTTTCCCCTCATGAATAACTTTGTCGGAAAAATCTTTCCTAACAGTCTGTATCTGTTAGTGTCATTTTGTATCAGCTTGTTCCAGCTTTTCATTATTCATTTTTTACACACAAGTAAAACATTCAAACTCAAGTCTTTGTGTGTTTTTATGACAGAACTACGTCATCCAATGGCAATTTTTTTAGATGTTTTCTGCATTTCATTTGATCAGCCTAATTGCCATCGCGTCATCGGTTTTGTTTTGCACCAACCAGTCAGTAGTGAGTGCCGTATCTGTCGTTTAGTTAACATGTTTTACACAGATGAAAGAAATATTTGATTTAAGAATGATTATTATGTCTGTGCTAATTAACTTACAACACCTTGTACAGCTGTGTCGATCTCATACACGCTTGTTGCCATTTTTCTGTTGCCATCTTTCATGAATGACATCCCCATCGGAGTTGTAGGTGGTCTTCTTTTCTGAGAAGACTTTTGACATGTCACGGTAGCAACAGCACAGGTGTAAATATTAAAGTTAATAATGGCTGATTTCCATTTTGCTGCTTTGGTTTCAGCGCGCTGGTAATGTGTATTGTCACATGTCATGGTTCACTGGGACACTTGAACAGAACATCATTTTGTACACATTTGCCCAAAATTCGGCCTGACTCAGTCAGATATATTTGTCTTTAGTCTTTAGATACCAAATGATCAAGCATCTCTGTTATAAGCTCTGTGAGTTTGGCTGCACAGTATGAGTCTACAACAACTAACCCTCTAGGCAGGTCAGTGAGGTTCAAGGGGTTAATTCCCTCCTTTTAGTGACGCATCTACTTCAGACTCAAGTCCCCTTTAACACACTGCCTGATGTGAGAAAGTGAGGCTTTTGTTGTCCAGTTAACTGTGCATTGCAGCACACTTGTTCTATAAATCATAAGCAGACCTCTAGCCAATAATAACCAGCAAAAAAAAGCTTCTAATATGCTGTGCTGAGGCTAATTTTGATCCATTCTGATTAACTCTGATTAAATCCTGCAATTGATTTTCCCTTTCCCCAATTTATGAGGTTTCCAGATTCCCGGACGGTATTCCCTCAGGCTGCAGAAGTCTGCTTGCAGTGCCAGGACTTTTCAGGAAGTCCAGGAATTTTTGACTCTTTCTGGCCAGAAATCTTACTGAAGTACCAGTTTCAGATTATATAAGAGCAGGAATCCCTAAGATTTGGCAGGTGGAGCCGGGAAGGGGGGCGAAAATAAAGAGCGTCTTCTCCATTCCAGCAGACTAAACAACAACAGCGACACAGAAATAACTACAGCTGCTACATCAACAACAACACGGTCGACAGCAACAGCCACAGCTAATGATAGAGCAGGGTGGCACCATGGACATCGCAGAAGGAAAAGTATTTACGATAGGAGATAATGTCAGTATTCAACTATGCAGTCAGTTGGTATTCACATTAACAGATGTAGATAAATGCAATGAGCCAAACATCAGGGGCAGGAAATGAGAGGAGGAGAGCAAGCGAAAAGCAGCGAAAAACAGGTGGTTTACAGGAATTATAACTTTCATTTCCTTGAAGTGAATATTACTTGGCTGTGGGGATTGAAGACTTTAATACTACATGAAGCAACACATAACGTCATCTTGTGATTCTTTATTTCTTAGCGATCAAACAAACATCTCTTTTTATTTACTATATTTCATAAAGTGAAAGCTTTTGTCTTTGTATTATAATCCTGAGATGAGTGTGAGACTGAGGAGAAAGCAGAGTGCAGAGATTTATGTTCGTGTACTGTATGTGTGTATGTGTGAGTTATTGTGTGTTGAGTGAGTACATGAGCATGTGTGGCGGATATACGGAGGAAGCTGTGTTTGGCCTCAGATTAAAATGCAGGACGAGGGTCCCGCTCCAGGAAAAGAGACCAGCAGAGCAGAGAAAGAGGGACTTTTCTCCCACTTGGCAAAACATGTGACACATAACAAAATATATATACAGTATTCATACCATTTTTCACAAAACTATGAGACTGCAAGATATCATATTTGTCAAATCTATAGTAATGTGTCTAATATGCTCGCTTATGCCACCGTCCTTTTAAGACCAACAGTATTCATTTAAACGTGATTCTGTAACGCATTTAAAATCTACATGCACACATATTTATGTCACATATGTTTCCAAATGTGCTTTTGAAGTATCTAGTAACCAAAAAATACACAAGGATGGATAAGAAGTCCAAATAAATATCAGTGAAAATTCATCTCTGAGTTATGACTGATCACAATAAACACTTTATGTTCAATGATACTTGAATTTATTGACTGACTGGAAGATGATTCTAGTACAACCATCCTATACATGCCATTATCTATCTAAGACCTTTTTTCTTTTGTAACTCAAAATCAAAATCTTATTTTCAAGTGAGATCTGAGACCAAAAACAGTCTGACCTAACATACAACCAGCCAGAGACCATGTTGTTAACCCCTCTCAGACAAATACAAAGTCAGACAAACCAACACTCAAACAACCACAAAAAAAGAAGTAAGAAACCTAAATGATTAAATTCAAACAATAAATGAGTCCCCTCCTATCTATGTCTCACAAGCTGGGTGCTCCAGTTAGTCCTTCCCAGAATGAGGACACGCCACAAAGGGGAGCACACGTGTATGAGCACACACACTCACACTTAGGTAATATAGCAGGGTTATTGTACTAAAACAACACTATAACTTTGTTTCAGGTAAAAAACTGACACAAAATCACATCTGTTAAAGTCGTGCTATCTCTAAAACTTGCTATTAATAGTATTTTCCAAAACTGGACTAATAAATCAGATTAACAGTGTCCCTAAAAGTTGTATATATATAGTCCTTCAAAAGACAAGACGCAACAAATACAGCTTCAAATGCCATGTTGATCTTCCTCTCGGATACACACAGGTGAAAGCATTGTTATTGCTATTACCACCATTCACCACACACACAGTTACCACATAGGTCGTGGTCAGAGACACCCAAGCTTAAACACAAACTGGTAGTCTAATTACAGCAGTCTGCCATGCTGTCTGATTAAACGAGTGGGCAAAGGTGCCATTAGTCACACTAAATTGAAACTTTGGACTGAGTAATTAGAGGTCAGACCTCTACAATTATGATTAAATAAAGACTTGGGCTTAACAAGGGAAAAACTCAGTACTGTATAGTCTGAGTGTGTTGTCAGAGTTAAATCCCCATTTACAGTAAATTAAACCAATTTGCGATTCTTGCATATAAACAAAGTGAGGTCACGCTCTGTGTCCTGGCAGTTCGCAGCACCATACAAAGACAGTGACAACCTGCACTCACCTCAGAGAGACCATTCCCACGACTAGCCTTTCCTCAGCCGCTGGTATCCCAGTATCCTTTCACAGGTTAGTTCCATGTCCAGACATTTGAAAAAGTTTCACGCTACACGCGCAGCCTTAGAAAAACACTGACTGACTGGAGAGGTAGGTAGGGCTTGTGTCAAGGCGGCCCGGTCCGTGGTCCACACCTCTATGAGGTCAATTCAGAGAGAAAGAGATACACTGAGAGAAAAGAGGGAGAGAGAGGGGGGAACAGATGGAAGCAAAACGCAACGGAACTGACTGCCCACTGGGAGGGGAGGGGGGAGAGACAGGGAGAGAGGAGCTTGCACATCCAAGCAGCCCACTTCCTGACCAATTACTGCTGCAAGACTAGTCTCTCTCCCTTCTTTCCAACTGGCCCTTGCTCTCTCCTCTCTCACTTTGCGGTGTGGGATCGCCGCAAGAACTGGAGAGCGGCCAGCACTGCAGACACACAAATGACAGAACTGGAAAAAAGCGTGAGGAGCTGTCACTGAAACTGTGACAAGATACAGAGAGACCGAAGAAAAGGGGAGAGACAGTGATCAAGATTTGATGTAGAGGCTGGTGATTAGCAGAAGAGGGGTGTAGGAATAGGAAGAGGAAAGGAAAAGAGGGCAGCGCAAGGACAAGCCAGCTCGTCTAACCCCAAAAAACACACCAACAAGTGGGCCACGTTGCATACAGCATCAGTTTAAAGCTTCTTCTTGGTCTTTACTCCCTCAGTGTCACTTTCAATATCAGATATAATATTCTACTTGGATATAAGAGGTCAGGTCGAGGTAGAGGGTTAGACAACCCCAAAAAACAGCCAAGGAGCAGAGATCACGCAACCTAGAACTCAAAGTGCAACCTGCTGTGAGCGAGTTTGTATGAGCACACACAGAAAATATCCAAGCCACTAGTCATTGTGTGTGTGAGTAATTTGGTCATTGTTCTGCATCCTAACAGAGCAGGATGGAGGAAAGTCCCCTCTCTCGGAGCCAGTGGCTGTTGTTCCTGCCTCCTCAAGTAAGGCTTCCTGGGATTGATAAAGCAGCTCCTGGCCCTGTCAGCGCACACACTTTCTCACTTCCACGTTTTCACCGGTCTGAGGTTTTTCCAGGGAAAACACAACTGCACGTGGTTCAGACTTTAGCAAACATTGACCTTTGATAAGCAACCAACTAAAATACACTTACCTCTAAAACGTGACCTAAATTCACTTCAAAACATACATGATTTGCTCGCGGACAATAGAGTACACTGACTTTTAGCTTATGTCAATCAGTCCCTGCTATCTGTGACCTACTGTAGCAGTGACCAGCGACCAAACAAACACAGCTGATGTGGGTCGGCGATCGGCTGCTATTATCCTAACCTGGAAAACCCGAAAGCATACCGTGCCAAGCCTTTGTAACCGAAAGCCACACCTTGCACTTTAAAACACACAGAGACAATGACAGATGATGGCACCGTCCTCTAAAGGAAAAACAAGCTGATAACCTACAGAGCAACCGGTCGCTCTCTTATCATTGCTGTTACTCACCTTGGAGGACAAGACGGGTGTGGTTTACTGAGAAGTGTCAGGTGGCTTGTCAAACACGGAAAAGTAGACTAAACTAACTTTTAATTTCTTTCCTGTGATTGTAGGTATGTAAGATCTGAAGTGCATGGTTGTGACACTTTGTATAAATATGGCTTGTAATATCTTACTTATTATGTGATTTAGACAGTAAGGTTATAAACAACAGATGAAGAGCTTACAGCTCTAGACAAAATGAAGAATCCTCAGGAGGTCATATGAGCACTATTTGAAGTTAACATCAGGGCAGTTTGATTCCAGTTTTTCTGTTGCTAAAAGAAACTTTGACATTCAAAAGAATAATAATCAAAATAATTAAAGGAGGTGAAGTCATAAGCAGTCAACAGTTATTATTAAGAGGAAACCAGTCATATCCCATTTAAAACAAAAGGGAGCTGCCAGTCCACAAAAACCTAAAATTCTGAATAAAATAGCAGTATGTGACGGAAAAAGGAAAGAGGTCAATATATTTTTGTCTGTAGTGTCTGGCAGATACAAAGGGATCATTTAAGTGTTGACGGACGGATGTTTTCTGCAACAGGAAAACAGGAATGACCGAATAAAAGTGGAAATGCGAAATGGATAGCAGCTTGGAACCTCCCCAACTAACAACAGGAAGAATCCCCCTCCTCCCCCGCCATTTCCTGCCAGTCTTCAGTTAGTTGTTTACAGATGAAGGAATCAAACAGGATGTGATGTCATCAGGCAGGTGAATCATACTCATATGATGGCTTCGTCATTCCAGAGTCACTGAAAATTACGCTACCGCTTTTATGTCCTCCATTCAGGGATTTCCCGGGGTCATCAAATTGACAGCACAGGAAATGTTAATGAGAACAACTTTTATTTTTGTTTTTAATCTCTTAAAGTGATCTTCACTTCTCCGATGTCATATGATGTCATAAGGGTTCAACCAATACCACTACTTTCAGTGTTAGGCAAGTTACTCGAAAAGTGTCATCTTTCACCCGTTATATACTGTATTACTCACTGAAAAAGCAATATCCTTTTCATCACTCAGCCCCGTTCTGTAGGGTGCCTTTAAACAACTACAAGGCCTCCTCAGTCACATGTCACATCTTCTGTATTTAACACATATAGAAAAAGAAACAGCCAGCCTATGGTTTGATATTTCCTGACCATACATAGCTAACGTTAGCTTAGCCCCAGTGATTGACTGCATGCAGTGAAAACCCGTCTTCAACCAAATTAACTGGTGACTAGTTGGCCAAGAAGACACAACATGTAAATAAGACAACTTTTCAGCTAACTGGAGGCACATTTAGCTAACCGCTACACGCCTTCCTGCACCTCCCACCCCTGCACCGAGCTAACATGTCTCATAGTAATCTGTCCTCTAAATGCAAAGAGAAGAAATTTATATCAATTCCCCCATGAAACTTGTGGCCAAGTATACCCCCAAATTGTCGTAGTAACGAAGTGTTACTGAGATTAGTAACTGTGATGTAATTACTATATATCAAATTGTAATTCCTCACTACTTGTTCCTGAAAATGATGATCACATTACTGCAGTGCTTTACTAACTAATGCATTACTGCCCAACACTTGAAGCCGCATACAATAAACATTTGTGCCAAATATCTAAAGGGTTAAAAAGCTTTGTAATATTTAAGGGTACATTTCCAGGTCTATATTTATATTCTGGGGCTTTACTAGAATATCTTTGCATGATTTACAGTTCAAAATCATCCTTATAATAACCTTAAAATAATCCTGAAAAGGCTGTTTTAGCTCGTGTCTCTTTAAAGCCCCCCTCCCGATAAGCCCAGTCTTTTCTGATTGGTTAACTCCCAGAAGTTGCATCTCAGCTGACTTCAGGCAACTCTGGAGGCTACGCAAACAAACAGTATAGGTCAGATTTCACTTCTTTTTCTCATTCCTTTATTGAAATGGAAACTTCTCAAATACATCTGTACATGTTCAAGAGTGGACAAGGTGAAACAACTCATGAAACAACCTCAGCAACAGAGACTACAGAAGGGAGGGCCGTGGCTATGCACGAACTATCTGACATCTTCACAAGGAAGAAGTAAAAGTAATTTTGCAAACAAAGCATCCAGAGCGGCTGCTGGTTTTGGACTTGAAGGCAGCATTTTAACATACGTTCACCTCAATTGTTGGAACTTTGACCATATTCAACATTTGGGTGCCAATTACTGATACCAGACTTTTGACAAAATAGTGTCACAGTGTAAAAAGTCGGACATCATTATCAGCCTGAAAATGACTTCTTGAATGAGTTATCACTACTTAAAGAGGTACAACAAACTAAAAAAATGTGTTTTTTGAGCTGTAAACTAAATTATATGACTGTACTGTGATGAAACACATCAATAACGGTGTTAAGATTGACATTGACACCAAATTTAAAAAATGGGTCGACTCACCATCTGCTGTTTTAAATCAGCCCTGAATCCTGCAAGGCCAATGCTGACATAGAGTCGACCATTTGGGACTTATCTACGTCATTAAGTTTATATAAAAAAAGAATGTTAACACCCTAATGGCTACGTACTGACACTTACCTGCACATACACACAGCAGGGCTACGGCTATGTACTGACACTCCTCCACAGACACACATACACACACACACACCGGAGACCCTCTCATAGTAGAGCCGCTAGCTAAGCTACAACAAAGGTACCACACAGAAACTTTTACAAAAGGGCCATGAATGTGCTTCTGGCGACGGTCAACACTCTGGTGGACTCTCTGTGTTTCAAGCTCAGACACGGAGAGTCTGACAGCAGCTGCTCATGGCTGGTTAGCTCTGACTACCAGCTTTACATCGCTATTCATGCTACACTGAGCGGTGGTCAGTCGGTGTCCCCTTACCTCTCGTGTCACACGCTACGTAGCCACGAGGCCACGCCCCCTACAGTCGTTGTCCTGACGAGTCCTCTGCTGCATTTTTGAAATATGCTGGGAGGGAGGGAGCTAGCAGAATTTGGGTGTGTAGTTACTCTTTAATGTTGGCATCTCTGAAATACATACAGTTAGATTAAAATAATATTCCTTGGTGTGGTTTAAAAAGTGTAACTGATACTGCCTCCCCTGCTATAAATATGAATGGGGCATCTTAGTGTGTGCATGTGTTTGGCATTAAGATTATAAGCTTTACATTATAGTTAAAAACAGAGAAGCGGTCACAACTCAACTGCTGGGCTGGTCTCGTCAGAAGTAGGAGCCAAAACACATTATTTCTCAGACTGAGATAAAGCACGGGTGAGTAAAGCCATCTGCATTAGACTGCAGTTGATGGTGAAGTGCTGATGTGTGTGTAGGCGCCACACTCTGTGCATGGCTGTTTGTGTGTGCCTGCATGTCTGCTTATGTGGGTTTGAGTGGGATAAAGAGCCAGGAGTGCATGTTGGCAGGTTCCCTTTGACCTGTGGAGGCTTTATTTTCCCTCATATTCACATTGGGCTAATACTCTGCCTTTCCCATGCCAGTGAAAACCCTGGAAGCCGAGCCCTCTCCGGCCCTCTCCTCTCTTTAGGGAACCTAAGATGTCACTGCACACAAAAGGAGCCGTGAAAGCCGTCCAACTCAAGCAGGGGCTATTATTTACAGTACCAAAAGAAAATCGCTCTTCTCCCGAGTAGTAACTCCCCCTCCGAGCGTCAGCCGTCTGTCTCCTTGTAATGCTTCCCCTATTTTGCCCTTTTCCAATCCCTTTCTATCATTTGTCTAGCTCCTTTCTCTGCTTTCACTTTCCTCCAATCATGTCTCTCTCTCTCTCTCTGTTTAACTCCCCCTCCCCCCACCATAATAAAGTAAATAGTGGGTTTTGTAACCAGTAAGCCCAAAATTAGGAGTAAGCCCTAAACTGCGGCTTTCCCCAATCTTCACTGTGCCATTCAAAACAGGCAGAAAAATCCTCTCTGATCATATAAGTTCCTCTGAGACGAGAAATTCCACTTGGTGAACTTTGTCAAAAGTAAATAAAAGCTTTACACAACAGACTTACATATCTGCCATCAGGGGGATTAATATTTAGACATTTAAAGACGTACTTTGTACTGACTTAAGATGCAGACATATAACATCACAAATCTGGCAAACTACTCAAACTGAAACTGACAGGAGGAGATTAGGCTGATAATAACCTTCAAAAGTAAGCAGTTAAATTGCGAAAGTTACCATGCAGTTACAATGCAGCTGCTGTATGCATTAACAGGACTTTATCCTCTATAAACTAATGCAAAATGTCAATTTGCCCTTCACTCTGAATTTTATTAAATTACAAAGGATATTTGTGTTGAAAGACTACAATTGATAACATACATATGTAGTTTCCATTAAAGTAAAGACATAAATACAGTACATTGAAGTGGGATTCTGGCTTATGCATGGTTAAAGATTAAACTGCAGAGTGATATTCATTTCAGGTACTAGCATAACAGGTTGTTAATAGTTGCTTAGCAACATGATCCACACTGTCTTTTTTTTCTCCAAGAATCTGTCTTGGTGCAGCCTGTTGATCGGAAGCTACTGTATGAACAGAAGTCCAAACTGTGGTCGAGCTGTTGGTCGAGTTGACAGAAAAAAGGATGAGGTCACATTTCTCTTTAACGACAGCTACACACCAGGACTAAAAACATGTCTACAGTCCATCTAAATAAAGTTGGTAAAAGGCTCCTGAACTGGAGAAGGTTTCTACTCTTGTGTTTACAGTAAATACAGATGTAAGTGACAGGTCTTAACTAGACCCAGATGTGCCCAGGAGGAAGATGGGCCCCATACACACTTCATCACCCGCAGACACCCTGACACAGCATTTTCTTTCACCCTACAGACACAAACAGGAAAGATGTGCAATGCATCCACAGTTAGATTAGACATGACAGCATTTTAACAGTGCTGATCGGGACACTTTTGTGGTATATTATTTTGGATTTTTGGATTGAAATAGCGGACTCAACATACAGAATATTTGGCACAGATTGACCAAGTTTCCAAATTTAATTTGCAAAAAAGAATTTAGAGCTTAATTTCACCAACATTAGGCTTGCACAGTGCTTCAGTGTTACCAAGTTACTGTAGTAGTAGCCAGAGTATTCAAAGATTTGTGATTCTTCCAAGACCAATGACTCTGCAATGTTTGTGGAGCTGAAACTGAACTAAGGAATAAAATCAAGAGTGGAAATCTACATAAACAGGCACCGCCAGTGGAATAATGTTCCTGTTTCTTTACCTGTGTCCAAGTGATGAATATCAATCAGCAAGCAGTCTTTCCAAACTCTTTTAAATGACATTGTATTACTGCTTGGTATTATAATAATTGGGATCAAGAAAACGTTATCATGAGGTCGAAATCTACAGCCGAAACTCAAATAAACAACCCTTCTGTACAATATGTGCTAGTCATTACCAAACATATGAAAAGATCTTTGAAACAACATCAAAAAGATCTTTGAACAGTGATATTAAGGCCTAAGTCAAAGATCAATACCTTAAATACAGCCATTTATAAGCCATTTTGTCTCAGTTCTCTGCTGTAATTCTACCTCTCGTTATCTCCCACCCTCTCCTCTCTTTCTGTTCTTATCTGTCTTTAGGTCCACTGCAGTGTTCGCCACCTGTATTATGTTTCAGCTGAAGTGTGCTGCTAATATAGGCCATCACTGACTTCAATGTAAAAACACCCCGCCGCCCAAGCCCAGCCCAGACCCCCAACCTGCAACACACACACACACACACACACACACACACACACACACACACACACACACAAACACACACACAAGCACACACTTGTCCCCATGGAGCTGTAACAGAACTCAGGATCTAGGACACGAAAGAGAAATAGAGAGAGAGGAGAGAGAGAGAAAGAGAGAGAAAGAGAGAGTTAGAATGGCTTGAAACTGAAACCTTCACATCAAGTCCGAAGGAGAACTGACATTAACAAGCTACATTTTCATTTAAGCAAAAAACATTTTGTCAGTATTTAATATAAAAACAGTGGAAATGACACACAAACAGTCTGATACACTGCTCTGTGCTCATCAACAGTCCAGCATGTGTATCTGTGTATATTATGGTATATTATTGATTTTTTTCAATTCATAATTCGTCTCTATAACAAACTTCTGAACCACAAATCTGTTTTTCACTTGTAAATATCTCATCAGTCATTTATAAATGTGTGATTAATCTTTAATGAAGCTTTCAGAGAGCTGAGAGTGTATTCTTTAGGGTTTATACTTTTTGTTTATGGAGAAAAAACATTCACATTCACACTATTTTATGGTCGTATGTTACATAAAGCAGACAGCCGTCATGATTTCATTGAATTTGATTGAAATTGAAGTGACAACATTTTTACATTTTTACAAACATGTGTATCAGTTTATCAGTATTAGTGATGTTTAGGTGTTTTTACTGCTCTCAAATGTGCAAATGGGTCAAATTTGACCTAAATTGCATGTAAGGTTTGAAAAGGCCAAAGGAGACTTTTTCAAAATACTTGTTTTGTTTGACCAACAGTCCAAAACTAAAATATATTCAAGTCACATTTCTATAAAACAGTGGAAAACAGCCAAGCCTCACATATGAGAAGCTAGAACAAGACAATATTTCATAATTTCAGCACTAATGGACATACATTGACATGACATTGATACCGTAATCATTAATTAAAGAGATTTATATCACGTACTGTGGTCAATCAGCCGCAACAGACCTGCATGAGTGAACGCACTACAAACTGCTACGTCAGGTAATCCTTGCTAAACAGCTCTGAGCGAAAGTGACTGAGCAAGAAAACAACGGTTGGATTGAACATGTGTGTATCTGTGCCAATGCATTTGTATGATGTGCACTGGCGAGAGTGCAGTATAGCGTTGGTTAATATGTGGCCTGGATACAAGAGACCCAAGGAGGGAACTGGATGGAAGAGGGAGGAGGCTCCATTTATTTTTAGCATTGTTCCCTTGCGCACTTATCACCAGGATGTGATTTAGAGACGGGTTTCTAACTGAGCTTCACTGCTCATAAAGACCTGCCTATAGGTGTTTATGAAAGACTGTAAAGATTTGACATTGCAGTGATGGCAGAGATGAAAAACCTGAAAGTTGGGCTTCGGACTGCGGACTTGAAGGAAAACTTCTTCAAAAGAAAGTGGCATCTGTGAGTTAGAGAAAACAAAGCCACACATAATATTGCTGTGCGGGGAATACAAAACTGTTTGATAGCTTAGCAAACTGCACCTGTGGAGAGCTCAGTACAGTGTAACTTCCTAAAGTACAATTCATTCACATCAAACAGGATCACACACACACACACAGCACAAGAACTCCACTCATGCAGACATAAGAGGCTATTTATACACCACTTCCTTTTATTTACCCAGCTCATTGTTCAGACCACATCTGCTGAGGGCCAAGGGCACAATGGCCAGTCCATATAGCTGACCACACACACACATACACACACACAAACACAACAAGCCTGCATGCACGTACACACACATACACTCAGCGTGGCCCTGCAGCACAAAGAGCAAGGCGGCAGCCAGACACAAGTCAGCATTCAGAAATGTACATCAGCTTTTGTTCAAGGTCCGAGTGACAAATTCCAAAAGCTGATACCACCTGTTACACAGAGTGACATTCTTGCAATCTCATTCATGCACGCACACACACACACATATCCAAACATGCATTAATTCACACACGCCTGCACACAAACCTTCACAGATGCAGCATGTTAGTTCTATTGGCACAGTTGGACATTTAGCTAAGTGCTGGAGATGACAGCTCATTACAGACTGTCTGTTTCACGTCAGCTTTAATACAACAGGAAGTCAGTTGGTGGCTTTAAAAAGCCACTGGACAGCTCGTAACCTTCACAGCCTAGAGGCTGTCTGCTTCGAACACCAGCTGAAGAGTCAAGCACACATACTCGAAGTCACATATACACAAACAGCAAGTCTGGTAGTTGGACCAATCTTGCAGGATTTATTTTGAGATTGAGACAGAGGTTGCTAAAAACACACACACACACACACACATTCAAACCTGCAATAACCTCTGAATCCAGTAAATCTAAAAACCCCTTCAGCCATTTACTCTGAGTTATTTCCTATGAGGACAGGAGCTGCCCAAAATGGCCCCTGCGGGGTAAACAGCTCAGATCATTATCTTCCCAACTCTCCACCAGCAAGCCACAGAGGTACAGTGCTGGGGCAGAGTAGGGGTACAGGAAACCAGTATGGTTTTATTTTTAAACCACTAACCGACAAATCCACAGATCTCAGTAAATCAAATTTAGGTACATCATGTTGGCTTTTACAACATGATGTTGTAAATCTAATCTGTTGTAAATCTAAAACGGTAGTGTGCACTTAAGGTTACACTTGAGATACAGAAAGATGACAAGAACACTTCTGAAATTCAAAAACACATCTCTTGACTCATTGCAAGAGCTTATGTAGGAAATAAGTTACACGTGACTTTTATGGGCTGAAACCGGATTGGAAAATGTAAACTCATCTGATGAGAGAATTATTTATACTACAGTGTGCATAACATTTCCTCAGTCAACACACTGGCACACAAAACCTTCGGGCTCTTTACATCTCCCTTAGGATTGCCTTCACACTGATTGGCAGTTAGTGGATAAACACACATTCTTAGTGTTTTCATGAGGGTACTGTACTTTTTGGCTGAACCTGCAGGACTAGAGGCAGCTCCTGATTTCTTGCCTCCTCAACATATTTTCTCCTCTGTACAGGAAACAGTCGTTTGTCAACACCACAAATAAAATGTTGTTTGTTTCCTGTCCTTGACTGGGGATTTTTCAGCCCATTTGGAAGCAAGATGATAGATCTTTGACTAGAATATGGAGCTGACATGTGATACATGTTTTTCTAAGCCATGCAAACCATAAAAATATGGGCTGGAGCTGATATTTACAGAAACACATCTATCACTTCAGAGTCAGCTGCACCGGTTGCAATTTAAGCTTATGAGATTTTTTTTCCCATTAACACTCAAACAAACAGGTACAAGTAATAAAAAAGGTGTGAGAAACTAACTTGACATTCTTAAAACGACAAACAAAAGCCTTTTTCAACACAATAGAACAAATGGAGCAGACTATAATCTAAATACAAGCACGGAGTTGTGGAAAATCCTTCAAATCTGCAAACTCAGCAAAGAGAAACGTGCTTTCAATCCAGTTTCACATATGAAACAGGTGTTGAAAATGGGCGTTGGGTGGGGAGAGCCAAAACTAACAGCTTAAAAGCATCATAAAGCTCATTTAGAAACCAAATGTCCAACTGCCTCTCCTAATCCTCTGCTTATCTGGGCAGCCACTCTGCTACACCCCAGCGTTCAGAGGGAGTCGGACCCCTGCCCCACGCCAGACGGGGGTTTCCCTGCCAAACGCTGCACAACAATAAAACAAAGCCATCACACTGGGGCTGGCGGGGGAGGTGGGTGAGCATGCAGGGGGCGCATGGTGGTGTGGAGGGAGGGCAGAAAGTGAGAGGAACAGCTGCTGAGTGGGAGAGTTGGATGAAGGGGGGGATGCGGGAGAAAAAGAAAGCTGGAGCAAAGGAGGGGAGGGAGGAGTTCTCTTTTCTCTGTCAGTGAAATAAATTACTTTTATGTTTGCGGCCTGTTCATTCTATGCCATCGTTAGGGTGAGACCCCCCAAACCCACCCCACCTCGTACCCCCCTCTGGTTTCTTTAGGCGTACACAAATTGACAAGCGCACAAAGACTCCGACGCAACCTACAGCTATACTGTTTCTCTATAATATTGGACCAAGGTGGAAAGTCCAGCAAGAATGTTGGAAAAATGCTTTCCACACGGTCATGCTGGCATCCCAATATGTACTCACACTCATACACAGCAGTATAAAACAGTCTTGTGTCCCCCTGTCTCTGAGGAATTCTCCTTATTAGAATCAGTGTGTCACTCCATGGCCGAACTTGTAGAGTGTCGACAGATCTGCTAAACACAAGGACGGAGTTGACAACTAGGAGCTGCTCTTAAGTCGAGAGTTGGAGCCTGGCCAAGTGTGTGTGTGTGTGTATGTGTGTGTGTGTGTGCCGATGTTGTACAGGTCAGACTACAACCTTTACTCCTGTTCCAGGTTTCACATCTGGAGCTAATTATGAAAGGTGGACTACTAGTGGAGCTATGGAACAACGTTTTGATGAGCAGGCCCTCATTGTGTTTGGATCTCTTTGTGCTCATTAAGCAAGTGCAGGAGCATGAAGGTAACACAACACACATTCCTGCAGATCACACTATTCCACACAAATGTTGGCAGTAAAACAAAAGTCATGGAATAAGGAGTACCTCTAGCTAGCAAACATAGCTGTAAACAATCCAATAATTCAAAATATTAAAAAAAAAAAAGTTGTGTGGATGGAATGCTTTCAACATGTTTGTTAGACCTGAAACCAGCAATAATTGTTTTTTGGGGGCACTTGGAGGCAGTGGAAACAAGCTGTAACATGACATATGGTTGAACGTGTTAACTAACAGTTGTCTATTTATACTTTCTGCAAATACAGAACATTGGCATTCATATGGAGGTGGATGCCACCAACTCCTGGCTTTTCTAATGTCTGGCTTTTTAGCAGGTAAATCCTCCAATATGTTCACCAGCTAGCAGCTAACTGTCTCTCTGCTGTTTTGTGCTGGGCAGGTAGCATAGGGTGGGTTTAGGACAGCTGCCTGGTGTATCTGAACATGACACTAAGTGGTGAATTTGAATCAAAATTGTAAAGTTCTGGTCCATATATTCAAAACAAAGAGCTGGAAGATGCTAACATGCTCAATAAAGCAAAGGGGAATTTAAGAGTCAGGTGATAATTCTTTGTGGATTTGTCACGGCCCCTTTCACATTACACATAGTAATTTGATCCATTGCTAATATAAGATGATTGAATAATAGAGCTTTAAGGATAAACACAATATATATTTGGTGTGAAACACTGAATGTAAGCCAAGTGTCTTTGTTTACAGTACAAGCAACCTCCACAGGGTGCCTTAAAATAATTTCCTCTCGGTATCATCATCAAAACTTACAAAATATGTTTAGTTAAAGGCATTTTAATTTTTTACCTTTGTCTCACTCCATTTGTGAAACTAAAATTACACTTTCATTCATTAACACAAACAAAAGCTGTCATAATTAGCTTTACTGCTATCAGACAATCGAAACTGTTGTACTTTACCCTTTACGTCAGCTGAAACTTCAAGACCTATCACCTATAACCTATCACTTATCAGGAATAGGTTACTTCATATGACATCACCATTATTGTTTTAGTGCTCTGAAGATTAACAAGTAATAAAACAACATATCCTAACAAAGGATACATTTTACGATGCCTTTGACAGCCTGTTGTTGGTTACGTGTCTGTTTCCAATGAACAAGCATATGACGTACAACTGTGTGAGCTAGGTGGTACACAGCAAGGTACACTTCATACACCCCTCCTGCAAGGACAGTTGGTCTGACCTCTGGGTCACGCGCCTGATGTTTGAGATTGGTACACCCCTTGGCAACATTCAAATACAGCTGCTCAGTCCTTTCAGCCTGCCGCTAGGAAAACAACAGTCAGCAAATAAAAAAGGAAAAGATTTGCCACTGAAGACCCAAAACAAAATTTATTTGGGATATTTTCAGTCACATGAGGCAAGCTGGTTAGTCTCTAATTTAATACAGCAGCTAAAAAAAGTTTGTTAGTTGCAATTTGCCAACTTCCTCACCACGGCTTTTTATTTTTGTTAACGTTTAACAGGCTGCACCGACTTGTCCTCCATTCATTACCCTCCTTCACTCCTCCTCTCTTGCCCTGTTTGCCTCTTTCACTTGGCTTTCTCATGTACATTGAAACGAATGGACGCCAGAAATAGTGCAGTGTATTCGGACAGGACTGTAGACATAACAAAAATCAGCGAGGAAAGAAGGCAGCCGCATATACGAGGCCTTGGGGAGTACACTGGAGAGGAGAGAGGGAGGTGCTGAGGCCAACAATGGCACACATTCACATTCTGCTTCAACCTACAGGTTTCCGGTGGCCTCATTATTTAGTAGACGTAAGTGGAACACCATTCAAATCTGGTATTCAAATTGTTGAAAAAGGTGCTGTGAATATGGAAAACTCTCTTACAATGCCAAAAGCTTAAGAGCTCTAAATGAACTGTATCATCATGAGTTGATCCATAAACAACAGATGGGTGACTAATTGTTTGGATTCATAGTAGTTTGGCCACTCAAACTCAAATATTTCTTCTCTAGTAAACTGCAAATTAGAAACCAGAGTTGAGTTTCTTAACAATTTTAAAATTATTATTATTGATTATTTGTCATACTTTTCTTATCATACTGTCACACTACTATCTAATTATCTAATGGTATCTTACTTTTCTCTCACCAAAACTTTGTGAAGATTGCAATCTTTACAATATAAATATAACTGCTATCAAGATATTTTAGTCACATTTCTTGTAAATTATCAGTGACACAAACAGCTCATACTGTTGTTTTTTCCAAGCAATGAGAAAACGTCTGAGATTTGAGATGATAAACACATACCAGATGATGCTGTATCACTTGTTCCTGGAAAATGTAATTAAAGCGGCATGTTGTGTATTACCACCAAACACTGGCAGTGGGTTTTTTTTTTCAGTTGCAATAAAATGAAACAAAAAGTATAATCTCTCCACAAAATCCCCCTGTCACTCCCACAGTTTCACCCTCATTCATCAGATTTTAATCTTTCTTATTTATACCTGATGACATCTCAGGTTTGAGGGTAGCCAATGATTGACCTGCCCCATACAAAACATGAATACTAGGGGAATTCATAGATTATTTCACTATTTAAAACCACAATCATAGAAAGAGCATAAATGGCATCCTACAAGTGAGAAAATTGAAAAGGAAAAATATAAAAAAATGGTGACTATATGCATTATCGGACACAGGAAAATAACAAATCATCTTATTCTGAACTAAGTATCTGATACATTGTGCAGGGATTCAGTTGGTAATGTCAGCTCTGATTCCCACCAATCTTGGGGTCACTCTTTCTAACCTCCTCGCCCTCGCAGGTCATCATTCACTAACAGCTTCCCACTGCCAATCGAGGGCTGAGAGGATATTTAAATAAAACTGGGGGAATTTATTTTCCGCCGCAACATTCAACTCCACATAGTTTCCCACTTCACCACCCTGATAAACTTAGCAAGGAATCCGCCCAACTGGCATAAAAATGTCTCTGGTTGTCATGGGACGTTTACTGGCTATGGTGGGCTGGTGACCCCTGAACCAACCCTGGAGTTCTCTCTCTTCTTTCTCTTTTCTCCTTCAGTAAGCAACATCCGATGGATCGTTAAAGGACTATTTCACTGATTACCACAATGAGGCAAGTAGAACAAGCCCTGTTAAGGTCAGTTCTCAATGTGGAGCTTTGAAATTTGGCTAAAAGCTTCTCTTTCTCACAAGTAGACATCGGTTGCATTATAACAACTTTACTTTGACAAATAAGCTTAATCAAAAAGTCACTGGTTTAGTAAGATAGATTCGAGAGCAACATGAAGCTGTGGTGAAGTCAATTATTGTCTCCTTCCTCTTTGGGACTGGGTGATGATTCAATATTGTTTATTGTCCTCCTTGTAAATCGTATTATCATTCAACTCTTACAGTGAGATACTCTGGTTTACAGTTAAGTTAAATTTTAATCATAATCAATCACTCCAAATCACAGGATCTGAAATAAAGAGGTCAGACAGTATTATTATGGGTATATAATTATTGTAATATATGTTATATTTATCTAAGGTTTTATTTAATGTGAATTTATAACTAATTGTCTGTAATCAGAATTGGTTGATTGGATGAAGCACTGTAATTTCTACAATTTTATGGATGAATACATTTAACCTTGAACCACCTGCAGGGTAGAGCAGACATACACACACACACACACACACACACACACAAAAGAGCAACATTTAGCCACTTGATAAGCAGGTGTGTTTACATGCCCTTATACAGAATTAGCCCCACTCGTGCAGACCGGAGCTCAGATAGGAGTTGAGACACACTCAGCAAAAAACACAAAGCACCACATTCAGCCCTTCATAATGTTTACAGACCCTTAGCAGGCAGTGATAGCGTCTACAGCCACTGTACAAAAGAGTGTGTCAACAGAGCTGTGCTCCCATATATAGCCACTACTATTAGGATTCCTTTCATACTATCTGGAATTAGCCTCCTACATTCAGAGCAGGAGTATTTCAGCCTCACCCTGCCCCGGACCTTTGACCTTTTAGCCTTTAGTTTACATGGCCACAACCTGCAGGGAGCCCTGGACTGAGAGGGGCAAGTGCATGAGAAAACCCTGTTCAATGTTAGTACAGTGAACATAACAGGCATATTTAAAAACTGCATTTCATAGGGTTTTTTTTTTTTTTTATTTCAAATGGAAAACAGTGATGTTTTCAGATTCACCACCATGTGTATTCAAGTATATCAAATGGTGTCTGAGGAATACTTAGGAAGAGGAGCTGGAATGTGCTCATGCTCGGTCCATAAATTAATCCCTCAACTAAGGTTGAAAAAAAAAAAAAAAAATCATCTAAATTTGAGTTGTGACAACAGCAACATGCAGGAAAACACAGAAACACAATGTGTCCACACAAGCATTATATTACAAGCCCTATACATGCTGACATTACATGCACCAGAGGTTAGCAATATCTACCCTCTGAGCATTGTAATTTATACAAATATAAATCTTTGCAGAGCAGCACTTAAACTGATTTACTTCTAAGTAACTCTACAATCTTAGGTAATCTTTCCCTTAAGAGTGTATCTTGTTCAACCAGGTGGGTATTAAAGCTATTCTGAAAGCATGCATTAAAATATTTTCTAAGGTTACCGTTTTTAAGTGTTAAAGTCAGTGGGCCAAACTTTCCCTCTCCTCCTCACAAACCTTGTAATTAGGTGAAACATGTTTTTACAGCAGATCTCTAAAGTACTGTAAGAGGTGGTTAGTATTATAGAAAAAGCTTGAGTGCACACATGCACTTAAATCACAGCCTATAGGTATGTCTTTTGGAATGTCCTTTCCCCTGCTGAACAAATGCAGACATCCATTTGTTATTAGGTGCACAGAATGTCTTGTGACATATAGTACATACTGTATTTATGCACAAATATGCCCATACATTCATTTAAAACAAAGTGCACGGGTGTGCCAAACAGGCGTGCATCAAATCAGAAAGTTTCATGTGTGTTCTTTTGACAGCTCAGGTCAAGTCCACTGTGCCCTCAGTATTCCACATGTCTCTGCTCATGTGAGGCATTTTCTCTGATTCAAACCAGACACACACACACACACACACACACACACACATACCAGCACAGAACTAAAAACCTGGGATGACCTGTGTCATTTTTGCACTGAGCCAAAAAATGACATCAAATATAAATGCTACCACCTTTAAGCACCTTCAGTTGTACAAAGCTGTCTGAATTTAGAGTGTTTCAAGTAGGACTTATTTGCTTTGTGTTCTGGGTAAATTAAAAGTCTAAAAAGCTCATTTGGAAACAAAAAGATATACCATCAACACGATCATCAAAGGCATCCAAATGGCATATTAAAACATGCTACAGGATGTGCAGAGAGAAGAATTTCCTAAAGAAAATCCCCAACAGGATGAGGACTGCAGGACATGCTTTAAAGGGGACACATCATGCACATTTCCAGGTCTGTATTTATATTCTGGAGCTCTACTGGTATATCTTTGACTGACTTACAGTTCAAAAAAACTCCTTATTTATCTTACACTGGCCATTTATGTAGCTCCTCAGTTCAGCCTCTGTCTGAAACAGGCTGTCTTAGCTCCTGTCTCTTTAACACTCCCCTCCCAATGAGCCCGCTCTGTTCTGAATTGCCAGCTTCAGGAAGATGCCCCTCAGAGGACTTCCAACTTTATTATATTATATTACTTGAAATAGAAACTTCTCAAATATATCTGTACATGTTCAAGCCTGATTCAAATCCAAAATATGTGAGTGTACAACAGGAACAACCCATGGAACAACCTAAGCAACAAAGGCTACGACATTACAAGCCATCCACAGACCCCTCCACCTCCTAATAAGAAAGCCAGCTTATATAGATGTCATGTGAAGTACATCACTTCAGAAATGTTGATATGATACGTATTGTTGAAATGTTAATATGCTACGTATTACAGGTGTTGAAATGTACATATTCAACGTACCTGTGGTTTGCAGAAACGTACAATGGCTTTTTATTCTGGTGACCAGGCTGAAATTTGTCACCTTATATAGACTTCATCGGTCTGATGGCATCTATTTAAGATGTTGTGGGAGCTCAACAGAAGTCTATCGGACTACCCTGCACATTAAAAAATGATGCTAAAGGTGTACCTAGTGCATTAAAAAGTGACGCCACAGGGTCCTGACCAAGCTTCAATATGTGACGAGTTGGGAGTGAGAACGGGCTGGTCAAACACAGATCTTAGTGCAACTATTTTAGGGCTTTTCCATTGGCACTTTTTTTTGCACTGAGTCAAACCATACCATGTTGATTTGCATTTCCATTACCAGTCCATAACGTGCCAAGTTGTGCCGAGTTGCGCCCAAGGTGGACCATGTCCAGAGTCCGGCCAAAGCGTGCCCTGCCCACCTCCAAGCGGGTTGCGGTGACCTCTCGCCAACCACGGCCCACCCCCCCTTTGCCCCACTCCTCCCTCTCGAACAAGTGTGTTGTGAGACTCAACTCATTTCTGCTGGAGACCAGAGAGAAAGCTGTTTTGAAACGTAGTCTCAGTACGTTTGTAGCTTCCAACTGAATCTCTGTGGTTTGAAGTTTCTGTTTGTACTATCAGATATCTGCTCTATTTTACACTTCCTGATCACTTTCAGCCCTATCAGAGCCGCGTTAAGTTACTGCTGATGAAAACATTTCCTGCTGCTGCTGTTTCATATTAAAGGTTTTAAATAACAAACTAACAGAAGACTTTCATTGTGAAGAATTTGTAGGAAATGAAATGTGTTTATCCACCGTTTTACAGCTGTGACTTTGATCACGAGTCACAGCCATGATGTATACAGCCCTCTGCCTTCGACTGAATACGGGCGTGTCATTAGTTATCAACACAACTTCAAGCGGGTAGCCCTGTTGTAATGGAAATGCAAATCCCTGCTGTGCTGGGCTCACGTGCCGAGTCAAGCCAACTCAAGCCAACCCAGCATGTGTATGGAAAAGGCCTATATGACAACTTGGTGGTGTAAGATGGCTTCCTTTTTGGCTAAAAACTTGTCCTCATTTATGGGCACATTTTGTGTATGTTAGACAAGATTAGGACCAAACTACAACCTAACTCAAAAGACCAATCCCTGAATCCACTGAAGTCAGATGACACAAGCAGAAATTCTTGTATGCACACTTATCTACTGCAGCCCTAATTTAGTTTTAGATGAACAATCAGGAGATGAGTACCCTAGACTCAATTGACTGTGTGAGGGTCACCTCAGGATAAGCTTGGCCAACTTTGTTTGATGATTTTGTGTGTGTGTGTCTGTGTGAAGTCTGTTCTTCATGCAGATCAGGTCAAGGTTGCCTATGTGGGTTATCTGTATTTAGCCCCAAGGTAAGGAGGTCAGGTCAGTTTTATATCTAGATCAAGTCTTGACAGAGGACAGTCTTCTTTTTCCCTTATAGAGAATGTTTAATCCTCTAATCACAAGGCTGCAATGAACTATTTTCTTGCAGGTGTTGGATGTATCCACCTGGTAATGTTGTTACCGTCAGCTTGGACTAAAATAATATTGTTCATTAAGTTATAAAATATGAATAGCAATATAACAGCCCAGTACTGAACAGACGATCCAGACACTGGATTGGGAAAAAAAATTGGTTTTGAAAATGATGTTTGTCTAGCAGCCTGTCTCACTGTAACACAGCAGTCCAAAAATATCTCTGTGCAGTGCAGAGCAGGTCTCTGCATGTCCGCCTGCTGCTCCAGTCTCGGCTACCAAAATATGGGCTGGACCTGAAGAGCAGCCAAAAAACGTGCACGCACGTGCATACACACCTGATTATAACAGGAAACACATGGAGATATCCATCAACCTTTTGTACTTTGACAGGCATTCACACAGACATACACACAAGTGACAACAAACCATGAATTTTGGAAATTATAACAGGAAGCAGCGGTCACAGCAGAACCTGCTCATCCATCAAGGCAACAGGATGACACAAATAAAACACACACGCATGCACAGAGATAATCAGGACCTCCAAAAATAAACCAACTTTAATGCCGACCAAACGTGCGTGTGTTTGGCAAAAAACATCAGTACTTTAGATAGTATTTGCACCTTATGACTGAAGTTAGTAAATTCAACTTGAAACATACATGACCTCATTGTTACACTGACATCTATCTCTATGATGTCAGGCTGCACCCTGTGTGGCTGCCACACAGCTTTGCATGTGCAAGGGCATACTTTGCATGTCAGCCCAGACCGGCGGCAATGTTTGCATCTTCACTCACGGCAGGTAGTGAGAAAATGTCAGGTGTTATACTTTCTGATAGAAGCTGCAGAAGCCATCCTTACACTAAGATTTCTTTCTAGATCAGCTTAAATGGAAAGCTTTTAATAGATGGGTGATGCTCAGGCTCCTAACACACAATTAACTAAAGATTAAAAACATAGCATTTAGAGAAATCTTTTAAATATCACTAAATGCAGGGATCTGTGAAGGAGCGTGCAAAGGAGGAGTGTGTATCTGTTGACAAGCTACGTTTAAAGATAGATGCCCTGCTTTTTAGAACAGCTCACTTCCTTTTCCTGTATGGTGAGCAGGAAAGGTCATTCAGCTGTGCAGCTGTCCGTGGTGGTCTGGACGAGGGTTGAGACAAAGCTCAGTGATGATGGATGTGAAACAACAATTCCCCTTTGGCTCACTGAGAATAACAGGATTGGTCATATTTAATCGATTTTGCTTACATCCATGTGGCTCATGACCCATTAACCCTCCAAAAAGTGTTCTTTGTGTACATGTGTGTATATAGGTCATCATTGCTAATGAGCTGGCTAGAAACTATACATGCACTAAAACTTGAACAGCTCAAGTTCTTAAAGTGTTAAACGCAAAAACAGCAGAGGAATAATTAGAGAAATTGCCTTTTCTATCTGCTTCCTCCTCTGCCATCTTCTTCCCCCCAGTCTCTTCCCTCTTGTCAACTCCTTCACGCCTCAGCTCCTGCATGTGACCTCCCAGCAGGGTAGACTGCCAGTAGCAGGTGAAAGATCGTGACCCCCCAGACAAAGACTCACTGCCCTCCTCCTGCAGGCAGAGAGAGCTCAGCTCCAGCCTCGAGCAGAGATTAGGAAAACAAGGGGATATCACATCTCTCAACACTAACTATTTATCAGGGAGGATTCCAAAACACTAACAAAGGTAGCCCTCATTAGAAACAATAGAGAAAATAATTTGTTTTCCAGGTTGTCTTTCAAAAAAATCCTTTCATTATTTCCTCTCATTCCATCCCATTGTTCTTGCAGTGCCCCAAAAAGTGCTGTAACTGGTCAAAAATACTCTGGATATGTATCATGCCTCCTATAGAAGCAAGAGGCACAGTTGGGTCTCTTCCACTTGCACTGTAGTGTGTTTGAACTGCACATGTTATCTGGAACTGCTTTAGGCAGAACAGAGATAAAAGTGTTGGATTACACTGGACATCAGGATGGCAGGTATATCATCATCAAACACAAGGATGTACACACACACACAAACATACACATACATACATACATACACACTTAACTTCCTATAAACCATTACCATCAAACGCACGGATGCTGTACATTTGCACACACACCACCTGGACCTCAGTATAAATAGGGCAGGTTGTGGAGTGATTTAAGATAATCTTCAAGGGAGAGAAACGTGATACAGCGCAGAACCAAAGACATCCTGTGGAGCCATCCGTCTGAAAGTCCTCCAGTAAAAACATCAATCATGGAGATGCACACGGAGAAAGCTACTTGACAGCTGCAGCTCATCATAAACTTGACCAGCTGTCACCACAACGGGTTTGTTGCCGTGTGACAAAAAGATTTAACAGAGAAGAGTAGAGTACTGTAGACCTAGCAATGGCTGTTTGAGGCTGTACGGACATTAGTCGCCTCTGAGTTTCCACAGAATTAATATCTTAATTACATGGAAAGATCTTGTCAGAAAATATTTGAATATATTTAACTGACTCTTTTGTATTTCTACTCTTATCTTAGCCAGTGAGATCACACATTGACAGCAGCACTTTCAGAAATACTTTAGAACTGATAAAATATGGAATTTCGAAATATTTCAAACAAGCGAGTCTAGAGGTATGCTAGTGGCCTGCTAACATCAGAGAGCTAAAATGCTCACAATGACAACACTAACATGCAGGGCCATTTCTAGCTTTTTGGGGGCCCTATGCAAAATCTTGTTTGCGTCCTACCATACCAGCGTCACCACATAAGGGGATGAAGGAAAGGTGTAGATGAAGTACAAATGGTGGCTTGCCATCTCCTTTGTCAAGGAGAGAATCCAGAATCCAAGGTCAAAGGCATGGTATCTTTGGGGAGTCTCAAAAACCTGTGACTTCTGGTATGACATGGTGCTAACAAGCAGCAAGATTTTAGCTCTCTGGCGAATCTTAGAATTAAAAGTCTAAAATTAGAGACTCTTCCACTAGCTGAAATGAAACGAGTGCACATAAATTAGGTAAATACCATTAATAAACATAGTTTCTTCTGTGTTTTGCTGTCATTTATGGTCACGCTACTCTCCTCTGCTCTCTGTGTTTCACCGCGGGCAGGGCTCAGCCCTCCGTGTGTGCGCTGCACACACAGCGAAGCAGAGGAGAGACAGCGAACCAGGTGAAGTACTCAAGTTGATGACAACTACACTTGTTACATTACTGTAAGTACAATAAAAGCTTTACGAGTAAAAAGCCAAGAAGAGTAATTTCTTACTGTAATCCACGCAAAGATGGACAGACCCCAAATGACGAAAAATACTCCCTTTAAGAGTGTGATTTGCGACACAAACAACAGAAGCATAACATGAAACGATAGATGATTTTCTATCATCCCTCGATATATATATCATCATATCGCACAGCCCTAATCCAAAATGTAATCAAAGCCCCGGGAGGAGATTTCTCATGGCCCAAGGTATTCTACTAAATGAAAAATTTAATTTGATAAATATGTACAGACCAAACAATGACAATCCCAAGTTTTTCAACAATTTATTCCTTTGCATTGCTGACTTACCTGGCAAGCAAATCATACCTAGAAAAAGATCTATTCCAAAACCAGTGCAAAGACACAGAAATAGCATCAACTGCTCTTACTTAGAACACAATACAATGAAATATCAAAAAGTAAAGCTGCATCAAGCTTAATTAAACACAAGCAGTCATATTATGACCAAGGGGAGAAGCGAGGGAGACTCTTAGCATGGCGTATTAAGTAACAACAATCAGTAAGTAGTATTAGCTATGTAGAGGATGATAAAGGTAATACTATCATTGATCCTTCAGAAATAAATAATGCATTCAAATATTTTTACGATAAACTTTACTCTAGTGAATGCTCTCCAAATTTCAATAAACAAAACCAATTTCTTCTTAAATATCCCAAGCATATTAGAAGAATGTAGATTAGATTTAGATATATCTTGAGTTTAACTGAAATCTCAGAAGCTATAGACTCTACAAAGGCAGGAAAAGCTGCAGGCAGTGATGGCTTCCCAATTGAAATCTAAGAAATTTAAGAATAAATTACTGACAGCTATCCTGGAAATGTTTCGTGAGGTACTCCAGAATGAAATTCTTCACTCTCAATCCAAAACTTGGAAAACAGGGTTACTCCCTGACATAATGGGTGAGGACCAGAATGGGTTCAATTGGGGTAGACAGGACATTCACAGTGTTAGGTTTGTTTATTTTTATTTTATTTCTTTTTTCATAAGTTCCTGACATATCACTGGGGTATACAGTATATGACGATATTTGTTTTTTAAAAAAAAAGGGTTAAAGCTGAGCTGCTGGTGATAGACGTCATTGTAGCATGTATGACATTGTCTAGCCCACAACGCGGTGTGTCTAAAATGCAGTTAGCCTACTTAGGCAAGTCTTGCTAGGTTTAAATACATATGGCCAATAGAATTATGAATATATAGGAAATAAGCACCCTTCTTCCAAAGATTCTTGTGCAGTGCAATACATCACCTCAAGACAGCATCTCCATCTAGGCTTAACAGAAAGAGGAGGGTCTGTATTTTTTAGAGCATTGAAAATCCTACCTTTGGGATTTCTAAATACCCAGGTATACTGTAATACTTTGAAGCTGCCCAAGCCTATTGCATAGTCAGAAAGATGCGTCAGATACTGCTCTTTTGGCACTAGATGCAGAAAAAGCCTTTGATAGGGTTGAATGGCCATATCTATTTGAGATACTTTCAAGATTTGGCTTCTGGGAAAGAAATTGCAACAGACAAACCAAACACTGGCTCTATAGAGGGCCTTTCATGTTTTTTGCAGCCACCGTAGGTTCTCATACACACTTGGAAGAAGTGGTAGAGGGGTATTCAGTTGGTTGCAATCTGCAACCTCACTGCTAGATGCCACTAAATCTTACACAATGGACCTTTAATTGGTAAAATTAAACTTTTAAAAAGAATATACGTCTTAAATTTCTTTATTCATTTCAGAATATTCCATTGCCCCCGCAACAAATCTTCTTCCAGAGACTAAAAAAAACCTTCACTAATTTTATCTGCAATAATGCCCAAGGCTAAAATTATCTTTGCTATACCTACCATATGAAAGGGAGGACTTCAGCGTCCCAATCTACAGTGGTACCACTGGGCAGCCCAGTTGTAAACAAATATGTTCTACTTCTCAAAAGAATCCCCTCCAGCCTGGGTAGATTTAGAGACATGCTCTGTTAAACCAGACCTTCTGTTGCATCTGTTCATGTACTTATCCAAAGTGAAAGCTTTGGAGAAATCAACAAATAACCCTATTATACTGATCATATTATCATATTTCAGTCTGATCTGGGGCAATGCTGGTTTAAACCTGGAAGAGCAGATGGGGGCTTCCGTATATGGGCGGAGAGGGGAGGAAAATTGGCAATCTAGGGGAAGCTCATGTCATTCCAGGAGATAACAGAAAAATTTGACCTACCAAGAAAACAGTTCTTTAAATACTAGCAATTATGCAGCTTTATCTACTCAAGTCAAAATATGTAATAAGTCAAAAATATGCCATTCCCACCCTTTCCTCACTGGAAGAACAGGTCTCTAAGGACTGTTATGGTAAAGACTTGATTTCTTCTTTCTATGATTTCTCAATTTCTGGTTCCCAAGTGTCCTCAGAGGAAAAATGAGAAACATGGAGGAGGGACTTGAATGAGAAAATAACATTGGAGGATTGGAACATGGTTTGTGAAGATGCACAGAAATTATCTATAAATACTCGTCTAAAACTATTGCAATATAATTCACTCATGCATATATATGTAACACCAGTTACATTACATAGATTTGACAACAATATACAAGAGTGAGGGGGGGGGGGGACATTGTTTGTCCTTGTTATTTGTAATTATAAAGGAAAACTAAAACTTTTTTTTTTTTTTTTTTAAATAGCGTGTATAAAAACAAGGCTATTATTTCAGGTCAAGTCTCAATTATTTATGGCCATAGTAAATCAACAAATCATTCAACTCTCAATATGCTACTATAACATAACAGCAATTAAATGAGTTCAATCATTTTAACTGTACAGTATCTTCTTTTATGAACTGTTTCTCCTCTTTTTAAGATCAATGATGAATTATGATTACACATTTCACATGAATTTATTGTATTTTTCACCATGGACTAAGGTACAGTTCACAGTATTAATTTCTTAAACACCTCATGTTTTTATAATAGAAGTAACATTTAAGTGCTTTCACTTCTATATTATCTCCTTATGCACAAATAAACTTGTTTATCTAACTTGTGCGTAGTCCATGTATAGCAAGAAATAACCTTGCAAACATGTTGATGTTTAAGCAGTTATAATGTTCACCATGTTCACCGTCTTAGTTTAGCATATTGGCATGCTAAAATTTGCTAACTAGCTCTAAACAAATAAACAGATGATGCTGATCGAAAAGTGATTGTTAGTTTGTTACATGAAAAGTTAAGCCAAAGTAATTTTAAGTCATCCTGAGGTGGGAGAAACATTTCACTCAAAGACACAAATGTTTGTGTCTTTGAGTGATTTTTGTGCCAACCCATTGAGATATTTCCCAGGATATGTGAAAATTCAGAGTGAGACAACACCTCCTCCTCCGCTTCTACACAGCAATAATTAGAAGTATCCTCACATCATCCATACCAGTCTGGTTCAACAATTCAGACAGCCAAACTCACAAAAGACTCCAGGGGATTGTCAACAAGTCATCTAAAATCATTGACACCCCACTTCCATCAATGCTATCTCCATCTATCTATCAATTACAAACAGTAAAAAGTGCACATAAAATCCTCTCAGACCCCACTCATGCAGCTCACCTTATGTTCTAGCCGTTACCCTCCTGGAGGCACTATAAATCACAGGACAAACTGTTTCAAAAACAGCCCCACTGCTATACGGACCTTAAACTCCTTGGCACCTTAGCCATTTATCCCACCCTACCACCCCGGAAAATGAATTGAATTTGACTTTGACATTGATGTTGACATCAAAGAAAAGGACATGGGATCACAAAAGTCAGTAGGATTCATTCTCTGGGATTGTCTGTATTAAATATTGTGGCAAATAGTGTGAACCAAAGTGGTGGACCGACAGACAGACCAACATTGCCCTGTTTACAGGCATGACATGCCGATAGTGTGGCTAAAAAGAACCCCCTACAACCACTTACTTCATAAACCCAAGACCACAATGTCATTAGAAAACGAGCGGAAGACAGTAAATCATCAGGACCAAACTACTGACAGCACAGGATAGGAGAGGGTTTGATGTGTCCAGGGTTTAATGTTACCGGGGGGTGAAGGTGCGAAGGTCGTCCAATCTCAGGTTACATTCTCACGAGTTAGAAATGGGGAGAACACCTGCCGTCCTTCTTTAACTGTGAGGGGGGAAACTGCTATCTAATTATTCTCCTCCCACCTCCTGAGCAGGGATGAAGCGGAGTAAACACACACAGTGTAGCCTAATATATATTATAAAATGATCTAATCCATTTTTAATATTGATATGACTCTACTTTCAAGACATAATAAATAGCACAGATTATTGATCTCTGAAAACAAGGTGTATATTTTAAAGGAATAGTTGTGGGATAGCAGTGGGAAATACACGTTTTTGCTTTCTGGCAGATGGTAAGATAATTTTAATATCACTTTCATGTTTACTCATTTGTTTGACTGTCAAAAAAACATGTAAAAACAACACATAAAAATTACAATTAATTGTGTAACAGGAGAGGGAGTTAAGTGTCTTGTTAGCCAAGAAATAGTCCATAACCATAACCATAAATTACATAATCATGTCATTTTTACACTTTGGTTTTTATATGGATTAAAAAAACAAGATTTAATGTTTTAATTAGTGGATTTTAGAAGTGCTGTAGTGCAAATTTCGCTAGTTTCCCCCGTCTCCAGTCTTTGTGCTAAGTTATGCTAATCATCTGCTGGCTCCAGCTACACATTTACTGCACAAACAGGATAGTGGTATCAATCTTTTCATGTAATTCTCGCCAAAAAGGAGAAGATGTCATTGTGATAAAATGGTCTCGCCTGCTTTACTTGTCAATCACAGATGCAAAGTATGATATGGGGTTTATGTTGATCTCTGAATTTTTATCTGAATTCTCAGAGTTTTTATCAAACGTAGTCTTTAGTACAGATAAAGTAATTATAGTAGGTGACTTTAATATTCATGTGGACATCGATAATGATAGCCTTAGGACTGCATTTATCTCATTATTAGACTCAATTGGCTTCTCTCAAAATGTAAATAAACCCACTCACTGTTTTAACAACACCCACGACCTTGTTCTGGCATATGGCATTGAAATTGAACATTTAATAGTCTTTCCACAAGTCCTATTTTATCAGACCATTACTTAATAACTTTAAAATTTCTTTTACACACCATTAGACAAAATGTCTTCACTAGATGTCTATCTGATAATGCTGTAGCTAAATTTAAGGAAGCGATTCCAGCAGCATTTAATTCAACGCCATGTCTCAATACAACAGAGGACTCTTATGCTAACTTAAGTCCCTCCAAAATTGATCTTCTTGTTGCTATGCTGCAGGCTCACTGTGAATGACACTCGACTCTATCGACCCTTTAAAAAAAGAAGATAATAAAACAAAAGAGGTTAACTCCATGGTTTAACTCCCAAACATTGCAAAAACTTGAAAGCATATGGTGTTCCACCAAACTGAAGAATCTCGCTTAGTCTGGCAGGATAGTCTTAAAACATATAGCAAGGCCCTTTGTAATGCCAGAGCTGCCTATAACTCATCATTAATAGAGGAAAATAAAAACAGCCCGAGTTTCCTTTTCAGCACTTTGGCCAGGCTGATAAAGAGTCATAACTCTATTTATCCATGTATTCCTATAGGTCTCAGTAGTAACGACTTCATGAGTATCTTTGATGATAAAATTCTAACTATTAGAGACAAAATTCATCACCTCCTGCCCTCAACAGGCACCGATTTACCCTCAAACACAGGAACCTTAGAAACAGCTATAAAACCTGATATATATTTAGATTGTTGACCTTCCTGAACTAACTTCAACAATTTCTTCATCTAAACCATCAACCTGTCTTTTATATCCCATCCCAACTAGGTTGTTTAAGGGAGTCTTACCCTTAGTTAGCACTTTTTTACTAGATATGATCAATGTGTCTTTAGTAACAGGCTATGTTCAACAGTCCTTTAAAGTAGCTGTAATTAAAACTCTTCTTAAAAAGCCTATTCTTGATCCGGGCATTTAAGCCAACTATAGACCTATATCTAATCTTCCCTTTCCCTCCAAGATCCTTGAGAAAACAGTTGCTAATCAGTTGTGTCACTTTCTACATAACAATAGTTTATTTGAGCATCATAGCACAGAGACAGCACTGGTGAAAGTTACAAATGACCTCCTAATTGCATCAGACAAAGGACTTCTCTCTGTATTTGTCTTGTTAGGTCTTAGTGCTGCACTTGACACCATTGACCATCATATCCTATTACAAACTGGAATTAAACGCATTAAAGGAACTGTATTAAACTGGTTTAAATCCTATTTATCAGATCGATTTCAGTTTGTACATGTTAACAATGAATCCTCCATGCATGCAAAACTGAGACATGGAGTTCCAAACACATTGCAAAAATCAGGCACATCCTGTCTCAAAAAGGTGCAGAAATAAACTGTCCACGTATTTGTTATTTCTAGGCTGGATTATTGCAATTCCTTATTATCAGGCTGCCCTAACAGGTCTCTAAAGACTCTCCAGCTGATCCAGAATGCAGCTGCATGTGTACTGACAAAAACTAGGAAAAGAGAACATATTTCTCCCATGTTAGCTTCTCTACACCGGCTCCCTGTATAATCCAGAACAGAAATTAAAATCCTTCTCCTCACCTAAAAAGCCCTTAATGGTCAGACGACATGATAAGGTTCCCAGAATCTCCAAAAGTAAAATAGGAGGCAGGGCTTTTAACTATCAGGCTCCTCTCCTGTGGAACCATCTTCCAGTTTGGGTCCAGGATGCAGACACCCTCTCTACATTTAAGAGTAGACTTAAAACTTTCCTTTATGATAAAGCTTATAGTTCGGGCCAGCTCAGGCTTGCCTTGGACCAGCTCCTATTTATGCTGCTATAGGCCTAGACTGCCGGGGGACTTCCCATGATGCACTGAGTTCCTCTCTCTTCCTTTCCCTCTCCATCTGTACATATTCATGAACCATGAATGCATTTTACTAACTTGGCATCTTCCCTGCAATTTTTGTGCTTTCTCGTCTCGCATGTGAACTTCAGTCCCAGACCACCTGCTGCCTGTGGCGGCGGACCACCTGCTGTCCCCTTGGTCCAGCTTGACACCCACTGCTACCACTATTATTATGTCATATTTCTATTATTATTGTTGTTATTATTGTTGTTGCTGTACTTCTCTGTGTCTTTCTCTTCCCTTTCCCCCTCCCTCCCTCTTTCTCTCTCAACCCAACCGGTCAAGGCAGATGGACGCCTTGCTCATGGTGAATGTTGGGTCTTTGTAAAATAAGGAGTACAGTCTAGACCTGCTCTATATTAAAATAGCCCTGAGATATCTTCTGTTGTGATTTGGCACTTTATAAATAAAACTTACTTGACTTGACTTGATCAGAGTTAACCTTTCTGTTCAGCATGAATCAGCACTTTTTCACAAGATTGAGTGATTTAGTGTGAGTCATCTGTGAGCGCCAAGAAAATGGCACAGTTTTACCCCCAGTTCTTCCATCTGCTGCTGTTGCATAACAACCTGAAGTCTGTCCAAGTTTTTTGAAAAGAAAATCATGGTTGAATTTAAACTGTCAATTTTGACATATTGCTGTGTTCCGGGAGCAAAAATGATGCTCCAGTTATGTAAGATCAATTTCAAAAGGGTCAGAGAGTCAGAGTTCATCATGTCTCATCACCAGACTATAATTCAGCAAAACTCATGTTCCCTCTGTCCATCACACACACACACCTAACACATGGCATCTCCTAATGAAGAGTGATTGTCTTTGCCCGGTGTTCTTCATTATTTCTCCCTCTTATGCAACCTGTTCCACCATCAGTCTCTCCATTATCTTCTATCAGCTATCATCTCTCAGTATTTATCTCTATGAGGCCAGCAGTCTGACCTGCAGGCTGCTGTACCTGCGCAGCACAACAAACACACCTGCTCCTGTGATCATGTACTGGACGCTTGTTTCAACTATGCCTGTGGGAACATTCCTTTTTACACATACAGTGTAGAAGGGACTCGACCTGCTCGGCATGTGCAATTAGACAATTTTCACTCACTGCTTTTCTTTGAAGACGTCTGCAAACGAGCAAATCCTCGATTCCCTGCTGCCGCCAGACGCGCTGCAGCTGCTGGAGACAAGTCGTTCTTCATTAAAATCGCCAGAAAGTTCACCTTCACACTTCAATACACTGGTTTCACGTTGACCCACTTGGCAACTTTCGCTTTTGCAGGCACGGTGTCCTCATTTGGTCGGCGTTAAAACCACAATGCCTCCCTGAAGCGTTGCGTCACTGACGTGCAGCTCACCTGATGAGAGGGGAGACTCTGCAAATTAGACTTTAAAGTAGCCTACTGCTAGTGACCCGAAGAAGGAAATTGGCCTCAGAGGTGCAGGAATTTCTCATGTTGCAAGTTTCAGATACAACCAGAACAGAAAGCTCTGATATTACTAAACTTGTTGTGGCTATTGTGATGTTTAGCACAATATTGTGTCTTGTATCTTTTGGTTTCCACAGGCAAGTCATGGGGCAGAGATGACAGTTTTCTGATACAAAAAATATACGATACAAATAGTAAATCTATGAAATAATATATATTACGCTTCTTTTTTTCTTGGGGCATAAACTGGATATAATATATATATTTTTTTTTTTATCATATTTTGCTTATTTAATCAAGCATTATCATTCCCATAAAGACTGCAGAACCCCAGAGTTTGTAATGGAGAACATGTCCAAACAAAATGATGACATAACAAAGCCCAAAAGCTACTGGGCTTCAAAAAATGCAAGTCAACAAAGTTATTACAAACAACTCATATTTTATTTTATCTGTGTAATCCTAAAAAGATTTGAACTAAATAATGCCAGAACCAGATGAATCCTCCTCTTGTGTGCATCTGCTGAGAATTATGGTAATGTAATGCTGCAGTCTCCACACTGGGACTATAACATGTTGTTTTATGCTTTCAGCTCGACAGTGTTCTCTCCTGCAGGAGAAGATTACTTAGCTCAAGATGCTCTTAAGTAACCTGTGTGGAATTCAGAAGTCCCTGAAGGTTCTTGTAGGAATTACAGACAGTAGCAGAGGTCACATGGTTTTAGTTTATGTCAGGTCTCAGGGTCGACCTTTAGGAAACACTCTGTGCAAAGAGGTGCTTTCCTGTTTATGTGTTTTCTTCATATCCAAAATATTTGGAGACTTACAACAACCAGCAAAAACTACATTCCCAGTTGTAAACAGGGGATTTTTTTCCCCTCATTATATTACTGATCTCTTGCCGTTGCTGGATGAAACAGTGATTTCTTTAGTCAGATCAAATTACGTGGCCTTTATATGAAGGTAATTGTAACCTATAAGAGAAGCTGGCTTTAAGGCATTTGAATCCTTGAAGTATATTAGAGATCATGGTCAGATCTTTAAAATACTCTATCCCCCAGGTAGGAACATCTGCAACTGTGTGGGTATGAAACAAAGTATTGCTGGAGAATCATGTGCTAATACTTTCCCTTGGATATGGTAAAAAAAAACAAACAAACATGGGTTTTCCTTAACATATCGGACATCTTACAACATGCATTTGTAGAGACAAAGTTGCTTTGAATGTCTTCTAACACCTTGGAGAATAGCTTTTGTCCAAGGTATACAATAATACAATAGTTTGTAGACACACTGACATTTACCAGTAGTCAGTTCCAGTATCCTCCCTGCATGCAAACAGAATGTAAAGGAAACCCAAAACCAAACTCCATCCTGTATTAATAGCCTATCATTAGGGCAAAGAAACATTTAGGGGCAGGATGTGTGTGTGTGTGTGTGTGATCACTGAATGGAAATTGGGTCATAGTGGAGAACCCATGGGAATAGAGCAGCACAGTGCTATACCTTTCCATCATATCCCTGCTCCTCCTTTTGTATTCTCTTTATTTACGCACTTGAAATAGTTTTTGTGATTAAATCTTTCACTGTAATCTTATTTTCTGGAGAAATACTAAATGCAGATGTTTGTCACAGTTTTCAGTTTTTGCTTGAAGAGAACCATATCCCTTTTGTCTGGACAGTATTGTTAATAAAAATGATCTTTCCTTCTAATCGTGATTTATTGGTCTCACTCCTTCTACTGATTGGTGAGTAATATCTTCGGCGCTGGTGAGTTCGTAGCCTATTTGATTGTCCCATAGGGCACAAAGTTGGCCTCAAAGCCTTCCCTTACAGTATTATCTTTCCCACAGCAAGATGACTTCATTGTCAACTGAAACCGCTGAAATCCTGTAAAGTGATAAAGATTTCCCCTCAGGTAACAGCTGAACAGACAAACAATGCCAAAGCTGTCTGTTAACATCGTTGTCCTCTCAACATGTCAGTTTCTAGTCCTCCAGTGAAAGAAATTATAGTTGGCTAATAACAGTTTGTGGCGTTACATGTATAGGCATGCCTGACTATTTTCAGTTAAGTGGAAGCCCTGTAGTCCAAATAGTTTTGAGTTCAAGTAAGAAGTTTTCGGTCATGAACCTTACTTGTAGGTTAGCCTGAAAACAATTGCCACTGGCTGCTACTGGCAGTGATTTTAAGTATATTGTTATTGGTCAACAAACCAGGTTAAGCTGCTGTTGTCAAAAAGGTGATGATGCCTGTTTGTTTTTGATATTTGACAATGAACTCCACGTTTTAGCATCCTGCATTTTCTATTATTATAGCTAAGCTGTGGTTTGCCAAACAAACAAACAAACAAAAAAAAGACAATCTGATGAAATTAGTTCTATTTGGTCACTTTACAATATCCAAGTGCACTCTTGTGTCATGTGACACTCATACAAAACACCAGGAAATGATGTGCTGTTCAAAACAGACATTTATCTCAGATGACTTGGGCTGTGGGACACACAAAATGACTTCCTGACCTCAAGATAAAGATTTCCTGCATTTAATGATGTTTATGCACATCTGATGATGTGTGCACATGAGTTTTGGAGTTGTTTTTGCTTTAACATTTCCAGCCATAGTCATCCATTTGTACCCATTGTCTTTAAGATGTTATTTAGCATTTAGCTGCCATTTCTGCTGAACAATTTTACATGAATCAAGAAAGTTTTGAAGGGACCAGGGGTTGCTGCAGGAGGAAGATCATTTCCCATACAGGCTGTGTTGGATCAGCTGAAAAATCAAATTGTTGTCAACATTCATGATAAAACTACCAAGCTGAAAAATAAATATCAACGGAAGTATGACACATCATACCCTTAAACTGGTACAGAAATGGACCAGATGTGCAATGAAGTAGCAAGTTTACACCATGGGAACAACTGTTTTATGTGCCAGAGGAATCCTGTAATGTCAAAGAACATTTGGAGCAACATGGGGACGTTTTAACACATGAATGTGATGATATTTAAGTTTGCACACTAAGAGCACATCCTATTATGATCTTATAAATATTATTTATGTTTCATTTAGGACAATGAAGCAAAAGCACAAGTAACATATAAAAGGAACTGTTGAAAATGCCAACATTTAACTCATGCGGGTCATACCCTTTATCATTTACTGCTGGTTTTCCCTGAAAAAGATAAATGCGTGCATAGACTCAATCACTATGTAACTCATAGTGTGCAACACAGATGACTGAAGTTAATGTGGTAGTTAAGACAAGTTTATCTGTGACAGACTGTAGAGGAAACATAAGGACTGCGATTGAAGTGAGTCACGCTAGTATCTGGTGTTTATGGCGTCAAAGGTCAATATGACAGATGAGAAGCCAAAAATAGGTCTCACAAATAAAGACCAAAACTGTCGGAAAGATGAGGGCAGCCATAATAAATTTCATAATAGATTTGACTGGGGTTGCGCATAGACATATTTTAGATGACACATCGCACTGTTGTTTTTTTGACAAGTTCTTCATTAGGTGTTGCAGACACAACATCACCAGAAAAATGCACTTAAGGTTCAAACATGTTGCATAGCTTATGACCTCATGTTTTTAACTTTTGTCCGTCCATTTGGATTAGCGCTCGATTACAGACGTTGTTGACACCAATTTTGTGTAGCTTGGCATCAGTGTTACAATTTCCCAGACAGTTTTTCCCCAGGGCTGAGCTGTATGTACACCTACACTCATGAGAAAGCTTATCTCCACCATCGCCTGTGAAATACTGGGAGCCCCAGTCTGCTGCTTTCGATTCGGAGTGACTGTGAGAGGGAGAGAGAGAGAGAGAGAGAGAGAGGGAGAGAGAGAGAGAGAGCCTTTGTGATATCAGCCTGAGACAGAAAGAGCTGCTGAGAGTTTGCCAGGATTAATGGACATTAGCACATGAAGTCATGAAGAAAGCAGGAAACGCCACAGGAAATGCCTAAGAGGGTGTGTAATGCCATCTCTGATCACTGCCCGTGTGGCACCCGCATTATGTATGCTGGTGTGGTGGGAAAATACTGGGGGCTTTTGTATGTTTGGCCCACAAGTGGGATGCTAAATATACTGAGATATTATGAGATATTTTATAAAAAGTTATTGTAGAATAGCAGTTAGGACACAAAGATTTATCATATGTTCTATGTGTTATATATGTTAGAGCAGTGAAAATAACAGTTGCATACTGTATGTGGAGTGACACAATAAATAAACTGATTACATGTTTAGTAATTAGTATGATTTAAAAAAAAAAAAGTACACTGTTTTATTTTATTAGCCAGGCAAGTCTTCACAGCTTAGTAGCAGCTTGCAGTAATTAAAGATATAAATAGAAAGGAAGCCTTTGCTCAAATACGGTAAAGTACATTTTTAGTCTAAAGTTATAGACTTTAAGTCAAACATTACAAAATGACAAACAGACAACCACTTTATATCACTTTATTTATATATATCATTTTTTAAACACAAAGTTGTACATTTTTGTACAGTAATTTTGTTTTTAGCACTTTTTGTTCATCCTCAGACTTTTTGTGGATCTTAAAATTATATTAGTTCTTACCAAAATCAACAAATTCTGTCACTTTTATATTTTATTATATTTACTTTTTTTTTTTTAGCATTATTTGTATAATTTACTTACAAATGATGCGCTCCAAGTTACAAAACATTTGGTATGTCCCAGGTGTCTGAACCCCTATGTCTGTATTTCACACTCAGTGAAACAGTGAGACGGCGAGCTGCTATCTAATCAGCACAGGAAGAAACTACTGTGGGTCTGTCATCACTGCCATTGGGCTCATACAAAATCCTCAGGAAACATACTTTGTTATTCTGCTGAGTTCACTGATTAACAATGGAACTGTCACAAAATGAGAGAATGAAGTTAGACACACAAGCAGGTGGTTAACGGGTGCCAGCATGAACTGCATATCATGACAAAGTGGGTGTTATGGTATCAAGAGCTTGATCAGATAATGTTCAGAACATGTTTTATAAACCCACTATCTTCCTTTATGGGTCAGGAGTTTCCAGTTTACATTTAATAGACATTCACCACGTTTCCCATAGTTACAGTACGGTATAGCCAACAATGGCACAAGGATTGGATGAAAACTTGAAGCTCCCTGTGGAGACATATGACTCATGATGTTACGTAAAAGTCATCAGTGTAAGAGGAGCAGAGACACACCTGGAGCCCTGTTATCCATTAGTGTTCGACCTTCAATAGAGAACATTGTCTTAGAAAATCTGTCCTTCCTAGAGGTCGCTGTCAATTCACAGGGGAAAAAATACATCATCCTGGTGTCCTCGTCCTTTTCTTCTATTTTTAACATATTTTTGTTACATCACTGCCTGGTGTCAAAGATGATGATGTCATTTAGGTAAAGTAACTGGATGCACTGAAAGGATGATACAGGGAGCTTAAATATTGTTTAACTTAAGGCTGGACTAGATGAAAATGTTACGTGTAGAATTTGCTGCACAGGAAATGATTATAAATGAGAAATACTTCTCTGTAACGTATTATAGAAATAGTGGAGAAAATCAATGTAACTCGCTAATATTGACAGCAATTATTCCTCAGATTTTACCACAACAAACACAACATTCATGGATAAACAGTTTATTTGTCCCTGCATCCATTTTCTCCGTAGGTTCGCTCTCAAGCAGCAACTCTGACCCCTGATCTCACATGATACCTTTAAAGCACATTTTACTTTGCACCTGGTATGGACACTTTTAAACAATATGCCACTTTACCTTCTCTTATGACTGATACCTCTACATGTTCACTCCACTATACTACATCTCTTTCCCTCACCACCCTCCCTTTGCCATCCGAATTGCTCCTCAGTTTTCTGGAAACCCGATCCAGTGCTACCTCAAAACCTCGACTTTAAATCCATCCCTTATAATCATGCGTCATCTTTCTCTCTCCTGTCATCTGTTGCCTGCTGGTTGCATTACATATCATATTTGTTTTAGAGGGGACATCTCCATCCAACGATTCAACCTCAACTCACACACTCAGGTTGCCAAGACCCTCTCAGCAACAGGACGGAGAGTGGCAGGTGGTGGGGTGGGTCTGTTGAAAACGGGAGTCTGCTTTCTCCATCAGCTCCAGCCTTGACAGACTGATCAGGGGAAGTCTAGGTCATCAAACCTCAAGAGCCTCTGGCTCACCTCAGACAAACTTTGGTTTCGACTGCCACAAGGGGAGCAGTGTTTAAAGCTTTAAACAAGGGACATTATTATCAAGCTGTGAATGTGAGAAAGTGTGTGAAACCTTTCAATCTGAAGATTTGGTGGCGGAACAAACAGTATTTCTGATTTGTCCAGCTCAGTACACTGTATGTACTATGAACGGTTTGCTGTGAGTCTATGCAGTTAGAGGAAAATGTCACAAAAATCCTAACTGATTTTAGAACTGAGAACTGGAGTACAACCAAGTAAAGTAATAGTATTAGGGGAGTAAAAAACATGTTTTCTCACTCAACTCATGTAGTATATGTCCAGATAGTTTTGGGTGTTTTTTGCTCAGGCTCTGAGATATACATAACTGAGATTCCTGCTTCCACCCCAATACAATTGAGGTAAATAGAAATTGGTTTGTGGTGCTCACAGCAATGAAAACTTCCACCAGCTGTTTTCATATGAACCATATCTTTGTTGGGAAATAGTTCCAGTGAAAACTGGCAGAGATATCGATGGATTTTCCAGGCTAACAGTGGTTGTGTTTGGGAAGACATATTGCTATTTCATTTTGAAAATGTGAGTTTGCAATCTTGTAAGTACCATAAATTATTTCACCCATCTGTGGTGGAAGCTGAAATATCTTCAAGCCTGGCCAAATTGAACCAAAACTATGCATTTTTGTATGGAATATCACTAGAGGTAGGTGAGAAAATAAGTTTTGTTTTGGGTTTTTTTGTAATTTGGGTGAACCAGCCCTATGAGGTGCCATAATGGACGACAACTTAAAAGAGCAGTTTGACATTACACACATAGTATTCAGTTTCTTGAGTTAAATTTCAAGATCGATATCACTTTCATGTCTGTGAGCTAAATATGAAGCTAAAGCAGGAAATTAGCTTAGCTTAGCACAAAGACAGGATAGAAACTAGCCTAGCTCTGTCCAAAGGTTAAAAAATCTCACTAATTAACATGTTATATCTCATTTATTTAATCCATAAAGACACTGAAGTGTAAAAATGAGTTGTGGTTTTTGCGGGTTTTTTGTGTGCTGGATTATTTCTTGGCCAGGAGCAATGACTCCCTGGAGTCTTGTTGTCACTGTGAGTTTGACAGAACCAGGCTAGCTGTACCCCTCTTTTGCCAGTCGTCATGCTAAGCTAAGCTAAACTAACTGTCTTCTGGTTCTAACTTAATTTTTAGTGTACAAACATATGAGTGGTATCAATCTTCTCTAACTCTCAGCAAGAAAGAAAAAGCATATTTCCTTTAATACACCAGAGATTTTACATTTAAAAGATGCTCAGACACACCAGACAAGCGTTTCACTTCTGAAAACTTGATGTTGAGTCTTGGACAACCAGATGCATGATTGTAGCAGTTTGCAAAAGGTCTCCTCCTGTTGCCAAACTGATTAAAAAAAAATTGAACCAAGCTGGACCAGTTTACAGGCTCCGGAGGTAAAAGTTCTCACTAGAACGTTCTAAAACGAGCCAGGATGTCATCGGTAGGCTCTACTCCATCTCCCTCCCTACTTTATAGATAGCGGACAGATGGAACTAGGCTGTCGCTTTGCTAAAGTTAGCTATGCAATTAGTTCACACACTAATTAGCTGTGAGAGGAGCAGAGGCACACCAGATTTCCCTGGCGTCTAAAACCTCTTTCCCAGCCTGAATAAGATTAAATGAGGTCCTGGCAGCAGCAGCAGCAGCAGCAGGAAATATCCAAAAATATAAAAGAAAAACATGCATGGCAGATCCTATAATACTAAAAGGTTTATCAAACAGTTGATGAAAGTGATGTTTAGTTATGGGAGAGTTGGAATGGAAATTTTAGTTGCTCTGTGTTTTATGACAAGGGTATTTGACATTTCCTAACGAGTGCTAACTCAAACTTTCTTCATTTTAGAGAGAAAAATGAAAGAAGAGATTTAGAAATTTAAGCTTTTCAAGTTACAATAGCAACATTAAACACATCCACTGTACAAATTGCATTGTAGAATTATGGTTCAGGTGAGTTTATATCTTTATTTTGGCTAAATGTCTCTCATACAGCTCTGTGTGCTCAACTCCTGGATTAAATGTGGTTTCACTTTAGGGCCAATGCTTCCTGAAAAGGCCACGTTCCCACACGCTTGTATTTGTTAGTGCTGCTAGCCAAGCGTAGCACTTCATTGGAAAGAAAAAAATAACGTCCGATGAGTGTTCCCTCAATCTGTGATCTCTTGTGTGTGTGTGTGTGTGTGTGTGTGTGTGTGTGTGTGTGAGCACATGTGTACTGAGGTGAAACTGCAAGCTCAAGAATGTGGAAGGGATATAAAACAATTAAAGCTCTGTTAAGGCGAGTGCATGGCTGGCAGGCATCTCACATCAGGTGCAACAGAGACCCAACAATGGAGCGCTCTGGGATAGCTCAGATCAATGTCATGTGCATTGCTTATCATGAACAGGGCCAAATGTTTCACTTGACAGACACGCTGGACACATTAGACATTCATAATGGACACGAGTTATGAGAGGGTCAACTTGATGCATTCCACCTTAAATTACATCCCGGTAATTTGAAAAGGATACTCCTGCTTATCTCCCTAGGTCTTCGATCAGGATCACTAATGTTTGCACTAATTTTTTCTGGCCTGGTCTACTGCAGGTCATATGGTGAGAGACAGTTTTATGGGCTTTACTTATGTTAAAGCATCCAACCAATACAGCCAACACCATACCAGTAAGGTGAGTCATTTTTAATTTCTTTCAGCAGGTGCCACTAGGAACAAACATTTTCCACAATCTGGGCCTGTTCTTCCAAGCAGATCTCGAGACAAATATTTGAACTTCCAGTTTCATTCAGACAACTACAATTTCGTAAGAATCAGATTTCTGGCCATTACACAGCGGAGACTTCACATTGTTGTTTCACTGACAGTGGAGAGGAAATTCTCTGGCATCAAATGAAAGTGGGGGAGGTCCCATTGTTGGAACATTAGCTATTCATGCACTTGTACTCCCCTGGAGGGACGGGTTCAGGAATCCCACCCATTTACCAGAAAAAGGCAACGTCTCAAGGAAACTGATCCAGATCTAAGGGCTCGGGGTGGAGCAGTGCTTTAGCTGTTTTTTTCAGTTTCTGAAAAACTAAATCTTGCTTTTCTAAAATGGCATTATCTCAGAAGGGATTAGTTCTTTCTTTCTTTCTTTCTTTCTTTCTTTCTTTCTTTCTGTCTTCATGATTTAACTGACAAGTGACTGACATTTGAAAGAAACTGTAAATAACAGTTTAAATAGAAATACCTCTCAAATCTCCAAGGTAAAAATGGCCCCATTCTTGTTTTTGTTCCACCACTCATCCACAAAACATTTCTGAAATTGCTGCATATTCATCATTCTCAGACAGAGGATACCAGCAACAGTAGGTCCTCAAGCCAAGACATGAGACAGTGTAAAGGCCTGCACATACAAACATGGATACAAGTATGGATTGGGGCCTTTTGTAGTGACACCAACACTATGCCATCCTGTACTTTCTGATCTATTTTTGTTTTTAGAAAATAATGTTCTACTGAAAAGTGTTTATTCATTTATTACGAGCCAGTTGGATGGTGTGGCAGTAAGGGTAGCAGGCTCAATGGTTTGATCACTCAAACAATTTTCACTGAGCGCCTGAGGTTTTTCACTCAATTTTTATTTTTTTCATTTCTTTCACAAGAGTGTCAACCCTTTAATGCCTTTGTGTAAATGGTGTCCTTGGTGTTATGTTGTGTGGAGTTTGTCCTCTTGCCAGGTCTCCATGGAAGAGGTTGTATGGTCCAGGTCCTACCAGAGGAAACTGGAAGTTTGACATTTTCTCTGATCCATATTCTTCATACTATGTTTGCACTTTGTTGACCTCATCCTCAGATAGACATGTAAAGAAATATGTATTGTATGTCAAATGAATGTTTTCTACCTGTCCTCAAGGTCTTGTCCTTGTTTAAAGTTGTTTCTTCATCGTCCTTTACCTTTAACTGCTTCAACCACTTTACAAATCCATGAAAGCGCTCTTTATTGTACAAACACTCCATCACCAAACAAATCTCACATACCTCCTTCACCCTCATCCCCAGGATCCGACCCGTGATCATCTCAGCAGAGAGACTCCATCTTTAACTCCATGTCGTAAGTATTGACAACAATGCCTCGACAGCACCAGATGGAGAGCCATAAATCTTGGGCCCATGCGCACCCAGTGGAGTCCATAAATAGTGTAAAAGTTCTGGGGGTAAAAACATTGCGGCAAGACCCTGGTCCCCCAAGGGTCCTGAGGGCAGAGGCAACATGTGAGCCAGTGGTCCATAACTCTCCCATTCTTTCAGTGACAGAGAGCTTTTTTATGCTCTCATTTACTTCTGAGTAAATCATAGAGGGGAAACACTGCCATGCACTTTTTCTTCAGCAACAGCCAATGATGATGGTGGGTTGTCTGAAAACATTCTGCAGAGACAAACCAGATGTCTGAGTGGAGATTGTATGTGTGAGACAAAGAAAGAAAGCAATAAGTAGACAGACAGTGGGAGGAAAATGGTGAGTGATGTTATTCCCAAGTAATTCATAGAATTGTTTTTACCTGAAGTTTTCCACGCAGTCAGTTGGAATAAACACCAAAAGTGCTAAGGTTTAGAAAGCATGAACTGATAAGTGATCTGATACTATCTGTACTGCCTTGATTTGCCAAACCTCAACCACCTGAGGATTCAACAAAACAAAAACAACCTCTGGAAAGTTTCCTTTTAGTCATGAAGTTTTTGTTGAGACCAGACTAAATACATTTTAATATATTTTTTTGTGCCTATTCACCTCCAGCACATCCTTCACAATCAATTCATGGTAACACCAATCAGTCACGTCCAGCATAAGCCACCTACAAATGCCAGACCATGTGAATTGATACATTTAATCCCATCACTATTGTAAAAGAGGTTCAAGCATGGTCATAGTCTGAGGGGTCAGGCGGTTGTTGCAAGTGTGTTTCTGTTAAACCCCATAAGTGAATCTATTTTCTGAGGCACTGACACTCATCTGGACCACAACAATGCCCCTTTTCTCCTCTCTGCCTCACGCTTGGCTGGGCTCTCTGAATACGACCCAGGGCGAAATAATCCATACCCCTGAACCCCCACGCACAACATTCACATACATAGAAACACACACATGAGTACACATGTTGGCACTTAAATGGTCACACGTGTTGGGGCTCACTGAAACCGAAGTCTCACTTCTTTCAGGCGTAACAAGCACACACCTGCAACTTTAAGCCTAAGCAAACACCTACACATGATATACTCACATTCACACTGCAGAGTAATTAAAACACATACATACAAGAGAGAACAGATGTGGGGACACTAAAGCGCAAACATCTTCCACAGTAGTGAAAATCTGAATCAGAAAACTTAGCATTGCAACACTGCCCCTGTGTGGAAAGGTTGAAGACATACATGAGCTTTCCTTTATATTGATTTCCAGATCACGCTTTCAGATGAAAGCCACGGCAGTGGTATGAAAGGTGTCTTTCTTGCTTTGGAAGCCTTCTTTTCTTGAGCTTATCTGTACAGTTCAGTTCATTGTCAAACTGAAGTTAAACATTTTAATTCTCAGTGATGTGGCTTTTACATGATAAAAGACCATATTAATCTATCAATTATTTCCTTGAATAAAGCAATATACATCCAGGTGTAGCTATGCTGCCCCACTCAAAACTTCTCCAACTTGTAAACTGTATCAAAGTACAGCCTCCACTGCACTTATTGGGTTCATTTGAACAGAACCTGTTGCTGGTAACAAGGTTGTATGTAATACTAACTTTGTGTGAGTTTTAACTGAGTTCACCCCCCACAGCCTAATCATGACACTTTCTAATTTGCCACATTTTCTCTTCTTATGAATGTTTCACCAGGTTGTCATTCCTGATCTGTGGAAATTCATGGAAAATACATTTATTCACTTATTTGTCTCTATGACAATTTTAGGCCAATACAGTTAAACATTGCTACATGAGAAATATGCAACGTTTAAGGTTAATTTGTAAGTTTCCTGGTTATAGGCAAGCTGCGAATTGAACAATGAACGCTCAGCAGCAGAACATAAAACCATGACTGACCAGCACCTGATCACACTTTTAAAAATTAGAGGCTGTAAGACCTGGAAGAGAGAGGATAAACTTTGTGGAATAATGGTGTAGGAGTCTCTGCGCATCAACCAACTAAAAGCCAAAACTGGTGCATCAACAGACAGGACAACTGAGGCAGGATCTGGAAGATCAGAGTAAAGTTTGCCCTGATGAAGACATGCTTTATGCCAAAATGTTAGTTTGTACACCTTATTAAAAACTCTTATTATTAAGAGTGTGTTCCTGATCTCATCTGTCCAGAGGATAAATAAATCCTCTGGAGCAAAGTAATAATAGAGTGTATTCAGGCTGTAAGAGTTTATGTGCAGATTATGTTCATGTTTTCATATTTGCATGGAATGATGATATTTGGTGTCCAGATGCAATACAGACATATTTGTATATAGGAACAACTTCTTCTTTTGTATCCTCAGCTGTGAAAAATTTGATTGTGTGCCCAAATGTGTTGATGCATGCCAAAATAGTACATATAAAATAGTAAATAACATTAGAATTATAGCATTATTATGATTATTTTCATCACATTATGATATTCCTATTTATATTTATGGCAATATTATTACCAGAATGTATGCCATGATTGAATTAAATTTATTATGCAAGATCTGAAAATGGCTTCAGGATGCATGAGTTATAAATATGTCATCATTCACTCAAGTTTCTGTGTTGTATTGCTGATAAGCAGAATTCAGTTCTCAGTCTAAAATAGCATCATGATTATCGTCGTTCATGCTGAGTGAATAGAGTTGCTGTGAGGTGGGCAGACCCACTGTGTTCTGGACAGGATCCACACTGCACACACACAATCTAGTTTATCTTCAGCCTGCATGTTGAGACATCCCGGATGCTCACAGTAAATAACCACAGGAACAAGTAAGTTATTTTTTTAAATATTTTTGCTATTGGCAATTGTATATTGTAATGTTTGTGTTTTTCTTCAATAGCAGGTTTGTTGATTCACAACAATGACTAGTTAAATTATCTGCAGTGTTTCTTTTAACTTGCTCTGTTCTGTAGCTTGTGTGTATAGATGCTTAAGTGAATTTCTTAGGTAAAACAGATGATTCTTCTTCCAATTTTGTCCATTTTATTTGTTTCTATCTTACCAAGCAAAAGCTTTGTTGTGTATGTCTAAAAGATAATGCATTCCTGCCATGTTTTTTGGTAATTAAAGTATTGTTTTTCCCTGCTGTATATTTGGCAGAGATTTAAGCTCCTCTGCTTACAATGGTGTGATTGTCTTGTTGCATTGCATTGTTCTAAGTGTAACAAGACAACTCTTGCATTTGGGTTGAATTTTACACTGACAATTAATGATAATATGTGCTCAGATATACATATTTTCTTTCACATGCAATTAAATAATGGCTGCATCTAATTAATGTATCTGTTTGTGGTTAATGACATAAAAATTCTATATGTCCCAAATTAATAAATGCCAACTGCTCTTCTGATGCAGCTAATGTTTACATGTAATTCTCAGAAAGAGGAGAGTCTTCCCTTGAAACTGGCCTCCCCACAGCAAGTTGGTGTGTTTTGATAAGAGATTGGGGGTGGTGAGGTCACCATTTAGACTCCTTATCTGTACAGCCATTTAAAGGGCAGATGCCTTTGCTGGCTCTTTGACATGTTTTGAAAACGTGGGTTTTCTTAGTACTTTTAGTGTGTCCACTTTCATTCTATGAGGTGACTGGAGGAGTGATAATGAAAAATTCTGCTGTCACACTTAGGTAAGAGAGGGAATAACCTCATGAATGACTGTGTCTTCAGGTTAAATTCATACAAATTATTCTACAAAAAGTAAAAAAAGTACAATATTTTGTTAGAAATATCTTTTTTGAAATCCATTCTTCTCAAAATTATGCAGATTTGACAGAATATAATTTAAGCACTGTTGACATACCACTACTGAATAATTATAACACATGCAACATAAAAAGATTTATGACAACATGGGACAGAACAGGTGAAATTATGTAATATCTTCATGTTTTTTTGTTATTTTACTTTAACTTTAATGTTTAACTAACTTTACCTTAATTTGTCTATTTTCACATTGCATAGTTCACATATCTTTCACACATATACATTAGCTAAACCACATAAGCCATATTTCATCATAATGTTGTAATTTCCTATTAGAAATAAATATTTCTTAATCGTTTGAACAGTTGAATACATTTATGTCTTAAATGATCTTCCAAACTTAGTTTTGACTTTAGTCAGATGACATGCAGCTCCTGTAATTTTAGTCAGTGGAGCATCCTCAGTGGTGCTCTACCACAGTGGTTCCACTTTGAGAACCACTGTGGTAGAGCACCACAGACCACAGGGGTCCTGGAGGGGAAAAGGGGAATGATTTATTTTCACTATAATTCCATCCATAAGTATCACAATGACAGAATGTGTGACTATTTTGGTCATGGGTTTCATACACTTCCTGTAATGAAACATCTAAAAGCAAAAATCTTTTCAAATAGGGGTCTGTGGTCTAATTTGTGTCAGATTAGAAGTTCTTGATATGAAAAAGTTTGAGAAGCGCTGCTCGACCAAATGAACCACCAGAGGGCATCATCTCACAATGTTATAGTGAAATATTACAGTGATACAGTAATACAGTGAGGTTGAATATTCATTTGAAAATCACAGGACTGGGATTTTTTTTTCTTTTCTGATATTATGAATAAAGATCGGCTCTGTGCATTGGCTTTGAGTCCCGAGAATAGCCATGTCTTTAACTGACTGGTGTTACTGCAATTCCACAACACATTTACATGACTTAAAGCAGCACCTGAGGGAAAGAGAAGTGGAAAGACAGACGAGATCAGAGAGAGAGAAAAGAAGAGAGATTATATTGTAAGTATGCGTGTGTGTGTGTGTGTGTGTGTGTGTGTGTGCCTGTGTGTGTGTGTGTGTGTGTGTCAAGGCCACCCACTGATGAGTTCATGAGGACACGGTTAATCTGTCTACTCAGACAGCCATTACAGTGAATAGGCTGGGAGGAGGGAAGAACCACGTAATCTGATGTCCCGCCTGCCGCTCACCCGAGCCAGCAATGGTCTGGACGGGGGAGGGTATTGCTCGGGATAGCTGCGCTAAATGGATTACAGGACAGCACATGTCAGTGAAAGGGCACCTGTACACACATACACATATACCTACGCAATCACACACACTGCACACGCAGGTGCCCAAGCAGAGGAGATTAGTCAGAAGTGCATTTTTCACCCCCTGCAAGGAGCTTAAAGTCCTTACCAGCTGAGAGAGACAAAAGGTGTCGGAGCAGCTCTACATCTTGGACATTTCTCAGCCTTTTCTCTCAATATTTGAATTCTTCCTAACCTCTGACCTTTAACAATCATCGGCTATCAACTGAATGACTCCCTTTTCTTCCAGATATCTATTCAACTGAAGTCTGACTTGAGCATCAGGTGCCTGAGAGCAGCCACAACAGGAAAATGGAAGGAGCCTCAAAGGTCACAGAGACTGAGGCCGAGGGCGGGAGCCAGGATACATTCGGATTTGAGGTAACTGCTGAACGTCTGGAGCAGCTAATGAAGAGCATGGAGGTACTGCTGTCTGACGTGGAGCAGCTACGGAGCCACTGCAGCCACCAAGCCACTGAGCTGGTACGAGCGGCGGTGGACCTGAGGCAGCAACAGGATGAGCTGAAGGAGAGTTATTCGGAGCTGTCCCGAGAGATGCAGGAGATCATGGATTCAGTGGACGACCTGTTTAGCACCAAGAGTGCCTTTGAAGCCAAAGAGAAGCAAGCACAGAAACTGAACCGGCAGCTCTGAAGGACAGAATGTGACAGACTTTGTTTCTCATTGTGGAGAAAAACAAGACTGCGGGGGGGGGGGGGGGGGGTGTGGTTTTGGGTTTGAATGTGTGAGTTTAAATTTAGAAGGGATGGGTTTGGAAGTGGGGCAGGATGCTGAGGCTTTTTTGGCTTTGAAAGAATACTTTGATAAGGTTCTTAAATAGCATTATATAGACTTTTAATAGTGCAAGTTGCATTTTTTAGTCAACCACATTCATTGAAGAGAAGTTTGAAAATTCATGAGTCTGTATCAGTACACTTAGTGCAGTACATATGATACAATGTAATACAACTAAATCACAATTTAGCCTCGAAAAAGTTTAATCAACAACTTTAACATAGTTTTGATAAAAAAAGAACGGGTTCATAATTTTTCAAGTCTGTCTTAAAACAACAGTCAGGTGCCCATATGAACACTGAAACAGGTTTTGCTTGCTGTAATCATTCCTCTTGTTCATACTGACCATTAGAAGATCTAATCTAAATGTGCTTACAATGTAAGTGACCGGAGTCAAAATCCACAGTCTTCGTTTTGTGAAAAAATGTACGTAAAAGTTTATCTGAAGATAATATGAGGCTTCAGCAGTCTGAGTTAGTCAGATAAAGTGGATATCTTTCACGATGTTTTCCTGTTCAGCTGCAGTGGAAGGATAACAAAAAGAAAAAACTTGGCACTAAAAAGACAGTAACTTTGAAGGATATTGACTTGGATAGCTGATCCTTCATATTAACTTCAAATAAACTTTTAAATGCATTTTTCTACTGAAGGAGGCTTGTGGATTTCGTCCAGCATCACTTACATTGAAAGAGCATTATGAAGGTATCTTCTAATGGTCAGTATGAACAGGAGGAATGATCACAGCAAGAAAACATCGTGTCAATGTTCATTTACCTGGGGGGTACCTGACTGTTGTTTTAAGATGGACTTGAAAAACTGTGAACATATCCTTTAACAAAGGTACATTTTGTTGCAGTGCTTTCATACCAGGCTGCTGTATTCAACACAAGAGAGACCATGCAGAGGTTCAACCTGTGCTGCAGGTCGACGAATGATTTAGTATCACTTTTGTTGTCATCAAATCTTTATCCTGCCCACCCACTAACACACACACATACATACATCATGCTGAATTTTTTCATCACTAAATCATTCTGTGTTGACAGTTACGACTAAAGTATACCTTACTCTTGTTAGCCTGGATGGCTCCTCCAGCTTGATCTTCTGGCACCGGAATGTTGCTCTTTGCTTATTCCCAGTGGTACATTGTGCATATTCTCCTCCCATCCATGAAATGCTCCACTGTGGTTTCTCACTAAAATAAACCTAAATAGAGCCTTAGAGCAAGGTACTTCCCACTAGCGCTTCTGCTGTGATTTATTGGTCTGTATTTAGTGGTTATGGGATGTGAGAAAGGGACAATCAGTGGCCAGTAACCTGAAGAAAAATCAATCTACAGGAAACTTTAGCATCTCTTTCACCCATGATTCAATTTTACTGGATATCTTATTCATTGACTTTATGATGATTATTGCTTTAACATTCAAAATTCCTGCATTAAATCTTTCCATTCCTGCATTAACCATTAAATTCTGTTTGCTCAGATGTTGTCTCCTTCTTCCTTCTGGTTCAGTGGATCAATCAATGATTGTATTCAATTTTTGTACAAAAGCATTTTTATCGTTATAATTTTATCTTTATAATTTTATCTTTATAATTTCTTTAACTGAAACACAAGGTTATAAATGAAAAAACTTTACCATCAGTAGTATCACAGCCTAGGGGCCTTGACTACAAACACCCCCTTTTCCACAGGGGAAACCACAGTTTATATCTAAAGTCATCATATTTTGGGAATAAAAAAAGGCTGTGATTCTCTGTGTGGTTGAAACTTGATACCTCATGGGCTGTGGTGTTAGTGAGCAGAGAGGGTGAGAAGATAGAAAGCTGGGCGTCAGTGCCTACCCTCACTCCTGAGGTACACATCACTCTGAGCTGCTGGTTGAAAAGTTGGATTTCCCCCATTGGGCATTCACGTCTTGAAGGTAAGACACAATAGAATCTGATGATATTTATAAGAAGCTACTGTATGTGGAAACCAGTTTCATGAGGTAAATTTTTCACCCATACATTAATTTAATGTATGGATGAAGGATTATTAAAGAAATCATTGAGCCATTTAGGGAATTGAGCTATCAACTGCTACACATTCAAGTATAAATTGACTAACTGCACAGACATCATTCATATGAAATAATGATTATTAGAAGTAAAAGGTGAGTTATTTGATTACAGTCGTCATCAGTAGTTCTGCATTGCAGTGGCTCCTGGTGAACATGAACATCCTGCAAGTCCTGGGTCTTCTACAGCTGCTGGCTGTACCTGCATTCACTGTGAGTGTTACTTCTAGCAAAAAAACTGCACGTTCAGTACATGTCAGTAGCAAGTATTGCAGAGAGAATGCTTAGTACACTGTGTCCAAAATCTCATCATAAAATGGCTAGATACACATGTGCCAGCAATGATGCTGTTTTTATGTCACAGAGTAAGTTTATACATTATATGTTATGCAATATACAGGGGATGGTTTGTGGCTAAATGTTCCAGCTTCTATTTTGGTGCGCCTAGCGTGCTCTTAGTGTGTGTTAGTGGTTCGTGGTGAATTATGATATGGTTTGTGTGAGTACTATGTGTTCCAGCAGTTGAGTGAGTAGGAGTTTTACTGTATTTGTTTTTCAGCTGACACGTCCAACCCATGACTACTGGGGAGAGTTTGGACCCTATGGGCCTTGCAGTCGCACCTGTGGCACAGGAGTGGCAATGAGAACCAGGAAATGTATTACTTCAAGGTAAGATGTAGGAGGTTAGGATAATAGAATCTATAACTATTATTATTTGCATTTTTAATGTCAATAAAGACAAATGGCTTCAACAAGAGAGAGATTTATATTTGGTTTGACTCTGTGCTTTCTCCTGCAGGACAGATGGAGGACATAACTGTGTGGGATCCTCAAAGTCCTTCCGAACCTGTAATACAAATGTAATTATCCCTTTTGTATTTAAAACTGATTTGTGTCTTTTTTAAGCATGATCACACACACACACACACACACACACACACACACACACACACACACACACACACACACACACACACAAAGAGAAATATATGCTCACACAATCTCAACCAACATAGCTGAAGTATTGTATATGATGGGATATTTATATGCAATAATACCATGATATTTTCTGCAAATGTAGGCATGTCCAGTTGGATCCAGGGACTTCAGGGAGGAGCAGTGCTCCCAGTTTGACAGAACGAACTTTCAGAGCAAACCCTACACATGGGTGCCTTACTATGGAGGTATAAGACTAACCAAATTGTTAATTATACAACAGTTAAATTCACATTACACAAATAGTGAATGACGTTGCTGTATGTTTCTATGTGTCCTATTTTCCTTGCAAACCCTGGAACACCCTAGCTCTTAGCAGGACAAACCATATACTAAAAAATACGTGCAGATACCATTTGACCATTGGTTTATCTCTTCTGTAGCAACCAATCCATGTGAGCTGAACTGTGTGCCGAGAGGAGAGAACTTCTTCTACCGACAGAGACCTGCAGTAGTGGATGGGACACCATGCTACGTGGGCCGCACTGATATCTGTGTGGATGGCGCCTGCAGGGTGGGAGCAAAACTGTGATCAACAATATAATGACACCTGAGTTTTAGAGCTCTGTTCTGTATATCTGTAGACTGTCATTGGATGTTTTTTTGATTAATCCAAGTTCACAATATGTCTTCTTTTACAGTTGCACATTTAGCAGCTGGCCATAAAATTCCTTGCTCAAAGGCACTTCGACTGTAGTTGATCTGAAATCTCTCAAAAACCTGTTTTCACCACCTCTTAAACTGATAATATTTGATCTCTTCCAGATACTGGTCCATGGAGACTTTATGGGCTTGGATGATGACAGTAATTCTGTTCACTCTGCTGCTCCTGTTGTTGTGGCTCCTCACCCGAGGGAGACACTCACATACATCTATAAAGTTGGTGTCTATAGCGAGTGCTCTGCCAGCTGCAACGGAGGCATGCAGTATCGCAGCGTGGAGTGTATGGTTCAGGACCCAGTGAACCCCCATGTGGTGGAAGAGACTTACTGCATCACTCATCGCTTGCAAAGGCCACAGAGCCAGCAGGCCTGCAACATGCATCCGTGTACTGCTGAGTACAGCGTCTCCAGCTTCAGTGTGGTTTGTATCTTGCAGTAAAGGACTTAACTTTTGCGTTTTGTCTTTAATATAGATAGGCATTGAAAATGTTTTTGTTTTTTTTTTTGGTGTTGGACTGACAAGATTTGTTTTACTTTTGTTGCATATAATGAGCAGTGTTCAGTGACTTGTGGGGAAGGCCAACAGACGAGAGAGGTGACCTGTGTGGGGCCAGCAGGTGAACGTCTGGCTGACCGTGCTTGCAGCGGTTTGGCCAGACCCGCCTCTGTCCAAGCCTGCCGCAGACCTGCCTGTCACACACACATCAGCTGGCATGTGACTGACTATGGACTGGTAAGTGAAAGGATTAAAGACATGGAATAACAGGACGACTTATTTCTATTCTTATTATTTCTACATTCTTTACTTATTTTAATACTCAGTATTTATCAGTTGCTGACAACTCCTCTCTTGTCTCTGCAGTGCACCCGGAGCTGTGGTGGTGGCGTGAGGGAGAGGAGAGTGAGCTGTTATGATACAGATCTCAACCCCTACCCAGAGGCCAGGTGTGGAACAGCAGGCAGACCCACTGCTATGGAGTCATGCAACACTCAGCCCTGCCCTGGAGCACAAAGTGAGCTAAATCTGAACCAGCACACTCTTTGAGGTTTGATCATTTGTGCTTTCTTTTGTATTTACTCAATGTTGTCTCTCTCTAGTGGTCCCAAGCGTGCAGGACCCAAGGTCACATGAAAGCACCATGAGAGGATTTGTGCCCTATGTTCAAGAAGCCCACTCAGGTATGTAGAACACAAGGATGTTTTTTAAAAAAAATGTTATTCTCTTTCTCTGCATGCTTGAACATGCAATTATCTTATATACGAAGAGCCATGAACGTGCAGGCAGTAATTTTAGCATAGTTATTATCACTCAGACAGATTATTTTATAATGAATGCCTCCTCTCATGTTTTATTCGTTGCTGTCTAGACTGTGATTATGCTGCTCTCTCGCTGCTTACTTGTCCCTCATTCACAAACACAAAGTTCAAACTGTTTCTTTTGCTACTGAAGCCCATATTTAGATTCTAAAATATTATCTAGCCAAACTTATTACTAAATATATCCCTATAAACCAAAAGGCTAATCATATATTTTGCACAAGTCTATGGTGTGTACAGTATGTTTCTTTGACTGTATCTGTGTTTACTTACTTTAGCTTCCAGGCCACAGACAAACATTGTCTATGATCCCCAACCCTCAGTGATTGGTCCTCACTGTGCGCAGTCATTTTATGGCTGCTGTCCTGATGGCCATACCTCTGCCACTGGGCCTAGAAATGAGGGCTGTCCCCATGACGACTGTGTTCGCACCAGGTAGCACTACTTCCTCAATCCCACACTTGTTCCTGATACGTGACATAACTGACATTGTTGAATGAATGATTGCCTCAATAAAGTATTTTTTACAATGCAAAATATTTCTCTTCCTTAGGTATGGCTGTTGTTTGGATGGGGTGACTCCAGCTCAAGGGTTTGGAAGGACTGGATGTCCTGAGTACCAGACAAATGTGGTAGGAGTCATATCCGTTTCTGATCTTGTTTTTATTAAAATCATTCAAGTTGTTTAGTAATGCTGATTTATTTAAGGGGCACCCCGCTGATTTTACATGTCAAAGTTAATAAACTTTTCATGAAAGGTACTATTCTGCCTGTAAAAAAAGAGGTTTAAAGTCTTCAGTGGCTCTGAGAAATAACTGGAGTCATTGTGATGTCATCAAGGTAAAAGATTCTGATAAGTTGCATTATGGGAAACGTAGGATCCAGTGTTTTCAGAGTTTGACCCATTCTAGCAACTAAAAGTCAGGATATGTCAGCCTCTTCTGCAAAAACTTTGATCATTATTGTTGATTATTATTGATTATTATTATTTACAAGACTCCCAACAATCACTGGAGTGAGCCTTTAAGTTCAACTGATTTAAAATTATACTGAGCTTCTAAAATGCCACTTTATCTGCTATATATACCCAATTTACCGTCTCACTCTGTCTTTCCTCACTCAGCAGCACCAATCATCCCCGGCCGTCCAACCCACTGGTAGTGTGTGTTCCTTGCCGCGCGATGATGGCCCCTGTGATACCTGGAGGGTTCGGTTCTACTATAACTCAAGCACTGGCAAATGTACCGAGTTCTGGTTTGGTGGCTGCCAGGGCAATACCAATAACTTTGTTTCTCTGGAGGCATGCCAGAGAGAGTGTGGGGGTGTGGTCATGGAGCCTCCACCTCCACCTCGCAGAGTGACACCAAGGAGAGGGTCACCCAGGGGTGTACTGAGGGCAAGGGCATAACCATACTGAAATGATATTTGTAGACATGTATTATCTATACATATATGCAGACACACATGTATAGTATAACCACATCCAACATTTCATTTAAACATCTGACTTTACATTAAAAATGATCTAGATAGCCTCACATTATAACTGACATGATCCCAGCTCTTTGTTTTGATTATATTGTCTCTGTGATCTCTGATCATTTGTTTGATGCTCAGTATATTCATTTGTGTACTTTGGCTTATGGCTTACAGGTCTAAAATAAAATAATCTCAGTGTGACCCAAGTTAAATAATAAACCCAATCAATAAATTTTCAGCTAACTGGTATCCTTGAAAAATACTGGTGTGGTTTATCTGTGTCTTCATCTGCTCTTGATTCAATAAGTTTACTTTACTTTAATTTGTGAAAATTTATGAAACTATTGGTCAGTTTTTACAAAACAAAAAAACAGTGATGGGATGCAACTAACTACATTTACCCAACTACTGTACTTAGGGAAGTTTTAAGGTAATGGTACTGTACTTGTGGATTCCATTTTTCTGCTATTTTATACTTCTACACCATTAAAGAGACAAATATTGTACACATATTATGACATTTATTTGTCAGCTGCAGCTACTGGTTACTTTTCAGATCACAATATATAACGTGGTTAAAAGACATTTTAGTTACACATGAATGCATCAGCAATAATAACCAATAATAAATATTGTGATATAACACTGACACGAGGCATATCAGTGCATAATAAACACTTTTACTTTTGATACTTATTTTGAGTGAGATTTGAATGTACTGTGTATGGAATGTACTTTATGGAATTGCTACTTTTACTTAGGAAAGAGACCTGAATAATTTTCCCACCACTGACAAAATGTTTATTTTAAAGTCTCCCTCCACTCAAAAATATATTTGTCTTCTTATTTAACTTACACAAGTGTGTTGTGGAAACTTGAAGCCTCCAGCACTGATAATGGACTTTACAGTGAAGTAGGACACATCTTGTGTCCAGCAGTTAAACTTGTTAAATGAACAATATTTGCATATTTATAGATTCTATTTTTTAATGACGGAGAAGGAGTAGATGCCATTTTAAGGACTTTAATGAGATAATTGAACTTTTTGTGGAAAAACCATATTAGACACGAGTTATTATTCAAAGCAGAGTGTTTTACACATGTCAAAACATGTCTGGAGGGATCTTTTTCTAGATTGGTCCTGTTGTTTTATGGGTAGACATTTATTTTTAAAGTAAGACCTTATTTTGAAGGCACTCCACTTTACAACCGGAAATAAATTTACTTCATTTCCGCTGAATATCTTTGCTCAAACAGCTGCATCGCACGGGGTATTCAAAAGCAATAAACAACGATTTATCACAGTTTGGCATTCCCATTAAACAGACAGGGTCTGCAGTCAACACAAACATGGTAAGCGTTGTTTCGTTTTTCGTTGAAAGGTATAAAACTGACAGTATCAGTTATATTAGCTGCTGTTAATACATTATAGCTAAGCTAACAAGCTACGAGGCTAACATTTACTATACGTTACTCTGTCAAACATTTTGTCCTATTTCTTCTTTTGCCATAAACACGTAGCGTTTACGTTAACACCCAACTAACGTATCTCTGTCCGTTAAGCCTAAATGTGAATGAGATATGTGATTTTTTTCAGTAAAAGACTAGCTAATACATTAACGTCAGAGTCGGTGGTGTGTTGCTTGATAACCAACGTTACATCCTGTTTGAAAATCTCTGGGAAGAAGGTAAACAGTGCTTTGTATCAGATCAAGGCACGAAATCTCCGCATCGACTGCACAACTCGGGTGTCTTGCTGTTGAAGAGACTATTTGCATTGTTGTGTGTATTAAATATTATTAATCATTTTCACAGTCGCACACAATTTTGCTTGTCCAGCCGACTAAGAGACCCGAGGGCCGCACATATGCTGACTATGAGTCAGTGAATGAATGCATGGAAGGTGAGTCTTGAGTCGTTTTAAAATAGTTGACACTAATAAATCACGGTGCTTATTTGTCTTTACCTGTAGAGTAATAAGTGTAGGCTAAAACCATTACTCTGTTAATTGAACATATCATCTTTCTTTTTGACAATATTCCTCAATGAGGCCACTGAAATAATTTAATTTAGCTTTAAGCTTGTTATTATTGGAGTATAAGCTAACTCAATATCCCCCCAAAAATGTTTTTATTATATTATTTATATTATAGGATATGTGGGAGGGAGTGTGAATGCCTTTTTAAAAATTTATTTATTTTGTAATTTCATAGTTATTGAATGGTAAGTACACTGTTCACATAATGCACAGTAAAGTGGAGCTGAATGTATGATATTTCAAATCAACTGCATTTTAGCCTTATGAACTATAGAGTGATTTTAGTTATCACTCCTATCATTGAAATAACTTGCTTGATTGTCAATATTAATCACTTGAGTCTTAACCTAATTATTTTCTTTATCTCTTCTGTTTTACTATCTTTTTAGTGTGGTCTGTAGTGTTGTTAATGACGTAACAATCTCCGAATTGTCTGTAAAGTCTTATCTGTATAATTTTAGCTCTTTTAATGCACTCTGCTAAACGGCTCTGCCTCCTGCCCATTTCTTCCAGGTGTGTGCAAAATGTATGAAGAGCATCTGAAGAGGATGAATCCAAACAGTCCCTCTATCACTTACGACATTAGTCAGTTGTTTGACTTTATCGACGACTTGGCAGATCTTAGCTGTCTTGTGTAAGTGTGATTTGGTTCTTAGACCCCTGTTAATTTGACTGAAATCAAACCTTGCAATGTATGTGTTGATTACTTCCGGTAAATATATCATTTACATTTTACACAGGTACAGGGCTGATACCCAAACTTACCAGCCATACAACAAAGACTGGATCAAGGAGAAGATATATGTCCTGCTGCGGCGTCAGGCTCAGCAGGCAGCAAAGTAAAGGCAAGAGTAACCAGTTGTCCTGCTACACACATCTGGAAGGAGTTAGCGCTGCACTACATTTCAACAGCGTCTTATAGATCTGTGTGTAAGGACAACATTTTCAGTTAGATGAGGGGAGGGTTTTCATATTATACTGTACATTGGGAAGGGAAGGGGATGGAAATTTGGGGTTTATATAGAAGTGGAATCGCCCTTGGCAGCACACACATTTGTAATTTTGTTACACTATAATGCGAGTGGGGCTAATGGCTGCGAGGACTAACTTATTAACGAAGAGGGATCCCTATTGGGAGAAATGCTCCATGGGCTAGATAAAAACGTTTTTTTGTTTTGATTTTTTGTTCAAATTTTTAGTAGTGTGCATTGATTTTCTCTAAAAGTTGTGTGACATTTTTTATATATATCTTTTCTGGACAGTTGGATTTGAACATGTTGCAGATTTTGAATGCAGGTACTTCAATTTTAAAGGTCCAGGGTGTAGAATTTAGTGGCATCTAGCGGTACGGACTTGGCAGAAATGGAATATAATATTCATAAGTATGTTTTAATTAGTGTATAATTCCATGAAAATAAGAATTGTTGTGTTTTTGTTACCTTAGAATGAGCCCTTCATATCTACATAGAGATATGAAGGGCTGCCATGTTGCACAGCCATGTTTATACAGTAGCTCAGAATGGACAAACCAAACACTGGCTCTAGAGAGAGCCTTTGGGTTTTTCGTGAGTTTTTTAGTCACCTTAGGTTCCCCTACACGCTTGGAAGGGAGGGGTATTAATTTGATTGCAATCTGCAACCTCATGGCTAGATGCCACTAAATCTTACACACTGGAGCTTTAAATGACATGAATGTCTGCAAACTGAACCTCTGATCCTTATAGACTTATGTTTCATATTTCATCTGTTGTTGTTATTATGGTTTCTATAGTTTCTTTCATTATGTGAAATGCTGTTTTTGTAAACCTGTTTTTGCATAGCATCTGATTTCAACAATATATTGCTGTTTACTTTTGATTCAAACGTAATAAACTATTGTTTTCTGACTGGTTTCCACTCTTGAATATACAACCATTGAAACGCTTCGGAATACATTTTAAAATCAATCTGTATGTGGGCCCAGATATGTGTAAATATTGCCGGATGATCCATTGAACTGAATAAGTTGCTGAGTCGCCAGGTGGTAAGTTATGTAAACTATATCGAGCAGAATGAAGTTGGTGGTTGTAGCGGATGTAATTTTTGCTGGATGTTGCTCGACGAACCATTTCTGTTGATCACAATAAAAAAAACAAGTTATCGGCCGTTATGTACTGTCTCTTTAAATGTGGCGGGCTGCCCTGTTGTTGCTGTGCGGAAACCCCGTACTGACTCTGAAGGGGCCCAAGATGGCTGAATACTCACGGGGGGGCAGTTAGCAATTATCTGAACAAGACGTCGGGAATGAATGGCAAATAGCATTATAATGTAAAGCGTAAACTTTAAGTAATTATACGAGTACAGTTTGTCGGTTTGCATAATTTTTGGGATGCATGAATACCAGTAAGGAGAGAGTTGTCTCTCCGCGGCCCCGAGCCAGAACATGGCGGAACACTTGGGGAAGAAATAGCAGCTAACGCTAGCTAGCTGGCGTATTATTGAGACACATTTGGAAACATTGGTCCGGGGTAAATACGGCGTTTGCGGTCCGCAAGTGTGAAATAATGTTATCGGTGCACCGCTCTGGTCATTCTGCTTCAAATGGTTGTTTAACCTTAAATATATGGAGCGTAGGCAGTTAGCGTACTAGCTTGCTTGTCAAGTCGTTAAGGTTTGCTATTAGCTAACGTTGGCCGCAAGCGTACACACTGTACTAATAAGCAGGCAGAGTGTTTTGGGAACCAGTGATCGTAACAGCGGGGCTTATTCTGAATACACCCCTCTTAGCTATACGCGAGGACTTTGTCATGTCTGTCAGTCCTTGTTTTGTCGCCTAACACGGTAACTTAGCTAACGTCAATATCCTCCGCACTGTAAATTAGACTGTGGTTAGCTTGCTACAATGGTCTCTAAGCGGCTTGTATGTGGCGCGTTGCCCATTACCGTGGCGAGATAAGTTTTGAGGCAGCTCGTCAAAAATATTCTTGATATCGTAGTTGTAACTGCGGAGTCGGGCAGGTTAATCGACCAGGTGTTAACCAATTTAAAGCTGCTTTAAAGGACTGTTCGCCTGGTTGACCCCTGACACAAGCCCATTACCGCATTGTAGTAGTGAACAGGTGCAAAAAAAGTGAATAGAAGTTGTGGCGTTGCCTGGTGAAGTAGACACCGTTTAAAAGCCAAGTAGGTCCGGGAGTGGGGAAACCGGGTACAACCACCTGCCAGGATGACGGACACTCGTCGACGAGTCAAAGTCTATACCCTCAATGAGGACAGACAGTGGGATGACCGTGGGACCGGGCATGTCTCCTCCGGTTATGTCGAGCGATTGAAAGGCACGTCTCTACTGGTGCGAGCAGAGAGTGATGGTAAGTTTATTTAATCTGCGAATTTAGAGACCACTTGCATTTTACTAGTGACCATTATGTTTGCTAAATGAATACTACACGTCAACAATACCTTCAACACAGATTTATTTGAATAACCTAACCCACCCACCTTATGAAAAATCATTACAAAGGAATTAAGAGTTTATTATACAATAAATATGGCTCTAGAGTATTATGAGATGCACCACTTTATCATTAACTACTCTCAATTAGTATCTTGCTTCCCTGCAATTTGATTTTGGGTCATTGTGAATGCAGATACCCAACTTTCATATTACCTGTGTTTATCACTGGACAGGTTCCCTACTGCTGGAGTCCAAAATTAACCAAAACACAGCCTACCAGAAACAACAGGTCAGTATGTACCTAGTAGGCTGTACTGTAGTGTGCACATGTAGAATAGGGATTTCTTTCCACTGTGTAATGATTGTAAATTTTCTTTTTTTTTTCTCTTTTGAAAAGGATACGTTGATAGTATGGTCAGAGGCTGAAAATTATGATCTGGCACTCAGCTTCCAGGAGAAGGCCGGCTGTGATGAAATCTGGGAGAAAATATGCCAGGTAACTGCACTTCTCTTTGTGTGGGTGTGTGTTTGTCTGCTCCATCTGTGGATGCCTTCGCTGTCAAGTGCATTTGGGTGTTTCTGGTAATAATTTCTGACTAGCCGCATCGTACGTCAATAACACTTGTATCTCAATGTTAAGGTGCAGGGAAAGGACCCATCGGTGGACATAACCCAGGATGTGGTGGACGAGTCTGAGGAGGAGCGCTTTGATGACATGTCGTCGCCAGGTCTGGAGTTACCACCATGTGAACTAAACCGCTTGGAGGACTTGGCTGAGCTGGTGGCTTCCTCACTTCCATCGCCACTGCGGCGCGAGAAACTGGCACTGGCTGTGGAGAACGAGGGTTACATTCGCAAGCTCCTGGAGCTGTTCCGTGTGTGTGAGGATTTGGAGAACAGAGAGGGACTGCACCACCTGTACGAAATCATTAAAGGCATCTTCCTGCTCAATCGTACTGCACTCTTTGAGGTCATGTTCTCTGATGAGTGTATCATGGACGTCATTGGTTGTCTGGAGTTTGACCCAGCACTCCCGCAGCCACGGCGGCACCGGGAGTTTCTCACAAAGACAGCCCGGTTTAAGGAGGTGATCCCCATCTCTGATCCTGAACTGCGTCAGAAAATACACCAGACGTATCGGGTGCAGTACATTCAGGACATGGTGCTGCCCACGCCCTCTGTTTTTGAGGAAAACATGCTGTCCACCCTGCACTCCTTCATCTTCTTCAACAAGGTGGAGATTGTGGGCATGCTTCAGGTGAGATCGGCAGACATGTATTATGAGGTTTGCCTCTGAAAGTTATTTGCTGTTACTGTTTTTAAAAAATCAGAAACAAAACAGAGGATAGAAATATTTGTTAGATTTATAGAAACAAACTTTATAAATAGACAAAACTGTTATGACATCAAAATGTACACGGTTTTTATGATAGTGTTTATGCAGTGAGGACTGGAAATTAGATTGTACATAGGTTTTATTTTTGTCCCATTGTGCTTTACCCAGTCTGAGTTTGTCTGCTAGTTTTTATGGTCATGTGACCTTTGTGTTTTTGTACTGTGTCAACTCAGCAGTGTTTATGTATGGCTGTCTCCATAGAGATGGAGAAGTGTTGTGTAAATCAGTTATGCTGCGCTAGAGGAAAACTAAAACTGGCCTGCTGTTGACTCTGGTATACTGTGCTATGTGAAGTTCTGAAGTGAAACACTACTGATACGAACTATTTCTTCTTCACTTCGCATCAGGCAGTCTTGTGAAGCCAAGATCCAAAAATTTGCAAACCAAGTGTTAGCCGGTGATATGTTGGAGCTCAGGTATCATTGGATGAAACTGGGTTGCCAGTGTAAAACATCCTGTGTACATAATAACAGTGAACAACATGAATGTTTTTTTAAATTTCTGGTTAAGAATGGAATGGAAGGAGGTGTGTATAATGTCACAATATATTAAACAATAACTGAGCCTCTAAATCAGTCATTGGTAAACTCTGTGGATGGTTTTTGTCTTTCTGGTTATTTGTATCTGACACAAATGATCTGACTCAGTCGACGACTTTGTTAGAAAAGATTTGATGCAGTACACAGTTGACCCTAGATAAGCGTGAGGGTCAAGGGTGATTTTTCATATCCTGATCTACTGATTGTCTACATGATGCTCACCCCTCTCATCTCCCCTTCCCTTTTGATGTCAGGACGATGAGAAGTTCCTGACAGACCTTTTTGCACAGCTAACAGATGAGGCTACAGATGATGACAAAAGACACGAACTGGTATGCCAGACCTTCATCAGAGATAGTTATTTGAAAAAAATTTGCTCTTAATTTTTCTCCTTGTTCCTTGTTTCACCTAGCCATGTTGGTTTTTTTCTTGTAGGTGAACTTCCTAAAGGAATTCTGCGCATTCTCACAAACGTTACAACCTCAAAACAGAGACGCCTTCTTCAAGACACTGTCAAACATGGGCATTCTACCTGCACTAGAGGTCATACTGGTGAGTGCAGCAACTTACACAAATTTAACTTTAATGGAACTCTTGTTGTCAGCGGCTCTGATTTTTTTGCATTGTGATAACGGAATGTGGCTTTGTGTCTGTTGATAATTTAAAAGTAGAATTAAGTGACATATATCCAAGAAGACAAAAAAGACAAAACAGAAATTAGACAATTTTTGGTCAAATAACATAATTGAAGACCATATTGGAGTCTAACCCGTATCTTAGATGATACTGGCTGATAATGAACACCTGTCTGTTGTTACAATTGTGCATCTGTTCAAGGGCTGCAACAAATGATTATTTTCATTATTGATTTATCTGCTGATTTTGTTTTTGCTCAATTAATTGTTTGACTATAAAATGTCAAATTAGTTTTTAAAAAAAAAAGTGCATCGCAGGTTCTAAAAACCTTAGTTTCTGTTTCGTCCAACACGCAAAGATAATCAGTTTATTATCAAATAAAATTAAGAAAAGCAGGAAATCCCCACAACTGTTAAGCTGAAACCAGCAATTTTGCTCAAAAAATGAGAACTAAATGACAAATGTCAACTAATCGATTAATCTATATGGGATGGCACGTAAACACAAATACGTGCCATCCCATATGGGGGGGGGGGTGGCCCTTCCATGCCTGAGGGATTATTATGTAGCAGCACAATTAAGACCATTGATTCTTTGGTGTAACCCTGAATATGAGGCCAATTGGAAAAACATTGAATTATCAATATCAGGTATACCTATACAATCTTTGACGGGCTGCCCATGTATGATCAAAAACTCACTTGATATCCAGAATCAGTGGGTTTGTTTTTCTTTAGGCATATGGCTAGACTTCTTGAAGAAGTTTCAGATCCAGAAAGACATAAAATTACTTACTACTGGCCAGCATATGACCCAAACCCCAGCCAGCATACCAAGATTTAAGATATAGATAATGGATAAGGCATGGTTTCACATCGTATTCTTCTTCAGTGAAGGATGGGGAATTAGTAGACCTCTGGTCTATGTCCGAAAAATATGGTCTAGAGAGATAAGATTTTTACAGATACTTGCAAATGTGACACTATTATGTAAAAGAGGTGATGGGACCGAGCAAGGAAGAACCCTCTGATGTTACACAGCTATTTATTAAAGCATACATTTGGAACCCACCGGGTGGATTATTGGGGAACAGTATACAGACAAGTATATTATTGAAGCAAAAGTGGGAAAGAGTACTGGACATTGAAATCTCTCCAATGGAATGGACTCTCATAATCCACACCCACATGACTATTACAAACTCACAAAGTTGGAGAGACTTCTGCAGGGGGAACTAGGATTTGATATTGAGTTCACCTGTCTCTCTTTCTACTAAGGAAATGTCTAATGACTGGATATCAGAGATAAATATTTACTAAAAATTATCATGGAAGCAAGCAAGAAGGCAATTATAAGGCCCTGGCTTTTCCCACCCTGAACCAATGGATAGATACTGTAAACAGCATATACAGTATGGAACATATGACATTCAGTTTAAGATTGCAGAAAGAAAAAGGAGACGAGTATTGGACTGAATGGGATTCATACCTGACTAATAAAGAGTCTGACAGCTGAAACTATAGCAAATGCAATTGCAAAACATGTGACCTCATGTTTATTGTGTTATAAAACAGAAAAAAAACAAATTATGAAACAAAAAAACCTAATTGATTAATCAACTAAGCATTTCAGCTCTTGATTTATTACATGAAATGCTATCTGGTCGTCAGGGACTGTACACAGTACAAAAAGTCTTTATTGAGGAAGCAAAATCCTTTTTCCCAATTCCTATTGTTTCAAAGAATGGCATGTAAACATTTTTGTCACTAGACTAAGGGTATTTCCATACATGCTCCATTTCAACTTCTCATGTGGATCACAGCATTTTGTTCTTTGTTCCAAGTCAAATGAACTCAGACCACAATAAAAAAAAACACATTGGTTGTGAGTGGTCAGTATTACCCTTGAGGCTTCCATATTGAGCACACACAGTTGAGAAAACACAACAAAAACAATCATCAGGATGGCTGATGCAAGTTGTCATGGTACAATTTGGTATGAGGAAGAAAATTTAGAAAGGACCATGTGTTGTTTTTGGTGGTATTTCAGCCGAATTCTCTTTAGTCTTATCAGACACTTTGGTCGGCTTTTGGGGGGGTGGGCTACCGGTGATACACGGTGTTCGGGCACCAATGACATTACTTTACCCCCATACCAGCATTTTGCTTTTTTATATAGGAATAAAACCACTTTTTAGTTAATTTTTAAGCTTGTTATCAATAATAGGACGGGTGCTACAATTATAAACTGGAAGTTCCATGTCCGTCCGTAGCAGCAGCAGAGTCGGAGCACAGAGTAGCGGAGTAGGATATCTGTCCTCCCTCCTGCTCTCTGCTGTTAACATACATAGCTGTTAGTGAGCAACTGCTCTCATGTCTCCCTGGGTCACTGTGCTTGTTTTCAGCAGAAACCCTCCCGCTCTCTGCCTGCTCAGCCTGCTCAGCCTGCTCTCGGTGTGTCTCTCTCCGGATGGCAGGCGGGTTGCTCTGGTTTTGGGTCAAAACGGCAGTCGTCCTCTGGCTTGTCCCTGTGTCTGTGTGTGCCGCAGACTGGTGTCGCTGCAGCCTCACCATCACACACATGCTTTCTGTCGACTGCACTGAGCTATTCCCTAAAGGAGTTATGTTACATGTACAACACATTTTAGTTGAGAAAACATCTTCAAATACATTTAAAATTAATTCTTCAATGCTTGCAGATGAGGATGCTCTCTCTCTTTACCCCCGAGCTCTTTTGCACCGCTAGCCGAGTTAATGCTAGCTAGCAATGTGGCCCCCACCATGTGATGGCCTGCACATGAACTTGGAGTTCTGCCACGGCTCAAGAAACGCTTTCTGACCCACTTGCGTATATTTCCAGAGAGTAAGCCCCTGCCACCAAACAGTCTGCTCATGATGCACAATCCACGATCCATGTTTTTGCTGTTGACTCCGCTTTTCATCACATGAAACCTGTACCTGATGTGGACGTATCAGTGGTCAGCAACACGTATGGTGTTGTGTGTGTGTGGTGGCTGTATAGATTGAGAGCCTGAGGTCTTTCTGGTTGTTGATACCATAAATCGATTTGTTGAAGTCCCAAATGGAACTACCTACTGTCTACCAGGTGTGATAATCTTGAATATCGTTGAATCATATCGTTAATCACAGACATCACTTACAGTTTGCAGGTCCCCTGACCAGTATGGAGGATAGGGCACAATAGTTACTCAAACCCTCCTCCATACATATATATAATATCTCCTGTCAAACCCCTTTCAAACCCCAGCTTTCACCATACTGGTACTCACAAGTATGAGACCCTCTGTTAATTCTAACTTAATGTTTAACCAGAAAGGTCAGTTCTGTTATCTCCAGCCAATCACAGCTGCTCCTCAACCTATGAGTCTCACCATGCCTGTTAATTTAGCCCATATAAATGCAAGATTTTAACCTTACTTTAAACTTTTGCATCCTTAATGAGAGATCTAATAATTTTTCCTCTTGTCTTCTCTGCTCAGTGTAGCAGCTTAGCTAAGTTTCATGATGTAAATGACCTGGTTGATCAGTTTAATTCCTTGGACTCAAGAATGAACTGATTAGATTTTGGTGGTCAGAGGTGAAGGTCACTGTGACCTCATGTCCGTTCCATTCTCTCGTGAATGCAATTCTCAGTAACGCCTGGAGGGAATTTCATTACATCTGGCGCAAACGTCCACTTGGACTCAAGGATAAACTGGTTAGAATTTGGTGATCAAATGTCAAGGACACTGAATTCAGAAAATATTATGAGTCTGGACAGACATGGATGTAAACTGCAATTTGACTGGTTGGCGGAGGCATACAACTGCTTTTTCTCGTTTCCAAAAATAATTTGTTTAATTTATTTTACTGCATAGAAAGGCAATAGAATTCCCATTCAAGTGTGGGCTCAGATAAATTGTGACATATTTTGAACACCAAGAGGGCTGACTTGATTTGCTTTTTTGACTAAGAATTGCATTTGGAACCAAAAAAACCCTACAACATATTAAAACATCAAAAAACTTAAAGGGTACAACAACTGCCATAATATACATCTGTTCTCAGAAATTTGCCACTGCACTAAAATCCAGCTTCCTTTTATGTCACATTCAAATCAACTATTTTTGTTTTGACATCCTCTGTGCCAGTTTTTCTTGTTGGTGGAAACAGTTACTTTGCTTTCACTACCACACCAATGACTGCAGGAGAACAAACAAGTAGAATGGTTCTGATACAAGAGGACAGATTAGACAGCCAAATACACTTTGTTCTTAGACCAAAGGAAATAGCACATTTCCCTGTATCTAACCACAATCTGAGTTTGCAGTTTTTTTGTACCCCACAGTATGTTTTAGTGATGGATTGACCATTGAAATTTGTTTTAATCCACTGACAAATATGATGTATGTTTATGAAACAGGGGATGGATGATGTTCAGGTGCGTGGGGCAGCCACTGATATCTTCTCTTATCTGGTGGAGTACAACCCCTCCATGGTACGAGAGTTCGTCATGCAGGAATCTCAGCAAAATGATGATGTGAGTATGTGGACAAATTTAGCCAGACAGTGTGTCAGGTATTTTGTATAGATCTGCTGTTCAAGCTCTCTACAAAATTCAAATCATATTCAGAATTTAGCATCATTTCCCTGCCGCCAGTATTTTGATTTTGGAATATGAGAGCATGCAATTCATTGCACGACATAGGTGGATATGAACAAATGTGTTGTTACTGATGATTATTTGTTGGCCCTCCAGGACATCCTCCTGATCAACCTGATCATAGAACACATGATCTGTGACACTGACCCAGAGCTAGGTGGCGCGGTGCAGCTGATGGGCCTGCTACGGACTCTGGTGGACCCAGAGAACATGCTGGCTACTGCAAATGTGAGTTTGTATATTACTCCTAAGACATGGGTTCAATCTCAGAATGACGTGACCCTGTTCATGCTTGCTGCATCTGTATGATCATAAAATTTGTAATCTACCCATGTCCATGCAGGTCCATGCACCCCAAACTTTGCTGCTGCGGCAACCGTACACACTACAAATGCTCTACAAACACGCAATGCTTCTCATCCTGAGCATTGTGCTGTATTCCCCATCCTTGGTCTTATAATTATTATTCACCCAAAAAAGAAGCTGTTTTTCCTGCTGGCAAGAGGTCGCCATCTTCTTTTCTAGTGCACATGTATAGAAGCATGTACATGCTTTCTGTGCCCGTATTGAAGTATGAACAAACCTTAAGCCTGAGCAGTGCAATTCATACTTGGATTAAATTTTTCCATAAGCACTTTTGAACATTGTATCCTTTTTTTAGTCAAATGAGATCAAGCAAAAATACCTTCAATGTCATTACAAAAGATGTAAGAGTGTTAAAGGAAAGTGACTTCACTATTTTGTAGCAAAAAACTCAGCAGCACTGTAAGGACAGTCATTACAAGAAGAAAAGGGAGGTGGTGCCACATTAGTTTCTGTACATTCAAGAGAGAAAAATGTGATCTAAATGTGGATATTGGTTGTATATATACAGACAGAGTCATATCAGAAAAAAATATCCACCCTGGATACCTTGATTTTCTTGCTAATCAAGTTACCCTGCATTAATTGAGAAAGTTGGTGGCAATAATGATACCAGTGTAACAGGAAAAACCGGAGCTTTGCACCGTAACTCTTGATGTTGAGTGATGGGACTGTGAAAGCATTCATATCTATACATATCAGTATCATGATATAGATAAAATTGTTCTTTTTGTGTACTCTCTCCAGAAAACAGAAAAGACAGAGTTCCTGAGCTTCTTCTACAAGCACTGTATGCATGTCCTCTCAGCTCCACTACTGGCCAACACCACAGAGGAAAAACCTAGCAAAGGTATTGAATATCTGTGAGATGTTTGATGACAATTGTGTTGGTTTTTTGTTAAATATAATTCTATGAACAATCATTTTATGTGGCTTCCTACCTTCCTTCTTCTCTTAGATGATTTTCAGACATCCCAGTTGCTGGCCTTGATTTTGGAACTGCTGACATTCTGTGTTGAGCACCACACCTATCACATAAAAAACTACATCATCAACAAGGACATTCTCAGGAGGGTACTGGTGCTCACTGCCTCTCAGCATGCCTTCCTGGCACTATGTGAGTTACATATAATCACAACGAAATCTCTTCTTCTAGGTGCCTGTCAACTCAGACAACATCTTGCAACATTAAGCACATTTCCAATAGAAATCAATCATCGTTCCTTTCTCCCTGTGTGCCCAGGTGCCCTGCGCTTCATGCGGAGGATCATCGGTCTGAAGGATGAATTCTACAATCGCTACATAATGAGAAACTTCCTCTTCGAGCCTGTCATCAAGGCCTTCCTCAACAATGGCTCACGCTATAATCTCATGAACTCTGCTATCATTGAGATGTTTGAGTATGTCCGTGTGGTGAGTATTGCCTGACTCTGCATTCCTTTTTCCCTCAACTTTTGTGTTTTTATGTCACTTTTGATCTGTTGTGCCAAGAACTGAACATTTACATTTGCCACGTGGCACCGTTGTCTCACTTTTCCTGTCCATTTCTGCAGTTTAATACATGACAAAACTGAGCAACATTGAAAGAAAATGCTTCACATGTAAAACGCTTCTTGATTTAGAATGGGAGTTTTTTTTTTTTTTATCGTCAGGCTCCTGCCTCCTCTTTCCTCATGCTTGGCTTAGTTGAGGAAGTTGGAGGACCCCAATTCTGTTATTCTGCTTCACTCCTTGTTTATTTTTCTCTGTAGCTTGTATCCTCAAAATTGACACATTGATACAGTGGCAGAATATTTTTTGCTTGTCTCATGCTAACCAGTCATTGTGATATACCTCAAAAGTACATTTTATAGTATATGTTATTAAGTTTACACTGTGACAAACGTGTATTGACATGGGTAGATTTTTATGCATTTTCTGAGTAACCGATATATGTAGGTAGTCTAACCATGTTCCCAAAAGTGAGAATTTGTTGGCTGTAAAACATTTTATTGATTCATATTAACTTGTTTGGTGTGATCTCCCCTCTCTATTTCTGTCTCTCGCTCATTTCCTCCATACTTCTTTCCCCTTCCTCTTTTGCTCTTCCTCTGTCTCAACTTCCCATTTTCTTCACTTTCCATACTTTTCCCCTTTATTTTTCCCCTTTTACTGGCTCTCTACCTTCCTCTCTCTCTCCTCCCATTGCTCCCAGGAGGATGTGAAATCTCTCACAGCTCATATAGTAGAGAACTACTGGAAAGCTCTGGAGGACGTGGACTATGTCCAAACATTCAAAGGCCTAAAGCTGCGGTATGAACAGCAACGAGAGCGGCAAGACAACCCCAAACTGGATAGGTGAGAAAAACGAAGCTGCAGCACCACAACTGTTACAGTCAGGAATGATTTAATGGAGTGAGGACGTTCTTCATGTGTGTCTATGTCCCACAATAAATCAAAAAAAGAAAAGGTCAAAGTGACTTCCCCATTAGATAACATGCATTATTAAGTTGTAAAAATGACTAATATATTACTTGTGAGTTATGTGTTTTTCAGGATGTGAGTGTATTCTGTCACAGTGCCTGTATACAATCAAATGTTATTCCTGGGGATGATTATCGTTAGGATTTTATTGATACTACTACTCTTACTACTTTTTTATTGATACTCTACTCCTTATCGTTTCAATTCTTTATCGATACTCTCATCGATTGTTTTTCAGAACTAAAGAATTGCTTTTTTAAAAAATATTTTAATTTGAACAATAAATTCAGAACTGGATTAGAATTGATTAATATTTTAAACATAACTAAATGTAGCAACAGTAATGTTTACTTAGTAATATCTCACTGGAAACAAATCTAAAATGTCAATAAAATAACTAATATCCCAGACTTCTGACAAATACTGAGTGGAGTTCAGAAAGAAGACCTGCCTTCAGGTACTGCTGATAGAGAGGAGGGGCTGGTTTGGAGAGGGGGCTGCTGTCTCAGCCGGTAGCTGAGTTTACAAGAATTTTCCACATTTAAATATATGTTACAAACTAAGCTAAACAGTTAGGCTGCAAACAGACAGCTTTCGTTTTAGCTTGTTTTATAACAATTTGATGTTAGCCTAACAAGCAAACTGCGGTTGTGTAAAACATGCCAGCGGTGGATGGGAGACTGTGGGCAAAGCAGATGAAAACATCACTTTTCCACATGTTCATGCTTGTTGATGTTTTGATAAATTACTCTTTTTGTCTTTTTACCCGCAAAGGTTTTATTGCAGTTACAGTAATGAGCGTAGTTGTCCTTAACACAAGTCTAACGTTATCTTCACTTCACCTGGTTCACTGTCTCCACCACAGCTTCCCTGCTCTGCTGAGCCCGGCCGTTTGGAACCGGTTCCAATTCAGAACCGGGTTTCGGGGGGCGTCCCTAGTTATTCCACAGGTTTCTCAGCCAAACACTTGAGTGCTGTGACATGTAATGGCTTAGGTTGTGCAATTTACCTCTTACTCATCTATGACTGTGAAAGAAGTAAACACAATCTAATCAGAAAGTGAAACTCTGAGTCACTTAAGACTGTTAGTATTGTGGCGCAACTTAAACTCAGCACACAGGCCAACACTGCCAGTTTTCCCTTTTGTAATTATTACTTCATTCCTGTGAGATTTGTTTCTGTTCAATGTGTTTTACAAAGTTATTTTCAGAAACGGGTACAAAGTGGTTTTGGACAAAGAACATGATATGAGCTAGTAGTTGTCACTCACATTAGGAAGTTCAAAATACTCTTTAAGGGGTATGCTGGCTAAAAATCACCTTCTTAGGTTAGAGTATGGACAGTATATGTATTGTTTCTTTGACAACTAAGTTTTGCATTATCTTGTCCAGCATGCGCTCCATCTTGAGGAACCACCGCTTCCGTCGTGATGCACGGACGCTGGAGGATGAAGAGGAGATGTGGTTCAACACAGATGAGGATGACCTTGAGGATGGTGAAGCAGTGGTTCCTCCCTCTGACAAGATGAAGAGTGAGGAAGACCTCATGGAACCTATAAGCAAGTTCATGGAGAGAAAGAAATGTAAGCATGTTTTTTCCTACTCCGAGTAGGTATTTTGGGGTGAAATTGAGGTTGGACAGAATCACATGCTGTAGTCAGTTATTACAGGACAGTTTTGTTCTATAATTAACTAAGCTGTTGTTTGCCTGCATTGTATTTCATAGAAGAAAGCAACAAACTAAAGAAGATGTGAATAAGCCAAAGCCTATAGCTGATAGTAAAAATAATCAAATTTGGCATATTCCACTGGCAAAATGCCTGATTTGTTACCACAAAGACATGCCTCTACAATGCCTCACTGTGAAGGCTTGATCCTGTCGTCAGCTACTTTCTGCTGTTGTTCTGGTGCTGTTTCATGATAAATTACCTGTATGTATGGGCATGGTCCAGATTCTGGCTTGATACATCATGGCTGGGCTCTACCTAAACAGACTCTGAATCACTCACAAAACTCCCGAAACGTTTTTACATTCAGATTATATCTGTTAAATGTGGTTGTGAGTAAAGATAGGCATTTTTTTTTAAAAATACAATAACATTTTGGTTTAAATGACATTCAAACAATAAAAGAGAAATATGTCTTGGTTATAGGATAATATTTTGTTCACCCCTGAAGAGGTAAATTTGTATTTCCAAGAACTTGAATGGGGAAAATGACCATTTGTTGTCCACCTCTCCATCTCCAGTGAAAGACCCAGAGGACAAGGAAGTACTGGGGAAGTCGAGCTTGTCAGGCAGACAGAACCCTAGCTTCAAACTTTCCTTCTCTGGCTCGACCAAAACCAGCCTGTCGAGCCCTCCTTCATCTGCCTCATTGAACCCAGGTTCTCCGGGATCACCAGGGTCTCCGGGCTCAGGGGCACGGAGCTCACCCTCCACCACAGCTGTAACCACGAGGGTAACTGACTACATGTTGATTATTGACACTATATACACTGGAAATTGATCTGGGAAGTCTCTAAATTCCACATCAAATAACACACAAAATTCACCTGAGGTTTTGTTTTTTATTGCTCTTCAGTGTTTCACTATAAATTCTTATGCTGAAATATTCTCAAACTTAATTTGTTTTCTGTGAAGACAAAAATGATTTTTCACAATGTCTGTTCTGTCTGGAACACTAGTTAATTAAAAGGAAGTAAGAATTTGGTGAAAATTGAGCTTTGACTACAAAATCTTCACACTTAGGCTGTTTATTTTCACACATCTCCTACAATCCTTGTTTTGTGTTAGAGAATGATCACCACCAGCAATGTGTCATTGGCCTGCACAGATTTTATACTTGTCAGTTTTATTTAAACAGCGGGAAAATAGAGGGAGAGACAATAGGAATGGCACATAAACAATAGAACAGGATTTACAGGTCAAATCATTTTTAAAATAAGTGCAATTTTTAAACTCTGCATAAATGGACACACAAGAGATCCACACACTGTAGGACACAATTTGGAACAGTAGTTTTAGCACTAACAGAGTGTTTTTGACGTTGAACATCTTCCCAGAGTTAGTACATTTCTGTAATGGACAAGAGTGTTAAGAGTTGTGAAGAGACACTGAAGTAAGCTAACATCTAAAACATAACAGGGCTGCTAAATTATTGTTGCCAATCTACTACAAACTCTGCCCACTGACTTGTAGTAGTGTAATATTGATCAGGATCATGACTAGATACAGTATGTGATTTATGTTTCTTGTCCTGTTCAGGGAGGGTTAGTGGGATTGGTGGACTATCCTGACGATGATGATGAGGAGGAAGAAGAGGAGGACGATGGGGAGAGTAAAGAGGACCCTCTGCCACCTTCGAAAAAGTCCAAACTGAGCTCCTAAAGAAGCTTCACTGTCTCAGTTTGTGCTCCGCTCAGACAGTTTCAGCGCATAGACTTCACACAGGAATGATCAAACTTGTAAACAAATTGAATGAATGAAAGCCACCCCTCGCTGTCAGCAGGTGGTCAAAAGAGGAGCGGACTGTGAATGGTTTCGAAGCCTCCTCAGACTAGCCCAATTCATACAAGTGCCAATCAGGAGACTGGGAGTGGAAAACCGTCTGAAAAGTGAACAGACGAGTGAAAGTCGGGGGAGAAAAGATCGCACTCAAAAGATCTTCAGCGGACTCAGACAGTATGAGACAGGTTGGAGTTTAATTCAGCAACTGGAGGAAATGACCACATACAAAAAAAACACATGTACACACAGACTGAAATCCCAGAGAGCTTGCGAGCTTGGACCATAACCCACTGCCCCCCCGCCCCCCCACTCAGGGAAGGACATCACAGCGACCCAAATGGGCCGGCCAATTCAGACCCAGAACCACCACTCGCACCCCCATCCCCTCCTCAGAATCCACTTCCTCCCTGTTCCTTTCTACTTCTTTTTTTTTTTTTTTCCTCTGCTCTTTCTCCCTCTTTGTCTGTTGCTTTTTGTCCCCTTTTTTTAATTTAGTATATAGGACCAGACGGGAGGCAGCATGTGGCAAAGAGCTGTCTTTGTTGTCTTTTGATGATGTCATCAGTGTCGTCGTTCCTCAGCGGACATTATTTCTCTGAAGAGAAAAAAAGCCAGCAGTTTCTTCATTATTTTTCATTTTGTTCTCTATTTGTCTCTCAATCTTTCTCCTGTTTTTTGTAAATGACAACAAAAAAGACCTGCCTTTAAATGTTCAGGACGTTTTCAGTCACACTTGAACAGGTTTTTAAAGACCTCAGTAGGTGAGCTAGTTTTACCCTTTTTGCCCTTTGAAACTGCAGATTTTTTGGAGAATTTGTAATCCCGTCTTGATTAAAGATTGAGTGGAATTCTAGATGTGATGAATTTTGTCATATCTTCTCATTTTTTTCCTTTTACATGAGTGTACACTTAGTTGTTCAGAATATTTGGGACCATTAAAATGATCTTTGCTGTAAGATGTCCTACTACCCTTTGTCCTAATAACTCAACTGTTACCTTGATGCATCTGATACACAAGTCATAGTTTTCCTGGTGCCACGAGAAATTGACCCTACATTTGTAGCACAGATGACGCCGTCAGGTTCAACATACATCTATAAACTTTCACACCACCTTATGATACACCTTGGAATTTGAAGAATGATCTGTAATCCCACTGTAAAAACAAAAAATTTGAGTAGTGAAATATAAATGGTTTCTTCATAGTACATGTTTCAGCACTTTGAACAATGTCAGATATTTCTCTGTTATAACATGCAGCCTGTAGGTCTGTAAAGCTACAACATATATGGTCAAACTTCTTTCTTGCTCCAGGACAAACATGTGACTTCCCTTATTTTCCACGGTTCATGACATGCCTACATCTCTTAAGGTTCTTTCAAGGATCAAAGGAATGCCATTTTATTGCAAATAGCAGGCTTGGCACTTAATTTCATGGGTGGTCCTCAGTCGCTGGTTTCCTGGCGATCCACCAGGTGGCACCCTTGGTCCACAATAGAAGAAAATTGCCTGTTATCAGGGATCATTTCATCTGTAGGTTGTAATTGTTATGGCAAATGTGTGTGGCATGGTGTCGCTATTTACACTGTCTGAGAATGTTTTGTGTGCATTTGATGCATAACTTCTCCACAGTGCACAGCGTACTGGTTTGGTGCTCTAAGAAAGACATAACGTCTTTCTGTGCCGGTCAATCAAAGACAGAAAGGTGTTTTGAGCAGTGTACAGACTGACTGTCCTGGCTGGACATTTATATATAAAGTACATATAAAAAGTACCAAAAAGTCACTTCATATGGCAGCAAGACCATAAAAAAAATACAAAAGGCAGACTAAATATTTAATCGAACCTTTCAAAATTTACTGAACTGACTAACTTGGTGACCACATCCAGGAGGAGGAACATTGTGTTGATATTATTTGCTTATTTGTTAGATGATTTTTGACTGTTTTATATGTGTACATGGGATTTATTTTACCTACATAGTAAACTGACAGTTTTTCACTTTGAGAAAAGGTAGAAAATTGTCATATTCTTACCATTACATACTCCAGTATCATACCTGCGAGCTACAGCACTCTGGTAGACCTTGAAGTGTTTTTTTTTTGTTCGTTTGTTTTTTTAACAATGGGTGAAAATGGTCTACAAGAGGGACAAAGTGTGCACACATCCTGGCAAATTATTCAGGTGCAAGACAAAAGTTTTTCATAGCATGATACAAAGGAGTGAGGGCTGTACACTGTTAAGCTCCCAATAAATAATTTAATTCTCTTTTTTTGAGGCAACGTGTCGATCTGTAAGATCTTCCTCAGGCAAATGTAAAAAATAAACAGGTCTTTATTGAAGAGGCAGCAGTCAAATCATTAAAGAAAGGCCTGTAACTGAGGAAGATTTTAAAGATTGAAATGTTGCCTCAAAAAAGAGAATAAGATTATTTATTGGAAGCTTAACAGTGTGCAGACCTCACTCCTTTGAAAATAGTTTATGAAAAATGTCAGCACCTCCCAGCTTATGTGGTCACCTCAGTGGGAGTTTGAGTACGACTCCAAAACAAACAGCATCGAGGCCACCAAGGAGTAACTGTGTTGTCCCTCCAAGTGCATTGTGGCCTTCAAACATTGCTTATTAATTAAAACCCAACAGAAGAGGATCACTCGGTGCTCAGCGTGCAACGAGAGCCGTCACACAACGCCTATTAAGGGCTCCCATTCACATGAAAGCCATCTCCAGACAACGGCAGCTTTTCAAGAGCAGCCCTTCCTACCAGCCTCCGTTTGCTCCTCAGCAGGAGCGTGGCAGAGTGTGTTTGTGTGTGTGTGTGATCTCCCTCTTTGCCACTGGAGAGGCCAGTCTGCTGCTGGTGCCAGCCACTGCTCCACCAGAATGCCGTCTCCACTTCCAGTGCCAAGGCACTCACCCGGCTCTGCCCGCCTGTGTGTCTGCCAGCCTGAAGAGTCACCATCGGGGACACTGCTGTCCAGCTTCCTGCTGGGCCAATGAAAAGCCTCTTTGACAGCTCTCTTGATTGGCTCGGCTCCCTAAGCATCCAGTCTGCCAGTTATCAACTTTCTCTGGCGTCATCACATGAGTAGATATCTATGCAAATATGTATGCGACAGTCATATGGCAGCATATGATGCTGCACTGCAGACAACATGGTGCAGTGCAGGGATTACAGTATGTTGTATGCATATTTTCATGAGACAGTCATAATTACATATTGCAAGCGAGCCTGAAACTAGGAATTATCCTGCCGCCATCCTCCCTAACACACTCACTTTCCACAACAGCATCAATGCGAACCTAACCACTTTGAATGAACTCAACACACACCTCCAGATATTGCATAGGTACTGCCTTAGTCGCTTGTTTAAAGTCCCCCTTAAAGCAAAAATCTGTTTTTCTCTTTGTTCATTTAGTTGGATGTTTGTTTTTAACAAGATAAGTGAACGTTTTGTGAGAAAGCCACATTTTCACACAGAGGACTTTTATATATCTTAAAGCATGTCTGGAGGGAATCTTTAAAGCTTATCTAAGGAGGACAATCATGCACAAGAATCCATCACCATGTTTTATTTCAAAATCATTAGCTTACTAATGATCTGAGTTTGTTTCAGATAACTGATATAATATTTTTGATGTAAAAAAAGTGAAAACACTGCACACTCATAACTCAGATGAATTTAATACATGTAGATCAACAAATAAAATTAATTAATGAGTAATGAGTGTGCAGCTTTTTCACTTTTTTGATTGATGATTTTTGATTTTTTTGGATTGATGACTTTGATGATTTTTAGGTGTTTTCCTTTATTTTTAATACTATTTTTGATTAACATTTTCATTTAACTATTTTTCCAGGACCTGAAGGGTCAAGGTTTAAAGTAGACAGGGTTTATTATACACTTAAAAACCAACAAAGGCATTAATAGTCCAGATATTTAAGGGTCCTCTAAGGTTTGGGGCCCAGGATATTACAATCATTATAATCCAATATCTCATTGCAATGCCCCAGACTGAAAGTAAGTTTGAACTCATTTTCATGGTGTTTGTCAGTATTGTCAATATACAGTAGATCACACATAAAAGATGTGTTCACAATTTTTCAAGTTTGTCTGAAACAATAGTCAGGTGCCCACATTAACATTGAAACAGGTTTTTCTTGCCACAATCATTCCTCCTGTTCATAATGACCATTAGAAGATCCTCTCTAAATGTGCTTACAACGTAAGTGATGGGGCCCAAAAGTCTCCTTCTGTGCAAAAATGTACTTAAAAGTTCATCTGAAGCTAATATGACACTTCAGCCGTCCCAATTAGTCAAACCAAGTAGACATATTTCAATGTTACAGCCGTTTGTTTTAAGACAGACTTGAAAAATGGTGAAACTGTCCTTTAACTGTGGAAAACAGCAGGGTGATGCCATCTGTAGGGGGCGGTAGAGACCATTTCTGGAGATTGGTTGCAGTAAATTAATGGAGCAAGTAAATAACTCATTAGCTCTCAATTATAGTTGTTCACTTGATTTAAATTACTTTAAAATTAAACAAAAGTTTTCGCACAACATGTTTTGTTTTATATTCAAAGTAGGAGTTAAAAGACAAAACAGTGATGTATTATTTCAATCCCATGTAATCCTAGTTACCAAACCAGGATATGAAATAGGAAATATGGCACACATGCGGTTTTCGGAAGCTCAGCTGAGGTTGTCAAAACACCCGCACAAAGTCCACCTTCATGAGTCCCTACCGGGCCGGGCGTCGCAGCAGACAATGACCTGTGTTTCCCCCGCACAAAGTGCTCTCTGTGTCCGCCGCAGCTCCCCCGCCTTTAATGGAGGTGACTGGCCGTGTTCAGCGCAGCACGTCCGCCGCGCAGTGTGATTAATCACCGCGTTAAACGCTGGAGCTGAGCGGCCCTGAGGTGCAGAGAGGGCGGCAGGCAGGGCCCCGACCGACAGGGACCCCGGGCAGCTAGGACGCCCCGGGTCAGCAACTGTCGGTAGCAAATGAAAGAGTGGAGAAAAGTCATCATCCGTCACATCTGGTTTACATTAAGGCAGAGGTGAGATACAGTCACGAACAGAAGCCCAGGCTACTTTTCATGGGATCTCCTTTTAGGTGGGAATGGATGGCTGACAGATAAATTGAGCCAAGAGGTCAACCTACAGACTCCTAATATACAGCAAATCCCAAATGTGTGTAGGCCAATGCATTGTCTATAAAGGACAAGTGTGACCCCGTGGATTGGCCACCGTATAGGTCAGTTTTTTTGCTTTGAAAGTTATGATGTGATCCTACAAAACAACCTACTACTAATTGACCACAGCCTTCCTGAACAGAATTGCTTTGTTTGATATCTGCAGATCATTTTCCTAAATATGTGTCCTCTCTGCAGTTGTTTTGCCTCTAAAATACCTTAAAATCAGTCCAATGTTTCCTGCCACTTTTAGCTTGTGACCCTGAAATGCAAATCAAAGTCAACTGGAGACTAGAGCTGAAACATGACTTTGGTTTTGATTAATAGATTAGGTAATCAACAGAAAGCTCATCTGCAACAATTTTGCTGGTTCCAGCTTATCAAATTTCCTGCTTTAGTCTGACTTGCTCAATAGTTCTTAGGATTTTTGAGCTGAATAAACAAACAAAACAAGGCATTTGAAGACATCATTTTCACTTTTTTCTCACGCTTTAAAAAGGTTAAATATAGTTTAATTTGAAGCGTTTTCAGAGCCACAAAGAGGTAAAATTATCACAAAAGAAAACACTCTTTAACAAGATGAGACAAAATCCAGAAAAGTCATCAGTTTTTAACTTTATTATTCCTTTAATCATCTCTGTGACCCCTCAGATTTAGGGTTGGAAGCCATTCTCTGCCCATAAGTTGCATTTACTGGAGCTCAACAGTTCAGTTCAGAGCAGATACAACCTCTCCTCAGTGTGCACCATGAAGCAGCAGTAAGCCCATGCTTCCTTTGTTTCACCGTAGTAGGTCGTGGTCCCTTCATAACTCTTGTCACTCCAAATCAAAGATAAATCATGAGTTTTCCCATGGAAGGTTTGGGAAGTGGAAGAATTTGGGGCTGATCTGCCATTGCTAAATGTTAAGTGGTTGGTATTGTGCCTCAAGCATGGGGCACAGGAAACATGGATGTGAATGTAAGAGCTCTTGGGCTGCGTGTTAAATGGAAATGTCACAGTGATAAAGAGCGCACCTTCCGCACCCAGGAGTGTGTGTGTGTGTGTACGTGTTTGTGTGTGTATGTGTGTGATGGGTCAGAAGCATACTCAGGAGGCACGCTGTAAAATCTACACCATGAGCTGCAGATAGCCAGTCACACACTGACTTACGCCCACATGCGCACACACTTGGATCTATTCCTAGTAGCAGCGGCGTACTTTCCGGGAGTTTACATTTAATGGCGCTCCAGTAATGTGGAGTCACACGTTGGAATCTAGCAGATAAAATCCCCGCCTGCATAAATTTCTGCGCCTATTAAAAGCGCGTAAAACTCACACTGAATAAAATAAAACCAACTTCACCGGCCCTCTGGGCATGTATAGCTGGACTGAGCTGGAGGTGTTGTTGAGAAATGAGGCTGTGCAGTAGAGCGCTGGGAAAACACAACGGCTTCTGTGAAGGAAAAGCTCACAGAGAGAGAAAGAGAGGCAGACATCCAACATGTAAAAATCACCCAGGGCAAGAAGGTGAATGACCAAACCATGATGCCTGGGCTATTGAATTTACTTCGCGTAATGTAGCATGAATGAATCCCTTAAAGGTATCAGTTTCCAGTCAATAAACAGGGGAATCGGACACGTGGTTCAGCAGGAGTTGAACATGTGGGACCAGTCACACACACACACACACACACACACACACACATATACACATAAGAAGTGCCCCGGTCATTCAGTCAGGATACTACTGTATACATTAAACTCACTATTCAACTTAACATATCAAACCTCTAGCTATATGTTCAAGTCTTGGCAGGCTTCAGGTTCTGGCTGGTAACACAAAACTAACCAAACACAACTTTTCCCAAATACAGTAGCAGTCAAAAATAGTGTTTGACATTCACAATTTGTGTCCACGTTCGCTTCCAAAGAGGGGAATGCCTGTGTATAATCAAAATCTGTTTGATTTTTTTTTTTCCTTCTTCTTCTTCTACTTCTTCCATGCAGCCAGGCCTGATGGCTCCTGCTGCTGGAGTGTCTGACGCTTTGACGGTGGCTCCGTGTCGTGTGGCGTTGGCGTCCGCGCTGTGCCAGTTTCATCGCGCGGGAGCCGGCGGCGTGTGTGGTCAACAGGCGACTGAGAAGCCGTAGGGGAGCACGGGTCAAGGCAGAAGCCCCTTTCGGTTCGAGTCAGTGCCTCGCCATGTATCTGTTCAGTGTCCCTTCTCCGTGCTTTTATTGGCTTTCATATTTATATTTCTGTCTCCATCCCTGGCTGACCTTGAATAACTCTTACCTACTGTACGCATGGCATGTGCCCGTATCCTGCGAAGACATATTATAATCGACCCCCACCCTCCCTCACACACTTACACCTCATCTTTCTCCCCTCCCTCCTTCCCTCCCTCCCTCTGTGGCCTAGGGGCATATGGTTTGGCTGGGCAAGAGATAAGAGAGATGTGTCAGTCTGCGGCACTGAACAAACACATCTTTCATTTCTCCCTTTCTTCTCCCCTGCTTTGACTCCCTTTCCCTACCCTACTTCTTTCTCCTCTCCTCTCCTTCCTCTCCTCTCTTCTCCTCTCCCCTCCTCTCCTCTCCCCTCCTCTCCTCTCCTCTCCTCTCCTCTCCTCTCCTTTCCTCTCCCGATTTCCCCTCACCTCTTCCGTCTCTGTGACGGCTGGGTACAATTAGGAGCAAAAATCCTTTCGTCTTGTCGTGGAGAGAGACGTTGTTATATTTGCGGGTGATGGAGAGAGGGGAGGAGAGGGAGAGAATGGGCTTCAGATGCTCTCGAGGAGCGAAGACGAGGGGTCGGAGGGGAGCTAAAGGAGACGAGACAGATCTCCTCATGCTGAATGAAAGGCCCTCTTTCCTCTCTTTCCTCTCTGGTAGGGCACATCAGAAGCATGGGCTCCTCGCTTTATGGAGGGAAAAGTGGTTTCCACCGAACTCTGCTTCCATTTATCTCTGGCTCACTCACTCTACTCCCTGCACACACACACATCCGCACATTTGTACGGCACATGCACGCACATGCACATACTGTACGCATGCTAGATTTGCTTTGATTCCTGATTGCTTTGGTTTCTGCGGTGGCTTGATCAGGTTACTGTTCAAACTCTGTGCCAAGCCAGTGTGTGTGTGTGTGTGTGTGTGTGTCTGTCTGAGCCTCTGTGTGTGTGTGTGTGTGTGTGTGTGAGTGAGTGTGCAGGAGTGTGATGATGGTTCCTCAGTCAGTGGTGGGAATAGCACAGTTTCGGCTGCTATTATTAGCGCTCTGTTCCACAGGCCTGATTCTTTCCCCTGTCTCCTGTCTGACACCAGCGTTTCATTATTATCTGGCTCCAGCGCAAGAAGCTCTACGCTATCACAGCTAGCTACAGGGAGGACAGCCCCGCTTTCATTCCAACAAGGCTTTTTATAGGCTCCGCTACTCCTGCATACATTGTGTTACTTAGTCAGTGTGTCAAGGACTCAGGGTGTAATAGTTCCCGGAGCCAGGAGACACACTTACTTATCCTTTCATTGTGTACTCAAACACTCGCGCCAACACACAGTTGGCAGACGATACCCTTGACCGATGAGCGTTTCAAGGGCACAGTCCTGGCTGTGATCCTCGCATATCACGCTTCAATCATCTGAGCACAGTCACCACTCCCACATACTGTATGACGAAGAAAAATACATACATACGCTCACACATAGCACCCGGTCCATGACCCCCCACCTGACTATCAGTCACACAAAGTGTCTTCCATTACAGATAAGTGCAGCAGTGATATTGACAGGGTCACGATGGACCATAGCTGCTTTGACCTTTGAGACTACTATCCATTTGACCAGCCAGATGGTCAGAGAGGATGAAACAGGGAGGGAGAACTGGGCTCTTAGTTTGCTCATTTCTGTGGAAAAAATTAATAATTCCTGTCTTTAAATGATCCAAAAACTAATTTATTAAAACATATTTTACTTAAGGTAAGGTTAGAAATGTTAGAAAAGCTATAGGAAGGAGATCATCACAGTGAAGGGTCATTTTTTTCTGCTTTTGAGGGGGGGAAAAAAGTATAAATAAACATCATTTCAAGGATTGTATAAGATGCTAGCATGACGTAGAGAGGAATTTCCTTGTTAAACTCTTGGCAGTCCTTAATCACTAATGTGTGTGTTTATGTTTAAAAGTGTGCATGTGCAGCTATGTACGTGGATGTTTTGATTGCATGTGAGTCCTATGGCTCCGAACGAAAATAAACTTCCAATGAAAAGCATCTGCCACAGGCCAAAATCATACTGCTTTTCCCTTGTGTTTAATTTCTGACCCGAGACCAGTGTGATGTTAGTTTAACAATGTTGAGGATCTGTCCCTTGAGTTCTGGAGCCGACCTGGGACAAGAGGACTGTGAGTTTAGGGATCCTGTGTGACGGGTCCTTTGCGGTTTTTTGAGCCTGACCTTGGATCAGTGTGAGTTCAGAAGTTCAGGCTGTGGACTGTAGGAAGTGAACTCTGTGAAACTGTGTTGAGTTTAGATTAAAACATGTTTTTTTGTTAATATAGTCTGTCTTTGCACCTCTTGTCTTTAACTGGTGAAGTAGATTTTTCATGCTTTTTATAAATCAAGTGATTTAGTCTGAATATACATGGGAAGAAAATTTCTCTTCCTTGTAGGACACTGCAGTCTTTCTCTCTTTTACACACACTCACACACGCACTCTCTCATAGAGGATGTGTATGAGGATGTGAGCTGTTAGCCACGGTTTCCCTTTGTCATTTTATCAGCCTTGATTTGGGGTGTGAATTTATGTGAAATAGTAGCAGGAATAACAGCAGGAGAGAATCCACGGGGAACCGTATTTCCTCTTCCTGCTACAATACCAAGCTTTTATTGTTCCAACAGAGGCAGAGGAGGTGGTGATACTGGGTGTTGGGGTTCAGTTAAATCCTGGACCTGGTGGTCATGTCGCTCACGAGGTATTGCAGCATGAGTATCTGATGCTGGCTAATGGGCTGAAACGGCTCACTGTAAATGTCACTGGCCCACTGGGTGGTCATGTTTGTCAGGTTGGGACGTATAAACCCAAGTGGTGCTGAAAAGATTTTGGGCCAGGTCCAGAAAACAGTCCTCAGCCGGCCCTCAGCCCAGTGAAGTAGTTGATTTTCTCTTACTTTATGGTAGACTCAGTAGAGAATTACTTGATTACAACCTCTTCAGTAATTTCTTTTGTATACAATTGGCCTGACTTTGAATTTGGCAAAAATGTTTAAAAGACATAAATAATATTTCCTTTTGTGTGGTCCTTTTATTATTTTTTGTGTTTTATTTAACTTGTAATACAGTCAGCGAAATGTTAATCTGCCTTAAAGATCCATGTTAATTTTGATGTAACATTTAATGAAATACTTCCCAAAAAGATAAAGTTTAATATATAAATAGAGTTGCTAGTACTGCAGATCACACTGAGAATCAACAGTTTCCAGTAGCTCTATATGGAGAAAGTCACTAAATGCCCAGTAGGAAATGGAAGAGAGCCAAAACAGGCAAGTGTATGTGAATGAAGTCAAGCATCCAGCATGGGGAAGAGACCGAGAAGTTTTTGGACCAAACCAAGCCAAGTCTTTGCTAACTTTTTTAGCTTGGTGTATAGAAGCTTGTTGCCCTGAGTTTTTTTTTCCCCCTGAGTGTAGATTCTGCTCTTTAGCAGTAAAACTGTGGTCCAGCTTTGACCTTAACAACAGCAAATTAAGGTAAGTATCAGTGTGATATACAGATGGGTTGGAAATTGCATTCTTCCAAAAGAGTGCAATTCCATCTTCTTTGAAAGTTTGTTTGCTCTAACACAACAGGCTGAGGATAACCTTTCTTTCTACAAATACTATTGTATACTCTGTCTGTGTGGTCTGTTTTCATACATATACTTTATTAACTGTTGCATCACTCTTATCTGTCATCTCTCCACGAATCTCCATCTTATCAATGCTCTTATACACTCTACCCAAATACCACTACCGAAGGCAAGCTCGGAAAGGTCAAAGTTCACCTGTCTCTGATCTAACCCCTGCCTGACCTTTTCTGATGTGATTGACCGCTCACACAAAAGAGCCCCAGTGGCCAGTGATCACCGAGGTTCTCGGCCATCCGTTAGCCACAGCAGGGGCAGATAGGGGAAAGGTTTCCGGGTCAGGGGTCAGGGAGATGCCACATGCTCGGTCGTCTGTCACATGGCTCGGCCCCTCTCGGATGACAGTGGATGGCTTTGAGAGCCGAGCCCAGTCCCCCCTTACGGCCCACCACATAAGGATGGGCGCAATTTCATTCAGGCTATCAGTCTCCCCCCCCTCCCCCCGATGTGGACGGCATGTGACTTAGGGGAGGATCCAAATTGGACGAAGTGTTTAGATGCCATGTGGTAGTACAGCAACGCAATACAAAGCAACTGGTCACAACGTTTTTTGGCTGCGATACCTTTCATTGTAAATTAGCTGTGGACTTGTCACTTTTTTCAAGTCATTCATCTAGTATTGAGTTTTAAATTTTGTTTTTTGTGTCTGAAGTTTTTATTAATTTCAATTAATATCCCTAAAAAATTGAATTGGATAGTGACCTTCTTGAAGGAAATACATTTTTAAAAATTCAAGGCTAAATATCACAGATATCTCTCTTTCAGCTCTGTTTTCCTGTCTCTGTCTCCGTCTCACACACACACACACACAAATAGACAGACACATATAGAGTGGAGGTGACCCTGTCCAGACGGGATATAGGGCTCAGTTCCATGGCAAAGCGCCGGTGTTACTGCTGAGGAGGTGAAATGTGAGCCAGCTCACTGTCCTGGATCGATGGACTCGCCTCTGCTGCGGTCCCATGAGTCCGCTCGCTCTCTATCACTGTCACCACTCCCCGTCTCTCTCGCTTCCTCCCTCTCTACTCTCTCGGTCTCTTTCTCTCTCCTCGTCTCTTCTTCACTTCGTTCTCTTTCCCTTCCTTCTCCTCCCCGGTCTCTTTCTCTCTTTATCTATATCTCTGTCAATGTTGCCAAAGCAAGCGGTTGTATCACTAGTGAAACACAAGCAAGTAAGCAAGCGACAACTACAATTAAATTGATAGCTCATGTAACACACAAACACAAAATTAATGACATGAATATATAAATATCTTTTCTGTCTGTCCACATCCTGCCCCACCTCTTCCTCTCTGTTCTCTTTTGTTCTCTTTGTCTTTCTCTGTCTCCATTTCTTCCTCTGCTACTTTTATCTTGATGTTCGACTTTCTCTCTCCCATCGATCCACTACAGAAGCGACTGGTCTGTCTTTCTGCTGCAGAGGAGGAGGAGGAATGTAGCAGAGACGCTTTTTCATTCATATGGATTCAACTAGTGTGTATGTGTGTGAGGGCATACTGCAATACACACTGTAAAACTTGTAAACTTGTGCATTTACTGTGTATTACTGGGTGTGTGATTGTTTAGGCTAGCATGTGTCTGTGTGTATGTATCATCAAATATGGGGATTGTTTGCAGTTTTGTCATTCTGTCTCTTGTTTGTGCAAATATATTCTTGGATATGTGTGTCCTAGAGAGTATCTTTGTGTGGTGTTATTTCTAGCTTTGTTTGGTCTTCTACATTGATATTAAGGATGCTTTTTATGTTTTGGGGAAGTAAGAACATTTTGGCTGATTGACTTACTTAAAGGGCTGTTTAGCTCTGCGTGAAGAAATGCAGCCCTCTTGCTCATTTAATCGGGTGCCAATACAGAGAGGTCCAACGTGATATCATCAGGCAACCAATCCAGTTAGCCAATCACATACATGTAAGCGCACATTCCTGGTAGATTTTACTGTGACTTTTAATGTAAATGCTGTGTTTCTGCTGTTTAACTCGCAAACATCCTGACGAAAAAATAAAATAGTTGCTGCTGTGATAACCTTCCAGAGTTGTAAAACCCTGTCTGACTATTACAAACCGATGTGTGGTATTTAAGCATCTGATAAGAGTTTAAACACATTAGTCCGTAGTTTCGACTGAACTTCCTGGATCATATTTCATTGTTTCACCCATGGATGTAGGTTTGGTTTTAACTTTGGTAGGAGCTGAAGGAGAGTAACTGTATGCACATCACGTAGGTGCAAGGCTAGCAGAAAACAGCATCAATGAAAAAAGGTACTTTTTTCTATGTGCTTTATTGGATTGTTAAGTGTTTTGGGATGTTTATCACCCTGAGTGGTTTGGATGGTTAACCATACCTGCCATTATAGAGCTTGTCAGCCTATTGGTTAAAACATTCTGACCTGATGAAGATCCAATTAGGATCAAAACATTGTCATCATTAACTTTGGAGACATTTTTTGTCTGATGGCAAAATAGTGTATGTGCACTTGCTCTCCATCTCTTTTTTCTCTTTCATATGCAAACTCTACATGTTTACTTTACTGAATATGTATTTGCTGACTTGCCTGAAACCAGACTTGTATCATGATTTTTCTTGTACATGTTCTCTACATGTTATTTTCTTGATATAAATCTGAAATACAAGAAAATAAACATATAAACTGGTATGTGCTGCTCCTTTTAAACTTTAACCTGTATGATTTTTCATTCATCTCCTAAACTTATGGCTAGATCTTTCAGTGTGATATCAGAGCTCACTTGTCTGTGTGGCTCTGTGCTGCTCAGGCTGCTCCTGACAGGATTCTCAGAATAAAATGATACCTGACATTTTCAATTTTATGACATTTAAAACATTTAAACAACAAATAAGTACTTCAGATCTACAGCCGTTCATCACCTGCTAAATCATCAGGTCAGGTATCCCCTGTATCCCGCTCTCTACTCTTCATCATAATAACCCACGTTTTGCAGAAAACACACAAAACTGGCAACTCTGCAGAGATCTCACCATTAATATTATGTTAAGTTGAAATGGCAAGATCATTTGAGATCAGTAAAAATATTGGTATGGACAATTCGGCGACACCTCGACATTGGCAGAGACCATCCATACCCAAATGTAAATCCATGGTCTCACCGGTAACACGTCCCAACCAATGCAGCCTCTGGCGTTGTTCTGACACAGGGCTGTTTTTGGTCTGAACACAGCTTAAGACTTGGCTTTAGGGTTATTATTCAATGATAATTCTAGTTTATTAGAACTTGGGTCTTAATTAATTTCTTTGGCCATCAGTCCTATCAATAATAATGTTTCGTTGTACTCACCAAGTTAGTTGCTGAGATCTTGCAGCACAGCGACATCACTAAAAAGAAATCTGATGGGGGCAAGAAACCTCATCAGACAGGTCTTAAACAAACTCCATGATTAGCCAAACTTATTTTGGGGAGAAAACAAGGGTGAGTTTTAAAGTAATTACCCCAATTGTCAGTTGTAAACATCCATCACAGCTTACGAACAGACCTACTGGTTCAACTTTGACTTACAGTACTTGCTGCAGTTGTTCACAAACACTCACACTCACTCTTGGTTTTACCTTCAAATGAAGTGGTTTAGATTATCTGGCTAAACTGCTGGCTTCTTTACAACCATAGCTCGTAATTCTTGCCCCGTTGGACTTTATTGTAACAATGTCATTGTGTTTCCAGATGTCAGCAAAGTACTTTGAGTATAATAACTGATAAAAGTTGTTATAAACTGGAATTATCCATTAAGATTAAGTTTAGTGTAAGGTTAGGGTGAGGGTAACCATTAGGCATGTAGTTGTGATTGTTAAGGTTAGGGTTAGGGTTAGGGTTAGGAGCGAGGGAATTCATTGTCAGTGATGACTCTCTGAAGTATAGAAGTACAAACGTGTGTGTGTGTGTGTGTGTGTGTGTATGTGTGTGTGGCGACATGCACAGCCACATTCCCTTCATTATCACTTGGGGAACACTTTGCCCCGGCACAGGCATGACTGTGACCCTGTGTTTCGAGTCCAATATAAAAAGAAGGAGAATTCCAGCCAGGAGGATTTTCCTGTAAACGTCCTCCTCTGGGTGAGAGCCATCAATCCGCCTCTGGCAGCATTCCGCCCGGAAACAAGGATCACATCCAGTCAAAACAGGCCAGTGTTTGGTTTCCACCGCAGAACACGGTTAGACGCCAGTGGCGAGACCCTCGCTGTGAGTGTGTGTGTGTGTGTGTGTGTGTGTGAGAGCAAGGAAGGGAGAACCTCTGCTCTCCTGTGTTAGAGAGTGAGACACAGGTGAATAGCAAACCCCTTGTATCTAATTTGTTAATTTGCCCAGAAGCGAAGAAAACCTCGACAACCTCACTTTCGAAATGAAGTGAAGCTTTCATCTCTCAGCACCCTAATTGCTTGCCAGTGCCAGTTGCTGGGTTGCATGAACACGGGGAGGATGCCTGGTCTTCCCAACACATGTTACTGTGCTTTGTAATGAGTTGAAAACTCCCATGTGTAGCGCGCTCTCTGTTCTCCTTTCTTCTCTGGGTCAGAGAATATAAGCCATTAATCATCACCTGGGTGTGTGACAGCCAGCTTTGATTGGAGGTTTGATCCCAGCTCTTTGACAGCTTTCGCTCTCTGGCTGGTGTTGCTAGAGGGGCAAAGGCAGGGAGGCAGGGCAGCGGGGGTATGTAGGGGAGGGGGTTGAACACACATCACAGGAAGCATAATTGGCCGTGAGTGAGCGCTTACTGGATCAGCAGCGAGCTCCCTGACTGAGCAGTGTGTGTCAGCCACCCTGGACCCCCTCCAAGCAGCCGGGGATATTTTTAATTTACCTCCGACATCAGGCCTCAGGAATGCCCCCCCCCCCCCCACCCCCTCCCCACCTATAGATACCATACTCCACCCCCTCACCCCGTCTCCCTTTCATTCACTCTTGCTCTGCTTCCCATTATCTTTATTTGAAATGCAGATCTATATTGACTCATCAGAAACACATGTTAGTGACACACGTGCATATGCGCGCACAGCACATACGTAGGCGTGCACACAAACACACGTGCGGTTGTGCACACAAATTCTCTTGCATTCAGTCTGAAAGCCGATATGTGGGTTCACTGTAAAGTAGGCCCAAGGTGCACTCCGGAAATACCTGGAAGTAAAGCCAGGATGCATGTTGTTTTATCCTGTGCTGCCAGGTCACCAGAGTTCAGCCTTTCTTCACAAGCATACCTCTCTGATTGATCTGGATCGGAACCAAGCAATGGTTCTGCCCCTAGGTACAGTAGATCGAGTTGGTTACTAATGCACGACCAGGTCGGCTCTGGTTGGACGCCTACTGAAGGGGCCCTGCTGATCAAGCGCAGGCCTGCCCTGGCCTCTACCCCAGTGCTTAGTTTGACGACAGCAACTGGATGCTTTAATGGCGTGCTCGGTTTCGTTTTTGCCACGTGACGCTTTTTTGGACTTGTAACAAAGCAACGGTACCATGATGTAAACAGCTCTGTACCACGGCCCCAATACCAATACTTTTGAAATTCTTCTTCTTGTTACAGGAAGTGTTTTTCCCCCTCTAATTATGCCCCCGGGAAACAAGGCTTCTAGGAACCAACTAGTTGCACTCATACATAAACATACAACTCAATGCAGAAATGCCTTGTTTAGATGTCAAGAATTGCAGGAAGGCAGATTTCAAATTTAATAGTCAGTGTACATGTTTGCTCTTTGAGGAATATGATAATAGGAGTGTTAATCTGACATAGTGTTGACAAGGCAGCCTTGTACAAGGGAGGCTGAGAACATTTTGAGGATCAAAAGGTGAGGAAAGCCTTACATTTTCCTAGAATCCCACCACCAAGGTTACAGGGAGGTGAGCTTTGGCAGGGTTCACTGCCAAGGTCTGAATGTGTGTGTGTGTGTGCGTGCCCTCTCTGTGTCGTTATGAAGGTCCACCTGAGGAGAGGCTGTTTCCGCTGTCACGGTAAATTCCTGTGCAGCTCTCACAGTGTCAGCGCCGACAGCGGGCTGTCTTTGGGGTGGTCGCACTCAAGAGGCCCCCAGTTTCATAGCTCCTCAGGTCGCCCCCTGCCATGCCTGCCTAAAATAAAGAGCTTCTCTGTCTTTGTGCTCTGGAAACATCAGTGATATACTTCAGCCAAGTAGCTTGTGTTTCAGCTGCCAACACAGACATCGATCATTACTCTCAGTGGTGGACATGTTGTGTATGTGCAAAATGAAGATTTTTTTTTAAGTGAGAGGGTTTGTGTAGGTGGTCAGTAGAGAAATCTTCATATCTTCTCTTAATCTTAGAATAAGTCTGAAATAATCTTGCTGCAATCGTCTACCTAAATGTTTTAGAAGTTGGCATGCAATTAAAGCACTCATACAGATGATTTACAATGCAAAAAAGGCATTTCAAGAAAGTTATGTTATTGAATTTGATTAGATCTTCCTGTCAAGCACAATTTGCATTATATTATTCAACTTGATTACAGGTCTTTTCTATTTTCTATACAGTTAAGTCTGAAAATTGGATTGCATGGTTGTCACACTCAAAACCCATGAAGGCCGGATGCCTGAAAACATTTTGACTTGTTCTCATCTGTAAATAAAGTGACTTTTTGTCACTGAATCCAACCCTCCACACATCAATTAAAAGAAAACTTAGTAGAAGGCAATGTTTATTTATATTCTGCATTATATCCTCCTGGTGAACATTCTCGTAATCAGCAAGTATAGAAGCAGAAAATAATTTCTTGTTTTGATAATGAATTTCTTATTCTTATTATTAATTCCCAAATGAGCTCAATTAAGAGTCAAGTAATACACTTTCAAGAGCCTTTTTCTTAAATTTCTGGTTTATATCAAGTCTTTCTTTTAAGTACTTTAAAATCCCTTTGTATTACTTATAAAATTTATTCTCAAGAATGATTAATCCACCATTAAGTAATTACCCCATTGTCAGTTTTTTTTGTTTGATTCTGGTAGATTTCTTCACATTACACAATATTTTGCTTTGTAGAGGGGGATATTTTGCAGGGTACCATCAAGGTGCCCTTGAACAAGGCACTTAACCACCAGCTGCTCAGACTTGCACAATGGCCATTAGATGAATACCGGTTGTGCTGGGCGGCTTTCAGTTGTCAGTGCATGGAACTGTGGGAATGTGCAGAGGAGTGCAGCATTGACTTCCCATACATGAATACAGTATGAGCGAAAATGGCAATGATTGTCATTTAATTTCAGAACAAGTTTCCACAAGCACAAGATTTTAATCAGAACATGTTCTCCGGTTTAGAGGCATTGTGCATCAGATTAGAGAGTGATAGTGATCTCCAGCCAATTAGAGTTGAAGAACCAGATAATTGGTGGTCTCCCTTTGTCACTGCGTTCATTATCCTAATCATGTCGGGTGGAGGAGCCATCAAAATGCATATGTGCGCAATAAGTGTTTTATTGTTTTTGTGAATTGGACTGTGGACGGGGAATTGAATGTGTTTGTGTGGGGGGAGGAAAGGGGGTTGGGGGGGTGGGTGGTGTTATCTAATATGTGCTCAAGCTGATTTTTCCACCTGCAGATGTAACAAAGCCAGGCAAGCCAACTGAGGGAGGGGCTTACGCAAATTAATTTCCCATCAATTTCTTTGTCTTTAACCCTTTCTGTTTCTCATTTATATATACCGTACTTCCTCTTTCCCTCTAATCCCCCCGCATCCCTGTATTCTCCCCCCATATCTTTGCCCCCACAACCCCCTTCACCACTCATTGCTTTATCTCCCTCACCCTCTTTGTCCTATACATCAGTGCATGCGGTAATGGTATAGATACATGACGTCACTCTGGCGGTTGCACTCATTACTGTAATAGCCTAGCGCGCTCTGCTCGGGGAGGGCAGGCCAGACAGATTTTCTCGTTGTAGTCTGCATAGGTAGTGGATCATCTCCCTTTGTCTGTCTCCCTCTGTTTGTCTCATCCCCAACTCTCTTTGTGTCTTTGTCTGCAACCTACCTTTCTTTGTTGCCCTGTTTCTGCCTTTGTCTTTGTTTCTTTTGTTGTCACTGTCGCACTTCTTCTGCTTTTCCTCTATTTTTTCCTTACCATCTCCCTCTTTTTATACCCACCCCCCCCACCCCCCACCACCATCACGTTGATCTCTTAATCCCTCTACGCCTTGACACACACATCTCTCTGTTCTTCCTGTCTCTCACGGCAGTTAGCTGAGTGTGAGTGATGGAGCCTTCTCCTCGCCGTATAGTGCACTAATAACGATGACCCTGCGGTCTGATGTGCAGGATGTCTTCCGCCACTAGGACCCCTCTGGGAGGTGTCAGTACCACTCTGTGATGGGGTGTGTGCATAAGCGCATATGTTCCGTCTGTGTTTCGCTGGTAATGTAATGTAAATATCAATCACAGCAGAGGAGAAAATGGAAGATCAAAGCCGACGGCAAACGGGAGAATGGACTGCTGTGTCTAAATGTGTCTGGCCCACAATATCAGTGATAAGCCTGAAGTGTTTAGAAACTGAAGAAAATCCTGAGGGGCCCTGATTCCTCAAAATGAAGTTAATAGACGCAATTGATGAGAAAGTGGAGTTGCTGTGTGCGAGTGCCCATGTGCTTCATCTGGTACTTTCAGGACTACAGCACAGATTCTCATGCATCTGTGAAGTTTTCCTGTGATATAGGAGAAGGGAGAAAAAAGCAATTGAAAAGAAAAATGTGAGTCGAGGCCCTCAACTCTCAACGGGGCAATGAGAGATGATGGGTGGTGACAATACACCCTTCAACGAAAAATGCGCTTCCTCTCCACCGGCCCTCCACCTCTTGTCCCCAGGCCCCCTCGCAGCTGCCTTTGCCACGGGGCCCCGGCTTGAGAACCTTCGGAGGCTCCAGGACCCCACCAAGCCGCCCTCCCCAAAATGGAGAGCTGTCACCCTGGGCTGCCTCAGCCATTGAGCCCCTCTGCTGGGCCTCTGACCAGGAGCCACGGGAAAGCATAGGGAAACTGTAGAAGTCTTTTTGTATGATGTGGCCTGTAGAACAGTCTTGATATGAACCGAATGTGACAACAGCAAATTACCGCCAACGAAGGGCACAGAGGCCTGAGGGAAGCTATCACACAGTGGACAGCACAATGACTAGTACAAAGCTACTGTCCTGCTGCATTAGCTGTGTCTAATTTTTATTTTGCTTGCTCTCTCCGTCTCTCCGTCCCTTGGTCTCTTTTTCCCTCGCTGCTGTCATTCCTCCTGTCATGCTGAATAAAGCTGGAGGATGTCAGTTAAGTGGACACATGTGGACAAACTGTCAGTTATTGATCTGGTGTGTGAACAAATTTTGTATTTCATGTGAAGCCTTCCTAACCGAAAGTTGGATTAAGGTTTTGCTTCGCTCACGCCACGCTGAGACAGTTGTTTGTCTGCTATTGATCACGACCAACCATAATCAATCTTTGAAGTCATGCTGCTGTGGAGAAGAGGAATCAGTAAATTTGAGCGTTGCTGGAGAACTGGCCAGAAAGAAGTCTGACCCCGTCTGCTCCTCTGCAACATACTGATCCTGCGTACTGATTAAGCATGAATGTTGCTTCTGGTAGATTACTGTATATGATGCCAGTTGCATGTAATCTCACCAACTTGGCAGAGGTGCAGACCAGCCCTGGGTGGTCGCCGTGACAGTGTACCAAGGGTTATGTAACCCCCGCTGATGGAGTTGTGATTGGAGACTGATAAGGGCATGTGATCCCTGCAAGGACTTAACACATGCCTCACTTCATCCGTGATCCTGCTTCCACTCAACATAAAGCAAATTACTACTAACAATCTACAGGCAGGCAGGCAGTGGTGGCAGCCCAGACCTCTAGTGCAACAGGGACAATGCCATTGTTCTCCAACTCCCTCCCTCCCTTACTCCCCCAACAAATTATAAGTACCCCACTGGGCTCGAAGAAGCCTGTCGGCCTCAATTCCACGAAACTAGAAACTTCTAAACCGTCTTAGATGGCAGTGAAAAGAAAAATGTTTCTCCTTTTTTGTCTTTACCCTTTTGTCCTCGCGGTCCGTGATTGTCTTCTAATTGATGGTGCTTTGAGGTTCATATTCAGCGCTGATTTTCCCATGCTCCTGACGGGCTGTGTGCTGATTGGATGGACAGGGCTCTGGGAAGGTGCTGACACAAACAAACACAAACCCGACTTGACACCTGTGTAAGAAGTAACGAGATTTGAAAGCTGAAAACAAACAAACTCAAATTATAGAGTTCAACTATTGTGTAAAATAGGAGGAAATTCTCTATTAGGGTGCTGGTGAACACGTGGTTCCTCGATATGCATGGGTTGAAAGTCTCTTGTCTTTATGGTAAAGAAAGAGAGCAAAATGGAAAGATGCATGTGTGCCACTTTCTGTTTCCTGAAGGTCACCTCAGCACTCAATGAGAGCAGGTGTATGTGCCGGGGAGGGGGTAGTACAGAGCAAAGTGGAGTGATACAGAAATGAAGAGTAAGCACAAACAAAGGCAAACGAGACAGGAGTGCATGAGCTCCAGGGTCAGGGTGAATTAATTTTCCATGCATCAAATTCAAAATTGTAATTGCGGTTCACCTGAAGCTTTTATTCTTCCCAATCTGTTGTTGAAATGCTGAGTGTCCACTTTAAGGATTTTGAAGAACGTCATTTACTCAAGGCGGACTGTATATGTATTCTTGAGAGTGTGAAAGAGAACAAACTGCCTCAGAGGAGCGGCGCTGTCGTCCCCTGCGAACCCTTCACCTCAACGTTCTGCCTCCATCAGTGTCTTCTCCGGTTGTGTAACACCACCCAAGCAGCATTGGCTCGCCCTTGACTGTCACTCTCATCATTTCCATCACTCCTTAAAAATGGATATTGAGTGGGGAAGCTGCGATGGAGAAACATGTTTATCTTGCTACTTCAGCACTGCCTTTAAATTATGTGAGCTACCCTGTCTGGGTCACCTTGTGTTTTCCTAAGAGTCCCTTCGCATACAATACATTGTCCTCTTTTGATTTCACACTCAATGTGAAGAAACAATACAAATTTGAATGAATTTGCCTCGCAGTTGACTATTTGCATATCTATTTAACTAAGGATATTCTCATCATATTTCATCGATTAACATATCTGGAAGCTATGCTCAACGAGATTAATTAAAGCCATTTATCTGCTAAAGGTCCCCGCTGTGCCTAAGGACATCACCATTTGTCTTTGTGATGATTACTGTTCAGGGCAGAAAGGAAAAGCTTCACTGGAATGCCGTCTAAAGAAAGGAGTCACCACTTTCGGAGACAAAGGAGCGGTGAAAAAGCAAGTCTGCGCGTATGTATTGAAGGGATTTAAGGCGCCGACGCTCATGACATTCTGTACATCATCTCGCCGAGTGCACTATCCTCACTGAACCTCCTGTTGTTCACATCGCTTCCCCTCTCCTCTCCCTCCCTTCCCTTCTTTCTCTTGCATAATAGCTGCCGTGGCCGTGAGCTAGCAGCGGCAGCAATGAGCTCACAGCAGCTCACCCCGCCCACCCGGCCCCGGCTGGGCTCAGCCGTTACTGAAAAGCTGCCAGTATTTCATCATCCTCACTGTCTCCCCTCGATGACCCCTGCTGAAGTTATACCCCCAGTGGCCTCAGGGTGGCAGTGCAGCCATGCATTTTTCTTCACCCTCACAGCCCAGACACATTGTCCTCGTTGACTCTCTGTGTGTGTATGTGTGTGTGTGTGTGTGTGTGTGTGTGTGTGTGTCTAACGGCTGGCAGGAACACCAACCGCCTGGAGTCTGCAATGCTTTCTCTCTCTCCCTCTCTCTCTCTCTTTACAACAGTCTGGCACTGGCTAACACCAACAGACACAAGGGAGGGAGAGAGAGAGAAAGAGAAGAGAGGAGAGAGAAGGAGGGAGGGGAAGGAGAGAGACTGCGGAAAAAAAGGACAAAGAAAAAAGCAAGGAGGGAGAATTTAATGCAGAGAGGAGGAGGAGGAGGAGGTAGTGTAATGTATAGAATGATGAAGTAAGTGAGAAAGATGGAGAGAGACACAATAGGATGCTCCAGAACCTTGAGGGATTTAGGGAAAGGATTTAAGAAAGGGAAAGGGACTGAAAGGAAAGAGGGGGGAAAAGCAAGAAAGACAAAGAAAGAGACAAATATAGAAAAACAGACAACAGACTGATATAAAGACAGATGAGGTGAGAATACAATAGAAAGAGAGGCAGAGAAGAAGAAAGAGGCAGAAAAAGTAAAGGAGGAGACATCTACGGAGCCTGAAATTAAGTTTCTCTGAGCAAAAATCATCTGCAATGCAGAACACATCAATCTTCTAATCTGACAACAGCTGGCCATTAATAGGAGGGTACAAGGGTGTGCGTTTATAAAAGAAACACATACACACCTTAATGCCCGGGTTACAGTATGTGTGCTTTGAGAAGAGCAGCCAAGAGACTGGACTGGGCTCGGGTAGGATGGTGGCAGCGCATGTTGTAATGGGCGTAAAGGGGGCATAAGTGGACGTGTGAGGAGGAAGGAGAGGGGCACTTAAGTCAGCACCTGTCGCGTGCTGGCCCGGGGGAGGTTTTGTGTGTGTGTGTGTGTGTGTGTGTGTGTGTGGTGGGGGGACTTAGGGGAGGAGGGGGAAGAGTGGGAGGAAAAAGTGCTGGAATGCAGCCCAATCCCTTGAGGTTACTACCCCCCCTCCACCACCACCACCACCACCACCAATGTCGTCCACCATCCCCCCCCCCCCCCCCCCAAATGATTCCTCATCTCTCTTATATAACCCAATGATTCCTGCACTCATTACAGAGGCAGGCACAAGAGGAAGACGCCGCACACAACACACACGTGCACACGCTGTCCTGTGCGGAAAGGTGTTAGAGGTATTGTACACAGGATGGGACATACTGGCCGTTGTCCAGAGGAGGATTATATCACTTCCCTGTTGCTTTCTACTTCAATACAGGGAAATCCAGTGGAGCCCCAACTGTGCCAGCGCTTCCCCTTCCTCTCTTTGGCACCTCTGCACCGCCAGCTGCACATCAGCTTGGGGATTCAGGCTGGTTAGTAATTTACACAATCTTAATCCAACGGCAAATCCCGCCTGCAACAATAGAATATCTTTATGTCCCGGGGAGTGTTTTGCTGAGCACACATGCTCTTTTTCATCACCGTCATGTTTCGCTTGCATACAGTACACACACACACACACACACTTGGGAGCTCCTCGCTAAAGCCGTTTTTCAGCTGTAGGTCACTGAACAGCACTACTGGGCATTCTGAGGCTTAAGTGCCTTGCTCAAGTACACCTCCAGGGCTGGAGGGTTATTTCATTTTCATTCATGTAAGCTTTCACAGTGTTCCGTTTGAACTTACTCCTGTTAAACTCTCACTGAATGTTCATTGTTCATATATCATTTTTATGTTCCGCAAGTGCTCTGTAATTTCCGGGAGCTGTAATGGCAATAAAACCATTTGATCCCAAAATGATACGTATCATTTTCAGACATTAGCCCCGTAAAGACTCAAGGATCCCCAATAAAAAGCGTTAAAGTGAGCTGTCTGGACACTTTCACTGTGCGGTGACCTCCTGTCGTGACCTTTGACCTGCAAAGTGTACACACAATGGGGAGCAATGAAACACCAGGGATATGGTAAAGTAGTGGAGCTCCCCAAGGTCAATGACTTTATGGGCCGGAGAGAAAAAGAGAGGTAGGGGTGGAAAAGATTAGAGGAAAAGGAAGTGAGAGCAGAAGTGGTGTTGGTTAAAAAAATAACATAAAGAAGATTTTTATTACACACACACATACACACACACACGCGCGCGCACACACACACACACACACACACAATAGCCTACTTTCCCATTGTTTTGGCCGAAGCATCAGAGTTGAGATCCCCAAAGTAATTATGAAATTTAATTACAATTCCTCAGGGAGTGGTATGGAAATGAGCTCCCACGTTTCTGTGCCGCCAGGCAGAGAGCAGCGCAGCAGTGAAGTGAAAAATCTCAGGCCAAGACACTGCTGGAAACACCCAGCGTCATCATGACAGCTGAGGCATTACGCGACAGAGTTGACATCGAGCATGTGATGAAAGCACCGTGTCACCTGTGACAGCGGTGACAAATTCTCTCACAATAGAAATAGGCTTGGTGTGATCTTTTTTTTTTCTGTTCCCTCGACTTCAAACACAAGCCTGCACCTCTGTGGCACTGTTTGATCTGATTATGTAGAATAGGATAGAAACTGTGCCAAATACTGAATCGAATTCAACGCGGTATAGATTACAGACTGCATGACTGACAGAGATTCTCATGATGCGAGTCGGAAATAGAAAACACCCTGACTGAACTGCGGTCAACAAGCCATTAATCCTGCCTGGCAAACACACAGATGTGCAGCAAACAACACAATCCAATCACGTCTCCAAGCCATGGAATGCGGTCAGATGCCATAACAATATATGACATCAAAGCCTGTACGGTTGTAAGCTCCAAGGGGTTGAATAACCCCTCAGATTAGTGCTGTAAGTCATGGCAGCCACTCCTGCTCAGGGACCCAGACGTCATAAATGTCCCCAGACACTGAAAGCCAGTGTCGGGCTTGGCCTCGCTGACCCCTGGGTGAACAACCCTGGGTGGTTAGATTTCTTAGTTATCCATCTCCCGAGGTTATTCTTTGTTTGTGTCACGTTGAGTGTTTAAAGAGCAGCGGGGCTTTGTTTTTAGATGCTGATTTCTGACTCCAAACTGTGTGAATAGGAGCAGCTGTTTGGTTGGGTGCAACCATGGGTTGACCCTGTCTACCATGACCTTAAAGAGCAGAGATGTCCTTGAGTACCACCATAACAACAATGGAAATAAGTCAAGTGTAAAGCATTTTTTATCCTGACTCATTATTGATTTATGTAAATATTGCCCCACTTAAGGCGTCCTGACGGCTTAGACAAACCTAGAACTAATCCCATGTAATTACAGGGTTCGTGGGTTGTTTCTTTGTAACGTTCCGGTCTTGCCACTGTGAATCACCTTATAAATCATGAAATTAAAAGGCATTGAACAGTGCAAACCTCTGCCAACACTGAGTAGAGAAATCCTTTTTTAACGCTTGAGTTTCAATTGATTTCTTGACCTATGTGGAATCAAGTCCTCATCTCTCTCGTCACACATTACGCAAGTGGTGATTTTTTTACCTATAATTACAAGACTACAGGATGAGTACAAACACACATAAATCTCAAATATGTCTTTATTCCTGTAATTATAGGTAAAAATCTCCACTTGTGTAATGGCTTAACTATAAAATTCTAATTGTTTGGACACGCCTTGTTTGTCCCTAAGCCAATTTCATGAAAGCCTCATAGGTTTTTGAGATCCTGTTTGAGGACAGACAGACAAACAAGAAAAAAAATCTTGTTAGCAGAGTGCTGAGCTACATTTCTACACTTTTCTCAAATGTTTACACTCATCACTACTGTTCCTGCTGCTACTATATAGGCTGGTTTCTGTCATGCTGGCAGCTGCTTACTCTGAAGCCATCTTGTCCGAGCCAGACAGGACGTCCGCGCTCCTCTACTGCTAACAACAGGTGTGTGTCTTAACTAAGGACCACCCTATGGGGAAATATACACTCATAGAAAATACATGGCACACACACACACGCACACACACGCACACACACACACACACACACACACACAAATGGATACTCACAAAAGAGGGCTCAGAATAAAGTGCAGGCCAAAGAGTGGAGTTGCTGAATGAAGCAGGTTTAGATGAAAGAGGTTCTTTTTGACATCAGCAGGCTGCTGAGCCTCTGCTGGCAGCTACAGACAGGGTTTGTGCCAGTAGGGCAGATGCTGAGGCCCGGCCACCTGATATGGAAGATCTGAAAAGCAAGAAAATTAGAGGAGAAAGGGAAAGAAATTTGATAAGACAATGGGAGGATGGGAGCGACAGAAAACAATAGTGTTGAGACGAGAGAAGAGATCAGTTAAATGAGTGTTATGTGCCTTTTTTTACACTGGTACTAGCATTTTCCTTTCTCTCCTTCACTCTGCCTCTCTATCACAGACAGACACACACATAAACTGTCTCACATTAGCATAATCCTACCCATGAGCATGAGAGTCATGGTTATGCTCCCAGGCAGGCGGTGACTTATGTTGTGTGCTTCTAATCATATTACAGTCAGCCGTAAGCTGATGTTCTTGGCTTGGTCCCTGCTGATACGCATGTTAGACTCGGCCCTGAGCACTGTGCCGCCGGCTCTCTGCACCAGAATGATGCTGGGAGGAAAGCTGTGAATTTCTTACTTACTTTTTTTTCTCAAACAACTGTTGAGGTGATGTTTTTTTTTTCATTTTAACACTCCAAGAGCCACTGGTTCATGATATTTTATTAGTTTTTGCAGGTGTTACCCGTCAGAGATTGACATGCGGCAGGAGTGCTGCACTCATCCTACTCAGTGTCAAAAAAGGGTTTTCACCTTTGACAGTTGATGGAATACACCTGTTGTGACATCACTGATGGGATGTGGCCAAGCAAAGAAAAATCCCAGAGAGAGAGAGCAACAGCAGTTTTATGGGCTATGTGATTCAGTGTCCATTTAAAGCTACTGACACACTTTTTGACCACCAGAACCTACCCCCTGCTCTTGAAGTAGGATGCTGTGACTCTACTGGAGCAGAGTCTGTCATACTGAACATTGCAGAGTGGTCAAACACAAGGATCACCACCGCTGCTACTTCCATTCTTTCACACTGCAAGCAAAGCAAAGCAAGCACATTGATCCCAGCATCAACTACAGGACCTGGGATAGGAATTTCTTTGAATGTTATTGATGTTGAAACAGCTGTGATCAATGACGCCTGAGAAATACAAACAGGAAACGAACAAGGTACAGACGTCAGCAAGAGTGAGCGAGAGAAACAAAACAGAACTTTTTATGTGCTGTTTTTCAGCGCAGTTATGTGGTAAAGGCACTAAAAACATTCGGCACATGCTCGATTCCTTTTAGAGAGAGGCGTCGTGTGCTGTGACATTCTCAAACTCCAATTCTGCCTCTTCACATCTCTTTTCCAGTACAGATTAAAACACCTCAGCCGCACAACCATAAATTCCGAAGAACAAACAACTCGAAATTACGTCTCAGGCAAATCCATCACTCTCTAATCTGTTGTTGGTCCAATTTGGTGGTCTTGAGATTTGGTGGAAAAACAAACACAAATGTACCAATACTTGCCTAATGGGTTCACTTCACTTCCTGGGAATGTTTGGTTGATAAGACCTTGTGGTGCCAGGTTGAATCCAACTGAGAAATTCTGATCAGTGAAAGCAGAGTTCATTTCCTCCCTTTATCTACCTGTGAATGACTTTAAGGGACTTTTCTCCAGGTGCTGCAGTAGTGTTCCTCAACGGTTGACCGTTATTGTTTGCCAAACAAACCCTTCCCTGCCTAAACATTTGAAGAAGGAAAAAAAATGATTAACACATGTTCATCCGCTATAGGAGTTCTGATTGGTTTATTAGACTAGTTATAGAGAGGTTATAGAGCAGCTAAAATTAAGAGCAGATAGATAAACGACAAACAAATCTTTAATCACATTTAAAATCAGAGGAGAACAGTCTGTGTTGATTTAGCAGCACATAGAGATCTCCTTGTTTGCTGCTCCTTAAGTGAAGTGGAACACGCCAGTTAAACTCTATCAGATGGCCCGAGTGTTTTATAATGTTCAGCATAAGGCTCTCATCTGTTTTGTACCCCACACAGTTGCATAGGCGTAATGTGTGCGTACACATGTGCACACACAATAGTATTGATATTATCATCTCAACCTACACAGCTCTTTGATGGTCTGAACACGTCCTGTGCGTGATCCTCTGAGGGAGGAATCGAGGATGAGGCTTTCTGCAAGTCACAAAGACTCTTGGAGTCGTTGCGGCGGTCATGAATCAGCCGGGAGCCAGGCTGATTCACCGCTCCATCACCGCACACAAGGCATCAATCATCACCGTCACCACCTGCCAAAGAGAGGAATTCACACACAGGAAGTCAGCTGTATTGCTAACGGATGTCGCGTTAGCCTACATCACGACCGCACATGCACCCCGCCACGTGTTCCCAGGCTACCGGACGCTGGTAGCCCAGCTCGTGACGGCGGCGAACTCTCGGGTCCCACAGTCTCGCCCTCCGTGACATCACAGCACCACATATGAGCTTGACTGACAGGCGGTCTGTTTGTTTTCCCCCTTTAAGACGGAGTCCATTTCCTGTGCTCCCTTTGTTTTAGACTGTAGATTAAAAAAAAGATGTCCCTTTTAAACGCTGTGTTTACATTGTGTGAGCGCTTTGAGGGAAAGCACAAAGCCGCCACACAGTGGGTGGATTATAAACTTGGACCGAGTTTCAAACAGACTGAATTTATAAACACAGAATTCCCCCACACTCAACTCACGGGTCCCAGCCTGCTAGCATATTACTGTGGATCAAACACAGACGAGGCCTATCCTTGCACTTTGATGCATTTGTGTGTGCCTCTGCTTTCATTGTGTTTGCACCTATTTGTGTTTTTACGCTTCCAAAGCGGCAAAAGAGGACCATTTTAAAATTTAATTTCTACTTGGTGTTATCCATCAAAATACCTCAGTGATGGTGGCATCCTCCGCAGCTCTTTGGTAGGGTGATCTCTGGTTGCTATGTTGTACTGAGGCACGCGAGGGGGGACGACCTGGGATCTCCATGTCCTATCGAAGGACTACAAGTGCCTGAATACCCATTATGTGCCAGCTGTTCAGAATGAGGAGTAATTGCACTGTTGGCAAGGGTCCACGTGGGCCCCAGCGCTGTGGCTTCCCCCCACCCTGGGCAAGCTGCCAAGCCCTCCCGCATACTGCCTCCCTGACCCGTCCTACCACCACCGAACGGCACCCCACCCCACCCGGGCCCACCCCTACACCTCCACACCCGACCCACATCATCCCCCCAAACTCTTCCACCCATTACCACCAGCCCTCTGTTCCACATTCCTAGGGGGGCACTGGTTAAATCTAATCCCATAATAAGACACTCAGCTGTCCAGGAAAAGAAAGAGAACTTTCCTCTGGTAAATTCTAGATTTCCTTTTTTTCTTTTTCCCCCTCCCTTCTTTTCACCCCCAAGTGGAGGCAAGATGACACTTTGGGCCCCATTGGCCAGTTGCCTTTGTCTTTCTTCGGGCTTGATTTATCCTTTCTTCCTTTCTTTCGCTCCCTTTTTTTTTTTTTTTTTTGTCAGTAGTATAAGATTGCCTCTGTGTTGGGTCCAGGGTCCCTGAACACATGGGAGGGCCACGTTGCTGAAGGGCCACATGGCTCTGTTGTGCAAGACCGTACACACAAACACACACACATTCATTTTTATGCTCCCAACCCACAGATGTAAGCAATTTATACATTACATTGCCAAGTCCTTTAACATACTTGTGTCTTGCCTGCAATTCACTTGGCAAACGGCATAGTTGGGACATCATTATCTTGAGTAAAAGGTGAATCATAGATTTCATTTTGTACCTTTTACCCAAATTAAAATAGCCTGTTTTACATGTAATAGGTTGAAATAAACGGATATTGTGAAAATTGTGCTTCTTACATGCCGTATTTTGGACTGAAATCCCTACAGTAAGAACAGATTTTTGCTGCCAAGTGAAGTATTTGCTCATGAAACAAGACACAAGTGTGTTTGTATTTGTCAATTTGACTACAAATTCTATGACTTCACTGGGTATTGAAATCTGTCAAGTACTGATAACTTGCATCACATGTCTGGTCAGATTTGTATCCTTGTTTGCTTATTTTAAATCCTATTTCTTAATCATACAATTACAGATTTAAACATCCGTTTAAAAATAGATTTTATTACACAACATTTACCATTTAATAAACTTTTTTACCACTACTAGCAGTGCTGTTGTTATGTATAGAAATACCACTTTTTGTCTTGTATACTGACTTTTCTGGCGCATAAATTCAACACACCACATGAAATCAGATCATCCCCTGATAAGTCTAATGATTGAACAAACATCTGAATGTGTTAATCAGGCTGTGCTTGCATCGATTATTAGTTAATGTGATTAACAAAGATTAGACCGGGGTGTTGAAATGAAGTTAGCTGGAGTATTATCTTAATCTTAATGTAATTAAATGATTGTGCATTTATAAATGTGTAAATGCTGAATGTTGTTTGGGGTGCTCACTGAATGTTTAAATAGCTCTTGCCAAGTATGAAGCATGGCTTTCTTGTCAATGGGGGTGTCTCTGTTGTTTGTAGGTATTAGGTCAGTGTGTGAAGAGGGCTGAAGTGTGTGTATATATATGTGTGTTTGTATGCAAGTGGCTGGGTAAGGAGTGTGTGTTCAGGGATGAGGGTGTCCGTGTGGAAATCACTAAGCTGGGTTATCAGCTTTAGGAGCCTGGGAAACTGGAACAGACTGAGATACACAGAGATAAAAACAAAGAGGGGTACAGAGAGAGAAAGAAAGATGGAGCAAGAGGGAAAAAGAGATGTTAGCCATGAACTCTGTTATTTTATTATTCTTTCCAAAGGGATGGAGGGATAAGAACAATCAAGTCTTATAAGTTACAGTTTTTATAATGCCTTTGGATTTAAAAAAAAAAACATACTGTATTTATTTTTATTTCTTAAGCCAATACATCAGCTTTTCTCTGTCGTCATTATGAACTCATTGTCTCTCCTGCTGCTATAATCAGCTCACATACCTCTTTCTCTGTCTCCGCTGCAGTATTTACACTGCATGTTTATTCCAGTTGAAAATGAAGAATGATTTCAGGCAGGGGGGAGGGTAACGTTGCTTGTGGTCATTGGTCGGGAAAAACCAAAACAACAGATGGACCGTGTAGTGTCTTTAACCCAGATTTTACCTCTCTAATCCTGTCTTCACTGCAGGAATGTCCACATCGCATGCTGGACCTGACATGCCAAATGACCACGCGGATTTGAACCTGGCTGAGCCGGGGATAAATAGGCGGTTAAACGAATGTTGTGTCTCACCTTGGAGCACGTCAGGGTTGAGCGTTAGATGGAAAGAAGTCAAGGTCAACTCTCTGATTACTCCGTGATCATGGAGATCTTGTTATTTTGCCACCATTAAAACCTTGCTGTGAATAAAAAAAAAATGCGCAATTGGGCGGCGTGTTGTTGTTGGGGAAAAGCAGCCAATCTCGCTGAATGTGCCAGTGACAATAAATGCATGACTCATTTGAGATGGGTACTTGGGGTAGGGGGAGTGGGGGGGGGGGGGGGGGGGGGGGGGGGGGGGGGGGGGGGTTGAGGGAGCCAGACAGTCAGCTGTCAGGGGCTTGAGAGAGGTGATGGGGCAGCGTCCGTCAGCTGATTTAGTAGGCTGGGGGGTGAGGGGGGTCGCGTCAGTCAGCTGATGGAGTTAGAAAAGCCTGGGGGGGGGGGGGGGGGCGATCAGTCAGCTGGCATAACATCATTAGTAGACCTTATAAAACCAGGTCAGTGGTAGGATTACTCAACCAAGCTTGGTTACCCACTCCCCACTTCCCCCAGTAGGCTTCCTACACCTCTACATAATTACCACCCCTTCTTTTATTCTTAATTCATTAGCGTCTTATGCTTTCCTGCTTTACAGCACAAAGGTCTCCCCAGTTTTGATGGTTGCTGTCACCTTCAGCCGCATGTCCTTACATCACCTCCTTCTCCATGACCCCTAACTCTCCTCTCCAACATCCTACTCCTCAATATGCGTGATTTCTTTGCCCTTTAATTCCTCCCCCACCTCCTCCCCTTCCACGGCCGCCACCGTTAGGCACCCTTGCCTGTCCAAGGTCAGAGAGAATATGTCGAGCCTTTCTAGGTCAGGTCAGAGGTCCTGTTGGGTGCGAGGGATTGTGCTGTAAATTAGTTGATTAGAAATCCCTTATTACACGCCTCTAATCTGTCTGAGGGTGCCAGTCTCCAGCTTAGTTGTTGCGCCAGCTGCCTTGAGCACGGGAGAGAATGAGCAGAAGAAGAAGAAGAGTGAGGGTAAAGGAGTACAAGGGGGATCTGAAGGTCGAGGTAAAGGTTGTATACTTAGAAAAATGGCAGTGATCTAGAAAAGTTGAGCTAATGTTTGAGCAAAAGTTGGATCCTTGAAGAAACTTTTTGGGGGATGTTTTTTTTTTTTGTGATCTAATACAACCAAAGATGGTGGCTATTGTGTTGAACACGTAATGGACATTTGCCAGACACAGATTAGTCTCAGCATGGGTCACTGAGTTACTGCCGTACCATTGTTGAATTCATTACGACAGCTTAATGATATTATTGGTGTTAGCTTACAATTAGTAGTGTGAAATTGCCCTCAGTATTGAATTTTTCTCTGCCCGACAGCATCACAGCAGGTCAGTATTTATCCTTCTAGACAGTCAATGATGGCTGGTCAGCGCTTCTGTTGATTCTACCTAGAATCAATAAAATCCCAAGTCTGACGCTGCAGAACAGGAGCCAGACAAGGATCAATGAGTCTGTAATGGGATCAGAACCAGCTGTTAATACAGAACGACCAAGGTTACGGCTCTCACGCAGAGGTGTGATCGGACCAAATCTGCACGTATTAGAGAAGTTCGGTCATCGTCGGTCATCAATCAGAGCAAGTTTTTCAAGGGTTGTAAGGTTCAAAGTGAATCAAAGTCTGTGTGTGTGTACTTGATTTCAGCAGGTTAGATTCTGATGTTATATGCAACATAAAAGATGAAATCAACCTCTCCATTCCTTCTGCACACAGAAAGACATGTTGACTATCACAGCACTGTTCTCAGAGGACCATGCCAATAAGAAAAGACAGCAGAGGGAACTAAAGCTCAACAGAGACCTGTTGATGCATCAGAACCTTAATTCCCCCAGTCAGTTAATGATGCGTTAAACATAAAGCTTTACTGGGAGTGATGTTAATGCCCGATTGGGTAATCAATGAGAGAAAAAACTGGCCCAGTGTCACGTCCCTCGATGAGAGGACAGACACAAGGGGAGGTCCGTGCCTGTGGAGTTGAGCCGTGACAGAGGTCATGGGCAAATGATCTAGCATCCAGGCAGAAGAGGCCAGCTGAATCACCAGGGGTTACGGCCAGTAGGATGTGAGGTCAAGGGTCAAGGCCTTGTCCAGTGGCCCTCTGCCCTCCAGACAGCCGTAAACTGTGCCCTTCATTAGCAGAATCTCAATAGTGACTTATTATGGCAGTAACCGTTAAGAATGGGATGTGACAGAAGAACCAGTAAGTGTCAGTTTCAAATTTCACAACATTCTCAGGGGGTACTAGCAGGAATTTACTAGCGCAGAAATGATTAATCAATTAGTTAATTGACAAGAAATGTATTGCTATCAATTCATTTTTAAAGCAAAAATGCCAAACATTCTCTGGTTACAACTTCTCAAATCTGATGAATTGTTGCTTTTCTCTCTTTATGCCATTGTAAATTGAAAGTGTTTTAATTTTGGACATCATATGATGTCATGTTGGGCAATAGATAATGAAACAAATTGTAAGTTAGAGACTAGAGCAAAAATCTGTTTTGGATCAGGTGTTTCTAACTATCTGTAACAATTGAAGTAATTTTGAAGAAAAATTGCAGAATGTTTGATGATTCCACGTTCTCAAATGTACTGAAATGTAAGCAACATTTCTGGGTCTTCCATTACAGTATGTTGAAAATTTTGGGGGTTTTGGACTTTTTCAAGACATTTTAAGACAAGACACTTTGGTTTTAGGAAATTGTGACAGGAAATTTTCCCCATTTCAGATGTTTTATAGACCAAAGAATTTTATAGAACAGCAGATTAATCAACAATGAAAATAATCTTTAGCTGCAGACCTACACTTTATAATACGGTCATACAAAATTGGACATTTGAGTTTAAAAGTGATAATGTAGAGAACTTTGTGGTATGTTTGCAAAGACATGGCGAACAATGAACAATCAATGAGCAGTGAACAAAATCTCTATCAGTATATTGCTTCCAGTGGAAGTGGTCATCTCAGTTTGGGGATAGCCGTGCTGAAACGATTGATCAATCAATCAATTTGTTGACCGTTAGTTTCGTAATTTATCAAGCAGTATTGCCAAACATTTTCACGTTCCAGCTTCTCAAATGTGAGGATTTGTCACTCATCTCTGTTTTATTGATTATACATTTGGGTTTTAGACGGGTGATTGGACAGATCAAGTAATTTGAAGATATCACTTTGAGCTTGGGGAAGTTGGGATCATTTGTCATTATCTCCTCCTCTTCAATTAATTGATTTTTTTTTTTAAATCAACAAATGAAATGATAAAAGAATCTTCTGTTTCAGTGGATTTCTTGTGACTTTTTTTTTTTATTATTATTAAAGGAGCATGTGAATCAGCCGCACTTTGATGTGGCTATTCTCCTTTTGTCAACAGCAACTCGACGTGCTTGTGCTTTTTATGAGTATGTGTTGCTCTGTAAAACTCAGTGTAATGGACCATGTTGTTAAAAAGGCTTTAAAAATTAATGTGACTTGACTTCATCTGATAAAAATCTGGCAATAATGAAAACAGAGGGCAGGAAATGTTCACATAGAAAATCCTACTTGGCACCAATTAAACAGAGGACTTCTCTTTCCAGCCTACTTGCAGTGAAAGGCTGACTGGTTTGTGGGAAACATATGAATCAGTAAGAAAACACCTGAATACCTGCTTGACACACACAGACACACACTGTATACACTGTCAATACAGAACACTGTCAGTCTCCCAGTCTTTCAGTACTTGTCCTTAGCTTGCTTTCTTCTCAGTTCTGTTTGAACATGTCTCATCTCAAATAAATTAAATGAAATGTGACATAAGAAAATCAACTTGAGGCTTCACTGCATTACTGTTTTTTGCTCTTTTTTTTTTTTTAGCTTGATGCATAGACTCAGCCTATAGGCCTTGACAGTCAAACCAGAATGAGAGTAAAGTCGGTGAGTGGTGAAATGTGGAGAGAGGGAGAACAAGAAAACAAGCAGCAGAGGGAGGGAGAGAGCGACAGGCTGGAAACAAGGCAAAAGAGGGAGAAACAGAAGGCAGCGTTAGACGGGAGTGTGGGCGTTTTTATTGGTGTCATGAGAAGAGAAATCAATAAAAAGAGGTGAAAAAAGCCGCCCGGTTTAAGAGCTCCATCACCGCGGCAATTAAAGGGGCCTTCAAAGAGTCGGCCTAATCAGTGGTTAAATAAAGATAGGAGCAGGCGGCGCTTTGGATGGCCCTGCTCCTGTAATCTAACACCTACTGCCCCGCACTCAGTGGCCCCTTGAACTCAATGTGTGTGTCTGTGCATACCCACACTTGTGTGTTTATGTGTCTTTTTTTCTCCACTCACACACATGTTGGTGTACAGAGTGCCCGGACGTGTTTCTGACAGCTTGTATGTGGTTAACAGACTCTTAAAAGGCAGATTAACCTGTTTAAGCTTCCTCTCGGCGTCCTTCTCTGTCAGTCTCGTGTATCTGACCTCTGTCTAAACCAAAGTGAGACAAAGCAGATATGTGTGCTCAGCTTATATATTGCAGTTATAGCGAGGCAGTCTACCCTCTGTACCCGTGACCCTTCCGTTTACCTGCAGTCTTATCTGCCGCACCATAGACTCATTCGTCATGTGTGTAGGTTCTCACCGTGATAAGGTGCCGGCTGGTGAGTCAATACTCCAGCCTTGGGTCTGTCTTCGCTAGCCTCTCCCTTGCTTAAAGAGGCACTGTGTGGACAGAGCAGATTCCAGGCTGAGCAATGAGTTTGCTTTAGGCACACAGAGGCCAAGATAGACAGGTGAAAAAGGCCCCTTACACAATGTCATTGCATGTCATTCTGCAGTGTTAAAGTTTACAGGGTGTGTTGCTTTTCCTCAACCTTGGTTTGTGGAGTTGTGTTTGTTGACATTCATAAGCAGATGATGGCAGATTTATAAGCATGCACATATATAGGTCCAACAGCCACTTTGGATACGGTTTCAGATTGCCAATACACCTGAATTATTGGCTGATTTTTAGACAAAGAAATGCTACTCTTCATCACCACCGAACAAATGCCAATTATGGTTAAACAAGACCAACCGAATCTAGAGAGATGATCTCGCTTATCACGTCCCATCGATGTCAGTAGTCACCCCCAGTTAAACTTTTCAGCATGTTATATTAACATTTTTAACGTAAGAGTTCTAGTATTTGGAGCATGTAGTTGTATGCATGTAAGTATGTTGTGAAAAATAACAGCTTGATTTATTGTTCAGCATCAAAGGGTTATGCTCATGGATAATAGATACTGCTTTACAAGATGGTGCCCCATTCGTTCCTATGAATTCTTGATGCTTTCAGCTTCCAGTCATAGAAATTACCCAGATGTTCAGCACCCTTCTGTAATTTTGGGCCCATAGAGTGCGCGCACTAGAGTCAGCCAAGCCTGTTGAGAGCATGTAGTATATGAAATGGATAATATAATTTAATCATATGGCTGCTCTAGACTTTCACAATATTAATGGACTGAATGGATCAAATTCTGATAATAAAAAGAGTAATTTTGGGGGATTTGTGATGTTCAGAAAAATTTACTCACCGTTCCTTTTCCAATGAATGTGTATGGGATAAATGCTTTTTGGGCCAGTGTGCGTCATGTGATGTGAGTTATAATTACCCAATGTGGCCACAATGCCAAAATCCCCTTACAGCCCAGTGCAGATCTGGGGGCTTGGCTACACTGTACGCATATATGTCAAGGTTATGGCTGCTACTGAGATCTCACATTGAGACCGCAAGAACTGTGATTGGTCAGCTCGGGCTGTGTGTGCTTTCTCCTACAAATTTATGTGATGCCGGTAGAGATCGCAGCGAAGGCCGCAAGTTTTAAAACGTCTACAAAAAAAAAAATACTGCCTAAGGACACATATGGTACGTCACACATAAGTGCTGCGGTGGTATCACTGGGTGAAATCCAACACCGAACTATAAATCAATTCCTACACCAGAGGCACTTACGGTGAAACGCTGCACACCATGCTGCATAATTCCATCATAAGGAGGCGATGAATCAATGGGCCAGAATCATATTTGATCATCATTTCACACTGTATGTTGTTTATCTCATTTTCAGATAATAGCTACAAGTTGTCACTCAAAACTAGATTTTCTGCCTTCTCAGTCAACAAAAGGTGATCTCAACTGAATCTTTGAGTTTTAGGTGAGTTTGTAATAAATGTAGTTCATTTCAAATGTTGAAAAATAATCCAAAATAGATTTGATAAATGGATTCAGATTCTATAAAATGCCATCGAACCCCAACCCTACACACACACACACTAACAAACATCTTGCTGTACACACCTGATACTTGTACCCTGTCATTCCGATGTTCCCCAAATCCTTCTCCCTCCTCCCCATTAACCCCTGTCACCTTGCCCCTCCCGGCACATCCCCGTGGTTAAGCCGGCATTATCAGCGGGCTCATTAGGACAGCATTAGTGTCAGAGATGGACACAGTGATATGGCTCCACAGCTGGATCAGGGAAGCCAGAGAAGACCCCAAGCCGTTTTTTTTTTACCTACTTCCCGGCCTCTCAGTCTCTTCATGCTATTGTTTAGGGATGCCTCAGTTCTGACACTGAATGTCAGAGGTCACTCGTCCACAGGAGCCCATCCCGCTCCTTCTCCCTGGTGCACTGTCACTGTGATTCACCACTCACACGGGTCCCTGTCACTCGGCCCCGACACAGCTGTCACTCACGCTCGCATGCATGTGAATATGCACAGCTACGCTCGCGGGCAGACACATACTTTTATCACTGGCGGCTCCTCGCAGGCCCTCGTCTGCTTAGAAATCACAGCAACTCTTGATGATACACAAAAACCTCAGACAGTAGCTGAGGCTCTTCTTCCACAAACACAATAACCCAGTGTTGTTGGAGGCATGCTTTTACTCATACTCAAGGCGAATATACACCTAACATCTATCATCAAGGTCAACAAAAGATAAAGGAATGTATTTATTTAATTACTTCCTGCAGGAAAATCCAAGCCTAATATAGAGGTTTCAGCGGTTTCATTTCAGCTGAGATGTTCCTTCTAAGAAGTCCTCTGGTTCAACATTTAACTTGTTATCAGGTTACAGTCGTATCTGCCTGACAGGTGTTAATAGTTTAATAAATGATCTCCATCCTGCAGTGATTTATTACAGGCAGTTTGTTTATGTGAAGCTTGTTTGAAGACTTTCCAAAAGATAAAGCCAACTATTAATTGATTTACTATTCATCTCCATCTCAAGATAATGGTGATATTCTATGAGAGGCCTTGATTTCATTGTTGTCCAAACTCTATTTAGAACATATAAATAAGCCACGCTGTTGTCCTCGCTGATGTGTTTGTTTATTACGATAAACATGAACACTGTAGTTTATTTTCAGTGGATCCCGCGTACACTGTCCTGCTGCTGTGAATACTCACTAGTGCACCAAATCCATGGCTAAAAATAGTCCCTAACAAACACACAATTTACTTCTGTCTGAGTGACTGTTTCTTTTCTTTTTTCTGAGTAATTTTTCTGTTTTTAAAAATTAAAACAGACATAAAATTCACAACATACAACAATACCATGTGGTCAAAACCAGTCAATATCAATTTAGGAAAGAAAAATCGCCCTGTCGGATTGCCATGTTAGCATCTTTTCCACGTGAAGCAAACCAGAGTGTCCGACTCGCAGATAGAGACCCAGCAGCCTTGGCCCTGTGACCCAGATAGCACCACTTAGAAAACCACTGCCCACATTCCCATCGCCAGCAAATGGCTCCTTCTCCTAATCATTAACACACAAATGGACCGTGTTCCTGTGTGTGTGAGAGAGTGCATGTGTGTGCCGATGTGTGTGTTTGTTGCGTACTTGGAGCTTGACGCGAAGCTGTGATAGACATAAAAAGCTGAGACCCACTTAGAGCCTCGGTTTAAATATAGCAACACAAGATACTTGCAGTCATGGTCAGAGTCTCTACCCGTGTGTGTGTTGTGTGTGTGTGTGTGTGTATCTGTGTGTGCAATATGTGCTTGTGTACTTAAGAGCGGATGTTTGAATGGGTGTGTTAATCTATTTAAAAAAAAAAAAGAAAGAAAGAAACCGGTGGACATTGCTTAACCTTTTCATCTGCAGAGGTGCTGTAATTTTTATGATACAAGGAGTGTTTGATCTGTGCGGTGTGTGCGTGTGTGTGTGTGTGGAGCTGCATTCCCAATAACCTGCTCAAACCCGGCTCCCTCTCCTTGTGTTTATATCTCATAAAAGTATAAAAACCCAAAAGAAGCTGTCAGAAGTCTCACTGTGATTTTTCTCTCCGCCCCCTAAGGCCGTTCATTTAAAAAAAAAAAAAAAGAGAGAATAAGTGAAAGAAAGAGAAAGGGAAAGAACAAAAAAAAAAGAAAGCGGAGCAGGTGAAGAGATGAAAAGCCAGTGAAGGCCTGACTCAACAGTATCGGGTGTTGAGGTGTGTATACGCAGAGATCAGAGGTGAGAGGATGTGTGTGTGTGGGAGTGAGTGCGAGAAGGTCTCTCGCGTCGTTGCAGAAGTGATCGGCCTCACCTCTTGTCAGGTGACTGGTGTCCTTCTCAGCGACCCACCTCAGGGGAGGGGAGGAGGGGGAGGAAGGGGGGGAGGGGGGGGGGGGGGGGGGGTCTGATAGGCTGCTCAGGCCCTTAGGAGACAGGTGAGGGTCGAAGTTCAGAGCCTGACGGCCAGGGTCTTATGTGAGGCAAAGAGAAGGGTTCAACAACACCAATGATCTGAACTGATCTGCCTTTTAAATAATCATGACTGCCTGAAGACCCCCAACAGTATCATCATATTTTCATTTTATCCTTCATATTGCAACATTTTTATCTCACAGGTGTTGAAATTTCATTAACATAAAACATTAACATAAAAAATCAATGACTCAGTTACATTCTGTATTATTTTCAACCAGCTACTATCAATTATTTTCATCATCAATTAATCTGCCTATTGTTTCTAGTTAATAGATTAATAATTGATTCTATGAAATATCTAAAAATATTTAAAAGAAGGTGGTGCATTCAAATGTCTTGTTTGTCCGAATAACTCCAAAATCCAAAGATAATCAGTTCATAATGATATAAAAGAGAGAAATGCAGCAAATCATCACATTTGAAACAGTAAAAAGGCGACAATTTGCTTAATAAATTCTTTTGATCAGTTAATTCATTAATCGACTAATCATTTTAGCACTAATGCAAGCAAAAAAAGCATAAAAACATAGCAGATGAGAGCGTTCACATGTTTATACAGTGGACCTCCCCTTAAATTAGGAATAAAGAAATCTAAAAAAAAATTAAATAAACAGTTAAAATTGTTGACAATCATTTTTTATTACTTTTTTCACTGTAATACTGTATATGCTTGCTGCTGTTTATATCCTGTACTTTGCACTTTAATCCCTCTGTGTTTCTATTTCTCAACAATTCCCTCATTTTCCTCCTTATGACACAGAAAGGGAGAAGCAGGGAGCGGCGATATTGGTCTGATTATGAGAATGAATGAATAACTTCCTGCTGGTGGTGGTGGTGTTAGTGAGAGTGGGCGTGTAAGTGTGTTTGTTATCTGGCCCGGGTGTTTTTATCAGGATCAAACGGCAGCTCGGGCATTAGCTACAGAGGACTCTGCTCTTTTATCTGCACTGGCAGGGATAATAATTCTGTTCATGCAGAAAGCAGCAGCAACAGAGGCGGGTTGTGTTAAAGGAAAAACTACTAAGGCAGGGGATTTGGAGAAGGGAATTCACCCACATAAGTCTCACGCAACACATCCAAATCACTTAAAGACACAAGTTGCGCTGTCTGTCTGCTTCCCCTATGAGTGCCTTGCTCAAGAGCACCTTGGCAGGGATCATATGAAGAAGAGTCTGTGCACTTTTTCCCCTTTGGGAGCTGGACCAAGTCGCCTTCCAGTCCCAAACTTGTTTTTCTAGCTAGCAGGGTACCACCGCCTATCACACTTCCCAAACCTCTGGTGATTTTCCACTCTGCACCATTGTAGTGAACAGAGGTGGAGGTACAATTGTTCCAAAATGACTGCCAACAAATCATCACTGATGAACATGTTTGTTCTTTTATTTAAAGGAATTCTTCCTTTCGGGTGTGTGTCAGCCTGTTTGAGTACCCCCAAAGGAAGGGCAGTTATTATCCTGGAGCAGTTGCAGCAGTAATTTTTAGAATTGGAGAGCATGACGCATTTTGTTTTCCTTGCACAGATATTCTTGATCTTGGCCATAGAAACATCAACATTCAGTATCCAAGCCCGCTTCTGTAACCAGTGCTGTTATTGTTTGGTCAACACAGAGTGACAGAGAAACTCAGCTCTTGCCAAAACTATTGCCAAATGAATCCTGGATTTTGTGTTTTTTTTTGTTTATGCATGAACACAAACCAGAAGTTTACAGCTAAATAATATTGATATTTCCAAATTTATGAAGCCTCCTCTCAGACGGATCTATAAGGTTTCAGGGGACTTCCGCTCTCAGCTGAGGGTGGCCCCGCTCTAGACCTAAGTCGGCTCAGAGATCATCTAGAGACAGACGCAGAGCAGGTATGGATTAACATAATCCACCTAAATCAACTCTCTGGATGACAGCCAAAAAGCCTGAGCAGCTTGTGCACATACACTACACCTTCATACAGTATACATACTCCACCCCCGCCTTCCCCTCCTCTTCTCAGGTCATACAGAAAATCTTTGACATGATAATTACATGAAGTGCCTCCTCACTTTTAAAGAACACTATAAATCATCCCCGTTGCTCTTTTAACAGATGAACACACCTGCATACACCTGAACATCACTCATCACCTTGGGCAATCACTGTATGCAGAATTATACCCAGCAATTTGGTGATATTGCCCCAATTGAGGACCGAGTGTATAATGAGTGCATGGGGAGATGTACCCACGGTATATGTTTTCATTGCATATTAAATCATTGCCGTCCCACCCTGACAATGTCTTTGAACTGTCAGGGAGCAGACATTTTCATGCCAGATATATGGATTTTTCACCCAACCCCCTTAATTTTAGTACAACACAATGCAGAGTGAGGGACATGGAGGGGGGCGGTGAGGAGTGGGGGTCTGTCGTTTGATGTGTTCTTACCCTATCCAAAGTAAAATATCCCTTTAGCTTTGATGTGTTACCTTAAAACCCTTCCCCCCTGCTTCCTTGGTTCCCTTGCGGGAAGGTAAGCGTAATCACGCACACACATGCTTAGTTCTTGGCCTGGTATACATACAGTAGATGAGACTAATTGTGTGTGTGTGTGCCCTTATGTGCATGTATGAAGCCATTGAGGTTGCATAGCTTGCCAACATCCCTTTATTCTAGCCATGGTACAACAGGGATTCGACGGGGCTTTGGGAGATTTAATCGCTCTGGGAGTTTGAGCAAGTAAGAGGAAATACCTTTAACAAGCAGAGTCAAAGTGTGATTAGCGTTCATTTTTTCCTCAAGTCTGTTAGTTTATGTGTGCGCCGGCCTGCTCTGGTGACTCACATCCCTCAAGTAATGACACATTATCCCTCAACACACACAGTAAGCCCCCGCTACTTTACAGCCATGATCAAAAGCAGTAGGCATACATGTTGTTTCATCACTCCAATCCACTAACTGAGCTCAATCATTGCTTTTATGACAAGTCTCAAACTTTAAATCCAAGTTATTGCTTTTATGATAAATCCTTCAGCTATGTCAGGCCCAGCTTCTATTTATGTTGAACCTCGAAAGTCCCAATCCCGGCTTTCAGGACAAATCTGGAACGGTAGTTCTGTTTATGATGAACTCCTAACCTTAAGCCAGCCATGCAGCCTTAACGAGGGTTCTGCCAGTTCGGTCCGGCAGTAATACAGTCGCTCCCCCCCCCTCTTCCCTCCCCAGTTGGACACTAACGAGACGCCGCACACTGACCTCTGCAGTGGCTCAAATTAGATGTAAATTGTGCCTGATTTTTACAGGGGTCCCTAACGCGATCCAGATCCCCCCGCCATCGTGGCCAGCGGGTCAACGCCGTGAGAACGTCTTGCTCCCTAACGACATTTGGAGTGGTCGATGAGAGGGGTCGCGGGTAATGGTGACCTCACTGGCCTACACTTCACTTCCTTCTAATTAGAGCACTGGGCCAGATCAAAGGAGCCAACCGCATCGCAGCAGGAGAGCTACTGAAGAAGGAGGGAGGGTAGTAAAGACGAAGAGGAGGAGGAAGACGAGGGGGCAGGAGGAGGGTGAGGTAGAAGCCTTTTCTATAAGTAACAGGGTGCGGTGAGGATGGGGGAGAATTTTTTTTTTCATTAGTCCTGGGGGTCAATGGAGCACTCAACCTGTGTGCAGCAGTATGGATCCTCTTCTATAGGTGGCAGAAGTACCTTAAAGAGGAGAGACTAATAGAGAGGTAGTGGAGGGGAGAAATGTATTTGTGTGAGAGGTAGAGAGGGAGGAGCGAGGCAAGGAGGGTTAAGCAGAGGAGAGAATAAACCATTATTTCATGGCCTTTCAGGAGAAAACCTCAGCACTGTCTACTGGCCTGCCTGCTCTGTGTCTGGCCACAGCTGTGGAGACGGACCCAGACGCACAGGAAGTGGAGCATTTAGCACTTCCTCACCCCCGGATGTGTGTGCGGGTGGAGCCCCCAATTTTGAACATATGGACAAATGCAACGTGGCTATTCACACACACACACACACACAAACACACACACACACACCAAAAACATTAATCTCTTGTGGAAGCCTCGGACACATAAGACCGTCACACAATAACAAGCGCCAGATTACATCTGTTTCCATGGTTACTAATGAGAGCACAAGCAGGCTGGATTAGAATATATAATTGAAGGTATCCACATGAGGACATTTTGTTCCAGTTGAATAAGTATGTGAGGTACAAGATATAAAACGGCGGAGAGATTTCCTGGAAGTCACTGTGCTTTACTGTATTTCATGTTTTGTTTTACAGGACTGCCAAGTAAGGCCCAAAAATTATATATACAGTAATTGCTTTCAGAGAATCTGTATTGGATATGTTAGATGCACTGACTGTGGATTAAAGGAGACATGCTTTTTGTGAGTTTCTGTTAATTTTATACTGTTTTGATGTTTGATGTCTGTGTTTAACATGGTCAAAGTTCCAAAACTTGAGGTGAACATATGTAAAAATGCTCCCTGCAAGTCAAAAGCCAGGGCTTCAGCTTGCCCTGAATGCTTCATTTGCAATGTTGCCTCTACTTCCTCCTTGTGATGAAATCTGATTGTTTGCACATGCCCACAAACAACCGTCTGATGTGTAGCCTTTGTTGCTAACGTTGTTGCTAAGTTTGTTTCATTGGTTGTTCACGTTGTCCACTTGCATATCTTGGATCAAAATCAGGCTTGAACATGTACCAATGTATTTGAGGAGTTTATATTTATAGAAAGAATGAGGGAAAAAAAGTGAAATCCTGCTACTGTTTGTTTATGTAGCCTCCCAAGCTGCTGTTGCCAAATATGCAGCTTCTGGACTCTGGCACATATGCAGCTTCTGGACTCTGGCAAATATGCAGCTTCTGGACTCTGGCACATATGCAGCTTCTGGACTCTGGCAAAGATGCAGCTTTTGGAAGCTGGCCAATCAGTACAGAGTGGGCTCATCGGGAAGGGGGCCTTAAAGAAACAGGAGCGAAAGCGGCCTGTTTCAGATGGAGGCTGAACTGAGGGGCTCCATAACGGACCAGTATAAGACAAATAAGCAGTTTTTTGAACTGTAAATCATGCAAAGATATTCCAGTAGAGCCCCAGAATATAAATATAGACCTGGAAATGTGCATCATACGTCCCCTTTAAGATTTAATATTGCAAGTTGGGAATGAGCTATTTTATCTTAACATGCAATGTTCAGGTACCTTTTTCATAAAGATCCTCATATTCACTGCCATGTTTGGAGCAGCTTGCATGGTAATGAAAGAATTATTTTATTCTCTTGTCTGGTCATTTCCGTGACTCATCCCTAATGTGGTTATTCAGACAACAAAAATGCAACAGCAAGCAAAAATTCTAGTGAATCCAGTAACACACATTGGCCTCATGCAAAAAGAAAAGTATTTTTGTGTTAATTAGTTAAAGCTTTTTGATTCAATTCCCTACTCTGTCTGTGCGTTCAGATCAGAACAAAAAAGTCCACTGTTCATGATGATGTATAGGATTTTTGCAATCATTATTGTGCTTTATAGGTAGATACAACAGAAGGTGTTAGGATTAAAACAGTAAAAAGAGCTGTAACAAAAGGGTTAGTGACACAAATACTGTTTCAATATAGGAAACTTATTAAGATATTAGAATGACACTAGTGTTGCTATTGTTTGTTGGACTGATAACTAAGCAGATTAAGATATTTTAAACAAATCTAACGCAAGTATTTGATAAATCCTTATGATAGGTGTTAGTACAATTCAAGAACAGTCGTTGCAGATGATTTTATTTTTAAGCGACAAAGAATCTTTTGGGGAAAACACATAGTGCTCTTTAAGGGTTTTAGTGCATTAGAGAACACTGCGTTCTTTCACATCTATGGATCTTGTAAGTGCTTGGACACTATGTACTGCGGTGTCAAGTTTCAGGACTGTGCCCCAAAATGCACTGTGCTGTTGTGAATGTATGGCATGCTAAGTTCATTACGTTTGTTGTTATTGCTCTGGTTTTGCTTTTGCATTATAATTAGTGTGATTTTTTTATTTTTTTTTACAGTGCATCTCACCAATTTCAACAATTTAATGACCAGGCCTGAATGAGTGAGCGTGTTCCAATATTGTTTCTATAAAACCTAATCAACATTTTATTATTGTTAACCATATGGTCGGAATGCAAGCCAAGGTAATACAGCACAACAAAGTTTTAATGGTAATTTTCCAGTGATCTGCTATCTAAACTCAGTCAAATCCACTGGTTTCTGTTCTTGAGCTGGATGAAACAGAGGCTATAGCTCCAATGTGCTGCTGACCTCTCCTATGTGTTCTCATAAGCGTGCTGTGGATGGGAAGATTGGGAATTTCATATGCGTGGAGCTATGTGTAGGGATCAGCGAACAGTGAAACTTCAGCCTGGGAAGTTCACGGTGCTTTGATGGAGCCAGAATTCCTGGAGCTTCTCGTAATCGTGGGATAAGGCTGTGTCATCCCTGTCACTCACCTGGATTTATCAGCAGGAAATCTGGAAATGAGACGGCATTCCTGCCCCCTTCTCGAAACTCAGACAGGTCGAAACAGCGGACAAAGAGGGCCACAGTAACAGATGAGATGTGATCTGATGCTGTGCAGGTCTCACACTTTGTCAGAGTATATAATCTCTCAAAATCAGTTTTGAATGTTTTTAAATGAAGAACAGAGAGTTTTGCTAAAATAAACCTCTCATAGATCACAGTGATTAAAAACCTGTTTGTAAAAGTCAAAAAGCAGACCCTCCTCGGTCAGCTGTGTGCACCCCTCGGGGCGAACCAGTGAACTATACAACCCCCTACTATTGATGTTGACATGTTCACTGACCTAGTCTATCAACACACACACACACATACACACACACATAATTGGTCTACCCTTTCCGTGCTAACAGACCCTGATATCATCTGTGTCGTCTGATATGCTCTGATCCGACCTCAGTATGAGCCTGGGCTGCCCTCTGGTTCTGTATGTACCCATCAGAGCATAAGACCCCCAGTGGGCTCACTGACCCTGAGATGAGCTTCTCTCCAGTGTCCTGCAGGGTTAGAAAGCGCTTCTTTTTTTTTTTTAATTTATGGGATGTACAACCAATGCAGCTGCAAATCACTGACACCAACTATGTTGCCAGCGTGTGTGTGAATAAAATGTTATTTCAAAGAGCCCCATTCATAGAAATTCACATTTATAAATGATGCCCTGAAGCTAGCTATTCCTTTAATTTCTTTTTATAAAGAACCATTGAATATATTTAAAATCATATTTTGCATGCATAATTCTGGCTTTTCATAGGTCACAATACAGCTCTGTAATCCGTTGATTTTGCCAAATATATGAATATTGCTTAAAAGATTAGCTGATTAAGCAATTTAAAGACATTACCTTTTTTATGACATTTTATAGACTAAACAATTTATAGATTAGATGTTGAAATAAAAGTCTCAGATTGATCAATAATGAAAACATATGTATGAATAGGGGTGTGCAGGAGGATTCGTTTTATCATGCAATGGCGTATTAGTGACAGGTGCCTTTATAAACATGCTGCTTCAACATGCACACTTCTGCAATGTTTCACATGGAGTCATTCGGGTACAAAAATGCAAACAAGCCGACTAACAGCCAGCTATCCACACCAGCTCATTATGGTAACAATTATTGGGGTAATCAATTGGCCAAATTATAGACCAATAACTGAGGCCTTATTGTGTGACGGGGAACACAGCGGCCTTCTTCTCCGCCGTCCGTTCCGAGTGCATCATTTTGGGCTTGACCCCGTGCACCCATTCAACCCCTCCGCTCTCTTCCCCAACCCTAATACCTTCCTGTCTCCATTATTGGGCTGTGGAGGTCACGCTGTGTAAAGGTCAGGGTTTAGGGGTCATGCTGTCACTCAGACGGGCGCCAAAAATAGGTGCCGTGTGATTTTAACCACGGAAGAGCTGGGAGCTACGGTCTATCAGTGTGGTGAGTTATGTCTCCATGTCATTAACCTCCTTTACACAAAGCTTAACATACACTCCCAAACACCCACACACCTACATATTAGAGAATGCGCTACTGTATATTGACGAAACAACTGTATGGTTGTTGTTTGACCCAAATACCAAGTTCATTGTTCACAACACAAAAGCAAACTAACTGAAGGAAAACAGTTCTTGAAACTAGCCCACAGGAATCCAGTGATAATAGCTGTGAGGAGAGGTGGCCAGGCTGTTAAAACACTGGTAAAATCCTTGAGGTTGGCTGTAGCTGGGGCCTGGCCTGTATACAGGGCTCTTTGATGGATGTTTGCTGGCACAGACTCAGGCATCAGCCACGGTGCTAACGCTGCAATGTAAATCAAAGATGCTCTGTTAGCGCTGCAGCATAAATCAATCACATCCTCGCTAACACAGTCTGCAGGAGCTGAATGGACCTGCATCACAGGCTGCATTCCCAAACAGTGTCTCACCTGCGCTGCGGTGGCAACGTGACTGTTATGGCTTAGCAGGACTATCTCTTCCTGTTCTTCTTTTAACACACACACTTGCACCCACACTCTGAGTTATATGTCTCTCTCCAAGGAGCTGCAACATGAGAATACTTCTTAAGGCTCTTATGAATAGGACAAGGTGATGTACCTCATTAACTGACACGCAAGTGACAAATGGGCGCAGTGTGTTGTAAGTGTGTGCAGGTATCTACAGTTACCTGGAAGTTAAGAGGAAATAGTTTACCTTACAAGTCTGGTTATGCATGTTTAAGATTCCCTGCATCTGCCATGGGAGTGTGTTTAGAAGTCCTTATCTGGAGAAAGCACTGCAGAGCAAAGGGCGCTGTTAAGAAGGAGAGGATGTAAAATATCCAAAGTCAAAGACTTGGCAAGCGTCAGACTTTTTGTTTGGTCTTTTATTACTTGTAATGTAGTAAACGAACAAATATGTGATTGCGTGAGTTATTGCAAAATCTTGGCACTGAGGTTTTATTTGTTCTCAGTTTTCTGTTGTTTTGTGTTTGCAGTTTTGTCACTTTCCTCATGAGTGAAATGAGATTTCAGGTATTCGTTTTCATTCCAAACAAAATGCACATGAACTTGAAAAATGAACTTGAAAAATGAAGACATGGAAAAAAAACAACAAAAAAAAAACCCCTCCAAAAAACGTATTTGACATTTCTCTCAAAAGGAAGAAAAATGATAATAAATCACACCTGTGAGAGCTTTTCCTCTTCTAGTGGATGAGAAGTTTTGGAGCTGCCCGTATCCGCCGCTATGAAGATTCCTGCCTCCCCTCTAGTATAAAAACTATCAAATCATGTGATTGATCTCCGCTGAGAGGAGAGAACGCAACAGGCTGGATGGGCCACTGCTTGCCACCACTGAGGATGGTATGTGGGTGTGTGTGAGAAAAAAGTGAAGATGAGACAGACAGAGCTCAAGAGGGAAAGAGACTTGTTTAATAGGGAGAGCAGGGCACATAGTTTTTTTGGGGGGGGGGTTTGCCAAGAGAGAGATGACAGATGGAAAGAGAAGGCTTAGAAGACACAAGAAAAAAAAAGTGAAAAAACCAGACTAAAGAAGCTGACATCAAGAGGAAAAGAAGTTTGGATGAGTCAAAATGAGAGGGATCAGCGACAGAGACCCCATTAACCTGAAGCCAGGTGTAAATCACACGGAGAGCTGCCGGTCTGGGCCTCGCTTTCTGGAAAAGGACTTTGTTTGTTCCTCTGACCTACTGATTACTGCGCTATTTCTCAACGGCTTTGTCTCACAGTAGTTAGAATCTGAATGAGGTGACATTCACATGACGGATGCCCCGCGAGCACAATGAGCTTGAAAGCAGGGAGGAGCGGAAGAGTTGAGCAATTGTTCATATTCCATGTTGCATACCTGATGTCACATTTAAGTCTTTACAGCTCAGTTTTCTCAAAGCGGTTAGAGACAAGTGGCTGCACGTGTACATGCGTGTGGGCGTTAGGAGTTTGCATACTGTTAAATATATTTGTTGTCAACATTTCACTCAGAAGTTTTAGGTTACTGTTTGTGTACGGACAAGAATCAATTTTTTTTTTTTTTTTGGAGCGAAAATGTGTGAGTTCCCCAAACAGAGTAGAAGCTGTGATATACCGGTGTCATAATCCTCTTCTAATCCGATTAGTTTCATGTATAAACTCTGTCCTGCGGGTGATGAGGGACGAGGAGACATACACGAACTCTCTCCAAGACTTCGTCACACCTGGAGCCTCCAACTTCCAGGCGTCACACTCGACTGAACGGAAGTCTGATCCCTGATAAGGATTGCGGGTCTCTGGGATCGGGGTTAGAGAGAGAGAGAGAGTGAAACTGTGGGAAGGGGAGCGATGGCTAAATGTGGGGTTGGTATGTATGTATTCTTAAGTGGGTGGGTGGGTGGGGGGGGTGGAAGGTTTGCGCTTGGATGGGGCGGGTGACAGAATGATGATGGGGGCGGATCAGAGCCCAAAGCTGTTTTTTTTAAGGTGGGAAGGGTTGATTGATTAACGGTTTGAAGCCCCTGGGGGAAACCTGGGTTGAACTTCCTGTTCTGTTCTCACGTGTTGCCTCAAACTGTAGAAAATTTTAACATCCTCTTCCTTAAGAAAAAAAAAAAAGATTCAACAATACTCCAAGGAGATCTCTGAGTTTACTAGATACTGTTACTTAATTGAACAAATATGCTTGTTTTGCATCTACTTGTCATTGTCTACGTAACCGGCATGCATGTAAAACATCTTGCATTTTCTGTTGAGTCACCATGTCTTCAAGCATTGGCAATAAACCATGAAAACTTCAGTATGTAGAAATCATATTTCCATTCACGCTGTGGAACTGTAACTCAAGTAGCTGATTTACCTCGAGGATGCACAGGCAGCAAAAAAAGGTGCATTGTAAAAAATTTTTATGCATAAGTAAAAAACCTAAAGGAACAATAGAGTGTTTGTGGAGAACGTACGGAGCAGCGGGGGTAAGAGGCGGAGAGAGAAAAAAAGAGTGGTTTGAGCAGAAGTTGTTATGCAAGTTAAGAAGGAATGCAAAGTGTTTGAAAAGATATTAGATAGAGCTGGCAGAACATTCTCTGTGTTTGGCTGTGAAGCGATGCTGCGAACGCCAAGCCCTGTTCCTCCGGCGAGGCCCAGTACTACGACTGAACAGAATGCTCCGTAATACACACACACACACAAACACACAGACTATATGCACACAGACGCACATAACACGTGCATACAGCATTGCCCAAGGGGCTGCTAACAGGCTGCATAGCGAGATAGGGACTGGAGAATTTAGTCACTGTGTGAAATTGGTTTCATTAGTTTGTAACTGGCAGATTATATAACAGTTGCACGAGGCGCGTGACAACTCAATTTTTAAAAAAATATTTTATTGCATCTTATCAGCATTATAAGTAGCCCCGGTCTGTCAGATAACATGATCTCATAAAAATAATCACGAATGTTATGTAAAAAATCTAATCTAATTGTAGTATAACATTGTTCTGTGAGAAATTGAAAATGCAAGTAACCATAGAAACTGCACTGCTTGGCGCTATGTTACCAATGAACTGGTGATGAACAAACCTGTCTTTGTTTTTGTTGTCATTTGGTTAGTGGCCATGGTATAAAACTCATTATACACTTTGAAATGTCTTGATATAGAAAATAACGGACACTGTGTTGTGCATTATTATTTCTACTACTCAAAATCCTACTGTCAGTACTAATATATCAGCTACTTCTGTTATTACTTCGTCTTTCACTATGGTTACTAGTACCACTATTCCTATTGTTACTACTGCTAGTACTACTACTGCTGCTATCACTGCTTCAACTGTTACTAATACTGCTACTAGCGCTACCATTGCTACTACATCTCTGATGCTACTGCTACTACAACCATCAGTTTCATACTACTACCACTTCAGCAAGATATTAAATATTCAGGATGTGTTTGTTCAAGGACAGAAATCGTCCTAGTGTCACAATAAGGACGTAAAAAAGGTTAAAGATAAGAGATGGAGGGATAGGGAAATCCCAGACATTGATTATGTTTATGCTTTTTTAATGACCTCTGAGCAGAGGCACAGTGTCGGAGGAAGGCATCAGTGATGCATGTTAAACCAGTCACTCACTCACCAGCGACACAGGGAGCCTCTGGACCACAGAATGTCCCGACACAGCGTTTTTCATTTTCCATGCATCGCAGAGAGAGAGAAAGCACAGCGGCTGACGAGAGCAAACACACACACACACACACACACGCACACACACACACAGTGGCACTTAGGCCCTGGAAATCTGCTGACATGTCTGCTTCGACCCGGCGGCGCTCAGTCTGTGGTGCTGCCGAGCGGTTCAGCTGTGACAACGCCGGTAATGACACTCCTCACCCAAGGGTGACCAGAGGACAGAGCCGAGCTTACAAACGGCAGCGTAGAGACAGAGGAGGATAGGAAAATATAATTAATCATAGTTCTGACCGGTGAAAAGATGCGATTGTCTATACATAAACAGAAAATACATATAAATGTCAGTTTTGGGACGGCACATCACATATCTTGTTTTTAAGCTCTGCATATTTTTCTCTTTATTTTATTCATCTCCTGTGGCATTTTGCATATTTTAAAGTTATCCGATGCAAAAATAAATAAATAGATACACTTTTGAAGCACTGACATGGGCTTGGCAACAATATTTTGCTGACACACCTACAAGGGTTTCTAGACTGGAAATCAGACATCAGCCTTTTTGCTGTCGAGTTGTTTGGGTTGAGGAGGGGAAAGTGGGTCAGTCTGAAACACCCTGGGGAAGCGAGAGTCTGGATGGAGGGGTACAGGCATGTGTGTCTGTGTGTGATGTGGGGTAGTCTGTGTTGCACGGAGGAGAGACGGGACAAGGGTAGAGTAGAAAAGAGGAGTCGGGGAGACTCAGGAGGATGCTGTCTGTCTACTCATGCAGGAAGACTAAACTATTGAACCCCCCGATCGTGTCCTAAAATCACCGAAGTCGTGACTGTCAGACTGTTTTTCTGTCACCATGGTGCATTGTCTCTTAGTGCTATCAGACGTGTTCTACTGTTTATCGGGTATTGTTTGAATTTTTTTTTTATTCAGGCTGCAACTAATGATTATTTTCATTGTAAACTGATTTGCAGATTATTTTCTCGATGGTGTATCCATGGTGATGTTTTCAGATATGTTGTCTTTGTCTGACCAACAATCCAAAAGTGAAACGTATTCAGTTTTCAATTATATAAACCAGAGAAAAGCAGCAATTCCTCAAACAAACAACTAGAGAATACTTGGCATGTTTGCTTAAAAATGGTTTGTTCATGGTTTCTCAAAATAGTTGCAGATTGAGTAATTGATTAATCAACAAATTGTTGTAGCTTTGATACTAGTACCAATCAAATACTTACTTTTTGATACTGATATTTTCTCACTTTATACCTCACAAAACCAAACTTTTCGTTTAACAGAAGCTCTGAAGTATAAAATCTTGTTACAAGCAGCTACAAGACATTTTCCTACATTTAAAAAAGCCTAAAATTAGAAAATATTCACATGAGTAAACATAAATCAGACCTGATATTTGATGCCAGCTTTCGGTACTTAACACATTTTTGATATTCAACGTTACAGCCTCATTTTTTAGCACATACCAGAAAAGTATTGAGGTATTGAAGAACTTACTAATATTTCTTTTTGTTTCTTTTGTGTCTCAACCTTTACTTGACTTTCCCCTGAGCAGATGTGACAAAAACTGCTAAAGCAAAGAAAACAAAAAGGGAAGTGAGGGTGAGAGGTGCAGACAGGGGCAGGAATGAAATAGTAATGAGAGGAGATGGGCAGGGGCAAGCCGCTACTGAGCATCACCCTCTCCACTCTCTTCCTCACACCCTGCTGTGATAATGTCCCGTCTTGTCTCGTCTCATCCTCCCCGTCTCCCTCCGTCCTCCCATCTCCCATCTCTCCTCTACATCCCACCCTGGTTCTCTTCCTGTGTGCCGTGTGAGTTTTTCTCGCTGGGTTTAACTTCTCCTGTTTCTGTCATCGACAGCAGGGGAGAAGCAGCCAGGAGGGGGTGAGAGACATCGAGAGAAAGTGTGAGAGAAGGAACACTTTCTTCCAGTCTGTTGTATAAAGCCATCAGTGTCCCTGTTGAGCCCTGCCGTTCCCTCCGCCGTCTGTCCTCCTCACCCTCTGTCTAGTTATCAAAGTGTTTATTCAGCCTGGCATTGTTTCCACTCTCCTCGTTTTCAGAGAGAAACTTCGGAGGAGCGGAGTGTGATTCACTGCATTCATATACACACCAGTCAGTGGGGAGGGTATGAAGGCTTCCATGCCAGTGAGAGTTGGTGGTGAGGTGGTGCGGGAATGGAAAGAGGGGCCTCTTTGGACCGTGCCCCTGCTGATTGAGATGTACCCCACACAGGCAAACCCCACTTTGGGGTGGATCCGCGGCGCAAACACCCCCCTTAGCCTCCGGGGCGCGCCAGCCCGAGTCAAGAGCCTGCTGGGAAGCAGCGTGTGGGGGGATGAACTTGACGTGCCGCTGGACGCAGTCTAAAGGATCCCGCGGGTGAGGGAGAAGGGTGAGGCGGGCGCGGGGTGGGGATGGGGGGGTTCTGCTCGGTGCCAGGGTTGCCCGGGTTACGGGCAGAAGGAAGAGGCATGATATTCTCTCTCTGTGTTGGAAGGGGTTTTTCTTTTTTTTTTTTTTTGTGAGTGTTGTTTTGTGTGCGATGCTGTCTGGTTGTGTGTCGCTACGCCGCTGTGGGGATGCTCCGATCCCTGCCGCTCTGGTGTCTTCACCGCTGCCCTTTGATGATCAACACACACACACACATACACACAAACTGTATACACATACTTGCACACACACACAAGCATATGCAGAAAGAGTGAAAAAGTCTCCCACACTGCTTTGGTGTCTATCCTGTGTTCCTTTGAAGCTATAAGACACACACACACACACACACACACACACACACTCAGATTACACTATAAATTGAAGTTACTCAGTAATGCCCGGCAATTGGTCCTATTCAGTTGCTTTTATGATGGCCTAATGACAATAGTTTGAGAAATTACCGCCGAGCCGACAGATTGATTGTATGTGCAGTGAGGTGCAGTGTGTGAGTGATTATGCGGGTCTGGTTTGTATTAGGGCTCTGTCGAGGGATATAAGGCGGTTACTGTACTATGAGCTACTGAGGTGTTCTGGTATCCATTTGGATGAATCAGCACTGATGACTGAACTGTACAGAGAGACGGGGCTCACCCAGATAACTACTGCTCTTCCCTGATCAAACAAACCACCAGCGGAGACCTCTGTCATGCTCTCTCTCACTCTATTATCTTTATTTTCATCGCTCTAGTATTTTTTTTCTTTATCTCTTCTCTTTTTTTTTTCACCCATCAATTTTTGGATCTTTTTCATCCTACTTTCTGCCTCTTTTCCCCCCCTTGCATTTACTTTATTCCTCTCCCTCACTCCTATTTAATTGCCATCTGCCACTCGCAATCAGTGTTATTCATATACCCGCAATTTCCAGTGTCATAGGCAGCGGGTTCGGGAGATAAAGAGAAACAAAAAGAGAGGAGATGATGAGAGGAGAAATGATCCGTGATTCATCAGTAGCTAAAGAGAAAGAGGAAGCACTTTTTTTTTTTTCTTTCTCCCCCTGTCTTTTAATGCAGCAAAAATGATTCAAGTGGAACTTTAAAAGAGGCGTTCAGGCTCCCAGGTGGAAATGTTATACCTGCACGCAGATCTAGAGTGACACAAGGAGGGATGAGGGAGATCAAAGGCGGTCTGGGGGTAGAGGAGGCCAGGCAATCACGCTAAAACAGATAATTGGCCAGTGTGGGGTTTATAATGGAGCTGTCAAAGGGCTCCCTTTTCACAGTACAATGGTATTTGTGTGTGCACTTGCATCTGTGTGTGTGTGTGTGTGTGTATGTGTGTGTGTGCGCACATGCTACATGTATGTGAAGAAACAGGCTTTTAACATCGGGACTAAAGGTTGGGGTTATGGTCTGTACATGCCTCTGGGGGACATTTAGATGTCTGTAAAGACGGGCAATAGGAAAGTCGTATAGAAGAGGAGAGTTGGCAACTATTAAGATAATTTGACTTGTGCCTTTTATATTCTGCAACATCGTGACGCAACTACAACTGCAACTAACAATTATTTTCACAATCGTTTCACCTGTTTAGATTTTTTTTCAGTTAACTGATTGTTTGGTTTTTTAAAATAGTGAAAATAGCCATGACGTTTTCCTACAGTGTCTCCAAAACCTAAATATATTCAATTACAATGATATAAAACAGCAAAAGCAGCAAATCATCACATGAACCCGCAAGTGTTTGGCTTTTTTTTACTTTTGCTTTATATGTGGCTTAAATAATTAAACACTTGAAATTGTTAATTATGTTTCCTTTGGTTGGAAAATGCATGAATAAACTCATGGTTTCAGCACTAGAACTAACTTTTCTGTACATTTTCAACACCAGGAGTCAAATACGCTTTGGGTTGTTTCTAATTCCAAATCAAAATGAATCAAGGTAAAGGTTCACAGGTTTAATGAAGATAAAGGGGGTAAATGGAGGAGAGGAAAGAAGGGAAGAGCTAAGGAGAAGAGAGACTGACGGTCCTAATCCCTCCTTGGTGGCCTGGCTTCCCTTCAACATAACAGGTCCCATAATTACCCCCTCTCCTCTGGCAGCTCACACTCACAGCTCTAGCAGCAGGGAACTGGCTAATACTCTTCATCCTCATCACACACACACACACAAACACACACACACAGATGCACAGACTCTGGTGTTGGATCTGTCTTGAGACGGTGACACGCAGCAAGAGGACAGACAGAGGGGACAGTGTGGTCGCCGTGACGCTCGTCCAAAATCAGCCAGAAAATCATTCGGCCGGCAGAAGGTGCAGTCAAGTGGCCGTCGGGGTCGACACCGTTTTATTTTTTCAGTCTCCTCCTGTCTGCCGGACTCTCGCCGCCTCTGTGTGCAGCTCACCTAATTAACACAGTCACACAGCCAAGAGTGTGTTTGGCGGGAAAAAGATAACAGCTACACACCAAGGGCGTGACAGAACGTATGCGAGAGCAGCACAGTTTGTTTAAAGCATGTGTGCATGTGTAGGTACATTAAGATCCAACATTTGATATACAGGTCTGAACCAGTTTGATATACGGTATATGTATGTTAGGTGTATGCAGGTGGGTATATATACTCACACATATGTTACGTAATATACAGAATGGCCTGTTCTGGCACGTGTACGACATGTTTCTGCACTTCATCACCTTCACCGCAGCTTTATATCAGACACTTATTGTATGGTTTTGTGCTTTTTATGTTTATTTTTTTTTATAAATACTATATTATTGTATGGTTACAACCAACAATTATTTTCATTATCAATTGATTATTTTTCCTGATAAATTGTTTGGTCTTTAAAATGTCAGAAAATAAAGAAAACACTTGTTATAGTTTCCCAGCGTTAAAGGCCCTTTACATATGGTGTTAACATGTGATCTGTATCTGGATCATTATATGGAGAAAGACATCCAATCTTTGCATCTACACCTGGTATTAAAATTTCTCGTTTTCTCAGTTATACCTGCATTGTGATTGGATCTCAATATGCAAATTAGCCAGGTGGAGCTGGTGGACTCGTCATCTAACACGGCACGTCCCAGGTCAAGAAAACAGCTGCCACGAACAGACGTCATTCACTTTTTTTTTTTTTGCGAGGGAAGACTTCTAGCTACTGCTACTATTTGTAGTTTTTATGGGGCTTGCTTTAGCCAGCAGGAAGAGGTGGAGCTAGGTGACCTTACTGAAACATTTTTTTTTTTCTTATGACTGTGGTCGTGCTGTATGGATCACATTTACACCTGGCTTAGATCACAATGTGAGCCTGACCACCTCCAAATGTGATCTGATACAGATCGCATTTTAATGCCAGGTGTAAATGGGGTATGAGGTTTTTAAATCTCTTATTTTGTCCGATCAGCAGTTCGAAACCCAAAGATATTCAGTTTACTATCAGGTATCACAAAGAAAAACATTAAATCATCACATTTGAGAAGCTAAAACCAGCACTTTTTTGGCATATTTGCTTTAAAAAAAAGACAAAAACAATTATTTGATCGTAATCAGCAGCTTTACCTTATTGTATGGTTATTTGTATTGTGTTGAATTAATCTACCATTTTCCCTTCATCCAGAGTCCAGCAAAGGAAATTATTCCCACATGTCATTGTGGTCTGACAAATCTAAGGATGAATTCTGGAGACAGTTGTCATTTCAGCGCGATAATCAGTTTCCTTCTTTACTCAGACATCAGTACAGTTGGAAGAACTCAACACTCACTGAGTTATCATTTGTCTTTGCTTCACATTTTCCATCTGGGAGAACATTTTCTGGAAATTTCTCCTCAGCCATCCTCCTAAAACAATTTCCGAAAAAAGTTAGTAGTGAGATGTTTTATGTCTTAAATAACTAGTTTTCGTAACCGAATTGCGAGAGCTGATGAGTCATGTCATCATCTAGAGTAACTTCCTTACTTTGCTGATTAGTCTCTTACATATGTGAGTGGGCTGAATTGATTGTCAGTCGATGTTTTCCAGACAGAAATCTGGCAGCGAAACATGAGCTTGTGAGACGTCGTCTGGCTGCGTGAGGCTTATAAAGGTTTACTCAACATAGACAAATATAATTTCCACAGATGCACTCAGACTGACAGTTTGGTTCCATTTCTACTGCATATGATGAAAAACCGTGAGGGAAACCAAGTCTAAGGGGAAAGTGTGAAATATTGTGAAATTTTTCTCAGTGCTAGAGTCATCGCAGTGATTTTGCAAATTGTGAAACATGCTTTCCTCCCATGATCTGCATATTTACCTTTAGAATATATCCTGGTATAATAGTTATAGTGCCTTGTTAAAAGAGAAGGATCTGACCTACAGAAACCCAAGTGGAGAATGTATTTGTAATTCTAATTACATTTAAATTGGTAATTTATCGGATTAAGCCTGGACACAGCTAATTATGTCACAAGAAAAAAAAAAGACATTACAATCGAATGTGCTTTTTTTCAATTACCTCATATTCTACCCCCTTCACTGCCTCATCCAGTGACATCATTATGTTCTCATGACACAATTATGATATTTTAATGTGAAAGTGTGGCTTTTTAATTAAATCTGCAGCATTTGTTCTCAAACATACCTCTCTCTCCATATATATGTTAATCATGTCATGTTTTGTTTCTTCTTACTGAATAAAGACTGACTCATAGTGGAAAGATAAATTCCCTCAGGAATGTGCAGAGGTGCACCGGTTTAATGAACCGACCATAAAGGACGACTCAGGATGTTAATAATAGATTAGCACTGTCTGGGTCTTGATAGCTGCTAAATAGCTTCTGAACATGATGTGATGACATATTCCTGAATCAATAAAGGACACTGTGCACCTCAGACCTCGCACATACTTCAGCCTCAGGAATGTAGATCCTTCAGTGCTCGAAATTGATTTTCCTGCATCTCATTTTATTCATTATATCTTCCTCATCCGGGTAAACTTGACCACTGATCGCTCGCCTTTCTCTGTATAGCTGCAACGGGACTGTAGAGTACACCGACCAACCACACACACATATTGATGTTAGTATTGTATGTATTGTATTCTACTCCCTATAGTATGTATTGCACTGTTCTCACCCCTCCCACACACTCACTGCTTTAGGATGCAGGGTTCTTCTTTCTTTATCTGTTTTCTGCTTTTAAAATGTAGTTTTTGTTACAACAGTCTGACAAAAGAATAAAAATATATTGTCAGGCAGAACTCAAACACTATATATTCTTGACTAAATAAGCAATAATCTGTATTAAAGCTGAAAAAACAAATATCTTGAGGTTATCATTAATTAAGAGCTTAACACTTAAAAAGTGTGGGTGTTCAGATTTGATTATCAGTGGTCTCCTTGGCAACATTACTAAACACCCCCACAAATGTCATCAGATTCTAACTCCATTGCTTGTATTGCCAAATTCTGATTGGTGCAAAGAAACGTGACATCATCCTACCCAATTCAAACCAGCGGGAGGTGCAGGGTACAAATACTGTAACTCTCTCATGTGAAATCACCGAAATTGTTCCAACTTTGTTTTTTGTTTCTGTATTTATGTGGGACTAAAGGTTTTCAGAGCCTTTAATTAAAGCTCCTGCAAACTTTCCAGTCGCTTATATTTCTTTATAACATCAATGTTAAAGTTTAAAATCCTTAGTTTCTTTCTATGATTTAAGTTTAACACTCAAAAAGCCAGTTAAACTGCTTCATCAGGTCTGGATGTGATTGACAGCAGCGTCTCTTAGGCCGCAAAATCTCAATTGTCATCACATTCTGGCTCTTATATTGCCAAATTCTGAATAAATAAATGAAATATATAAAATCTAATCTAAAATATCCAAAATTGCTCCAGCTATGGTAGAAACCAGTGTATTCATGTAAACGCCATCACATCATTGTTGGATGCTGATTGACCAAACGGATTTTTAGGCTCAAGTTATTCAGGGTAAACTACAAAGACTTGAGTGGGGAAACTACAAATGATGGTTTCAGTCTTCTGTTCGTATGGAGTACTTCAAAGGCAATTTTATATATATATATTCATTCTTGTAGTTTTGGGTGTGTTCTGCTATTGATGACATTGTTACGTAACATCTCATTTGCATATCAAGGCAAATAGCTGAATTTTTTTTGCAGGAAGTGAAGCGAACCAAATCAAATCCATCTCCCCAACGAAGGGTTGGGTTGAGGTTAAGGGTTAAGATGAGTGTGAGTGTATGTAGGGAGGGTGTGTGTGTGTGTGTGTGTGTTTGTGTGTGTAAAGGAATGTCTATTGGAAATAGATAAACTTTCTTACAACTAAGTTTTATTCTGATATTTGACCTCATTGATAAAAACCCAAACCTGTGTGAAAATGATGCTGCTATATTTCCTACAGTCCTACATTTTTCAAGTCAAATACAATCGTGGATCAGATCCTTCATCCAGTGGAGCGCTCTCACCCTCATCACCATCATTCTGTAACTCTGTTACTTCTGGATAAGATAACCATCCTTAGTTACGCAGCCAGCCCTCCCCTCCCTCATCCCACCCACCTCAACCAACCATGACCCCCCCATGGGGGTCATACAATGACTGTCATGCATATCATTATTGGTGGGGGCCCTCCTTCCCCTCTGGGGGTCCGCTCATTGACCTCCTGACAAAGGATGAAAGTGTCCCGTCCGGGGGAGGGGGCTGGCCGGGCCGAGGTTGGGGTGAAGAGCCCTGCGTCCTCCTCCGGGTCGGGATAAGACCCAGCAGGGCTTTCTTCACGCTAATAGGCACGACCCCTGAACCCCACACAAAGAGCATCACTTCAGGAGCCATGGGCACTCAGTGTGGGAGAGCAAGGAGGAACCAATAGGAGCAGGCTGGGGGCTCTGGGTGCCTTTGAGAGAGTCGGACCACTGACTTTACAGAGGAAAGAAACAAGAGAGCAGGAGGGAGGAAAAAAGATGAGGAGAGGGAGAAAGGAGATAAGGGGAAGATTTTGTGTTTTTGTTTAGGGGAAAGGGCTTGTTGCAAAAGTTCAAAGGGCTTCTCTTTTAGTGCAAGGGTCTCCTTTTCCTGCTTTTCTTCTCTCACTCCTTCTGTCTGTTAATAGCTGAAGGTGGAGGGATTATTGTGCTTTTCAGAAGCCTGCTTAATTACTTGTTGCTGGTGTGTATTGTAAGTGTTCACACTGCGGTTACTACAGTATCATGTATAGGCATGCACATGCCTTGTGTGGGTGCATCCAATATATTGTTCAATTAGATTTTTAAAGTGACATTAGACAAAAATACAGTCACTGGGTTGTTAAAGTTGTTATGATGATGCTTTACTGATGAAGAAGCATTCATGTTATCAAGTCAACATCTTTATGGTAATGCAGCCTAACAACGTGCTGTATTTCAGTTGTAGAACAGCCAAGATGAATGTGCAGTCGCACAAATGACACCCTCTGGATACATATGCATTATTAATATAACATATGGGAACACAAGTTAAGAATTTCACTGAATTATTTTTGAAAGTATTTTCAGTATCAATGTTTTGGTTGGTTTTCAAATAATAATTTAATCTATAAATTGTGAACAATGCCTCTCACAAGTTCTCTAAAGTGATTATTTTACCCAACAAACAGTTCAAAACAACTAACTGTTCTATTTATAATAGTATAAGCAAAGGAAAGCTGCAGACCCTTGTTTTTGAACCTGGAACGAGTGAACATTTGGCATTTTGCTTGATAAATGACTTAAATTATTAATTGATTATCAAAAATGTTAGTAATTAAATTTCTGAAAAATGGATGAATGGACTGGGTGTGATAAAGGTGACCTACCACTGTACCTGAGGAAGTTAGACTGTGAAAAGTAAACTTAATAGCGAATGTACACATGGATATGCTCAGATAACATAAAGCAGTGCAGATAATAGAAAATGCATTGCATAACAAATACATTATAGTGTGAAGACTGTACATTGTACGGTATGTCTCACATGTTTGTTCTAGTTTTAAATTTAAAACACAGCTCCATGCTGTTGTATGAGCATCTATTTAATATATTTTTATTATATTACATTTTATAAGTGTAACTTTGATTACATTTTTGATGTTCCTCTGCTCAGACATGCTATGTGCATCCATGTTATTGTGAAGTCCCTTTGATAAGGAGCCGTTATCAGATAGCATGTGATCATGTTATGTTAGATAACAGATTTGGGGTACAGTAAAGGTCTTTTTGGAGGGGGGGTGGTGAGAAGATAATAGCTACAGTGGGGTTTAATGTGGGAACCAGAGGCCCCTCCTGGCCTCCTTGTTTCAGCTCCGTTGATCAGAGGGGAGGGGTGAGAGGGAGGAGTGGGGGCGGGGTACTGTACCTGCAGGGAGCTGGTGTGTGTGTGTGTGTGTGTGTGTGTGTGTGTGTGTGTGTGTGTGTGTGTGAGAGAGAGAGAGAGAGAGGGAGAGAGAGGGGTCCACTTTTGGTTCTGGTATAATCCATCCACAATGCCTCTCCTTCTCTTCTCCCTCCCCTCCCACTCCACCTTCAGCCTTCAGTGTGACAGGTCCCAAACAAAGCTCTCAGCGTCTTCACACACACTCAAACACAATCATGGAGTAAATATAGGCAGGGAAGAACGAGGGAGGAGTGAAACAGAAAAAGCGAGAGAAATGGAAAGTGAGAATCTCAAATGAAAGCAGGCCTTTTAACCTATCGGAGGCTGGCAAATAGGTTTTCTTCAGCTTAAATTACTTTTGTTGACAGTGGCTCAGGGGCGTCCAGCGGCGCTGCGCCTCAATGGGAGCGTTTTTGGGCAAGCTATAGCAGAAAATGACATTTTGTGACAGGATGTTGCGCACAAATAATATGTCTACCCCTTTGTTTGTTTGAAGCTAAACATAGATAGAAAGAAGATGTCACACACCTGATTGCACACCATCAATAAAGACACCTCCACATTCACAGCACACATGGACTCACACCACTGTGCACACATGGATACCCCTGTATTTGTTGGTGAAGGTGGCTCAGAATCAGCTTGTGATGGTGTTTTCATCCTCAGTAAAGTAAGATCCAAATAACATACAAGAGTAGAACTATTTTTTACCTACAGCAGGGAACTGTGTCCCTGGTGGGCTATCACCTGTGGAGATAATCTTTATCATTCCTGTAATTAATGAGGCTTTAATGATATCTCTGAGACTCTGCCTCAGGTCATTAGTTGCGGACAGAGACCCTGCCGCCGCCGCTAAGTGCTACTTGGCTCTCAGCTGTTGCATACCTTTTTGCATGGCTTTGAATTTCAAAGACGTGCTGTGAGAGAACAGAGAGAAATGAAGAGGTCATTTCCAAAACAGTGTTCGCAAGTTGATTAGCGCTCCGCATCTCTAATTGGATGAGTCTGATTCCAGTTTTTGAAGCCAGTGTGAGACACTGTTAAAGAATATGAAAAAATCAGCACACATATTGGTACTATTTCATTAATTTTATGTAGTCACACTTCATAAACAACATTCCTTGGCAGAAATAACACTTTTGATCTTCTTTGAAACAATAAACTTTCTACCAATTTGTAAAAGCAGACGCAGCTTTACCTTGTGCCCTAATAAACCATTTGTAGCATCATCTGGCTTATTATATACTTGAATATCCTTAATATCTCTACTATATGAAGCTTAAATTGTACACGTAAACAAAATGTCACTATATAATTTGTTTCAGTATGCACAATATGGGCCTTTCCCTCTCAAAAAAATTCGAAGAAAGTCCTAAAAACTAACTACTTTGGCAGGTGAACCCTAAATTGTGACGCTTCAATTAAAACAGAAATACTAACAATATACAAATGCTTAATTTTACAAGCCCATGCCTCCCCTTGAGATACTGGACACCACACACACATGCAAACACACACACACACACACACACCAACATGGCCTGGAAGAGTGTTATGTCAAGTACCTCCCATCATGCTTTGTTCCTGTGTAGTGAAGTGAGTGAAGCGAATGGCAATTCTTCATTCTCACCCTCCCCTCCCTCCCCAACTTTCATCCTCTCCTCCCTCCTTTCCTTCTCACCCCATCCTCCCTCTCCCCACTGTGGAGCTGCACTAATCCGTATTGAGGAAGCCCCCCCCCCACCAAAAGGTTTCCTCCCTCCCATTCCTTCCTCTCCACCTTAACAGCCTCCCCATTTCTCTTTTTTGCTTCTGTCAGTTTTCACTCTCGTTCACTCCCCCCATTCAACTCCTGTGTGCCTTATTTCCTCCATATTTCAAAAATTCAAACTGCCGACTGGAGATCCCCTTTCTCTCACCACATGAGAATCAGGGAGCGACTCGCGGCTTAGCGCTGGCATCCTCCCTCCCTCCCCTCCTTTCTCCCTCCTTCCTTGCATCGCTATCCACTGTACCGATCAATCAATCTCCGTTCTTACATTCCATCTCTCCTCTCCAGCATCCTATCGTGGACCAGAGACAAAGCAGGCTCCCATTATCCCCCCCCCTCCCTCCAACCCACCCACCCACCTACCCTTCAGCTTCCGACCAGGCCTGGCCGGTTAATCTTCCCGAGGCGTTCAGTGTCTAACCGACCCCCCTGATGCCAGCAGACAAAGAGAGGGCTCCCTAATTCTCCCTTTCTCTCCTTTACCCTCACCCACCCTCACCCCTCACCGCACCCCCCACCTACATTCTCCATCCACAGGGCCCCAGAACCAGCGGAAAGGCTTTGAAGAGGGGGAACAACCCCCCAGCTTCTGCCTTCCATCCCTCTAGTACCCCCACACCCCTCAAAAAAAAAAAAAAAAAAAAGAACCTGCACCGCCAAGGCTGTCAGGGTGGCCCTTCCTTCTTTCCCCCCTTTGTGGGGTCCTGTGTACCCCGCTTTACATACCCCAGAACCTAAGCATCTAGCCCCCCTCCTTCCTCCACATCCAGCTCATGAAAGATCGACCTGCTCAAGAATGTTGTTTTTAGTTCCTTCCTTTTCTCATTGAGCGGGTGATTGGTGATGTGCCCGGTTTTGTTGCCCGTATCAATGGTGCCACTTGATGACAATTTGGCGGGCGAGACGACCATTTTTAATCGGACGTTAATTTATTGCGCTGCACCCTTGCTGGCGTGACTTTGGTTAAAGGAATGAGTAGGGTGTTGTGTAGCTTTTTGTTCCTTATTTTGTTGGGGAGTGTGGCTAACATTAATAGCGTGTAGCTATAGTCCCTCTTTACAGAGGCCTCCAGTGGCACTGAGCCTTGCCTGGAGGAAAGTCCCTGCATTTTGTAAAAGACCTAAACACATCAGAGGGCAACTGCATCAGGATCACAATCACTTGGATCTTTCAGCTATAATAGATGTACAATATGTACTCAAACACTTACATAACAGAAAAACTGTCTTTTAGTGAGCAAGGAGACATGGATGAAGACAATAAGTCGTCCAAAGTCACCGACAAAACACGTCATTTGTAAATGCGTTTTGAGTTACAAAAGAGTGTTTTCTGGTTGAATACCTTTTATGTGCAGGACAACAACATTGAAAATGTTCAAAATTAATTTGTTTTATGAGGTTTGGTTAGGTTTAGGCACAAAAACAACTTGGTTAGGAGAAGATAATAATTTGGGGTAAAAGATCTACTTGGGGAAACATCGTGGTTCTCGTTAAAATTACTACTTCGTTATGGTTACCTTTGTTAACTTACACTGGGGTACCTTTGTTGTCATGGTTAAGGTTGGGCAGCTATCGTGGTCATGGTTAAAAGAAACATACAAAATCTGTTAAAGAGTCTGTTTAGTCTCAGCTGGTTAAACTTCTGTTCTCCATCATCACCTACACTGTATTTCATCACAGCTGAATGCACAGTTTAATTGTCGGTGAGCATGAATGAGAGACTTCTACAACTCATAAATGTTACTTATTAACCAGGCTTAGTCATATGATGAAATAAACACACAGGTTAATTACAACACTAGTATAGTGTGTGGGTTATATTTACATTTGAAATGGGTGACCACAAGAAATTTGGCAGCTACACAGTCCTTGACTTCTGAGCAGATTAATGGAATTGTTTTCTAAAAGCTGTCTGACATTAACCCTGAGTTTTCAGATTTTCAGATTATCCACACTGGGATGCGTTTTCAAAAAGTTTTTTTTTTGGGTGGTGAAAAGGGGTGGCTTAAGCCCTGGGTATTCTAGAAACAAACTAGTTCATACAACATGTAGTTTGACCCAAGGCTGTAGTGGAGGCTAAACGCACATAAATGCCATTTACACCACCTCTCAAATTCTGAAATACCGTTACGCAGTCCAACCTGAACGTTCACTTTACAGCTGTTGGCTCAAACCGGTTTCTTACCACAGTTTCCTGTTGTAGCTCCGAGGAACGCTCATTTTGATTTCCATTATAACACTGTATCTTTGTATGAGACACGGAGACGGCAGTTACTGTTAAGAAGGAGCAACCAACACACTACCCACTCCTGCTATGCTGGTTTTAAACAAACAAACAAACCCTGCTTCCATGCTGAAGCTAGTAGGCAGACTGGAGCTGCTTTCATAAAACAGATGAATGAATCAGAGGTCAGAGAATGATTTATGATATGAACTGACATGTGTGCCATCAAATTATAATCTGTTAGTCAAAATACAATGAAGTTAGTAGCTAGCAAAACTTCAGTGAGGCTAATGTTTTCTAAATTGACATAAGTGTTGTTTTAACTGTCCAGTTTATCTGGCGTTGCTGCTTTACATCACAGTAATGTTAATGTAGCTGATAGTTTGTATAGCTTGACTGCTGATACATTCCCACTGACTGTTGTTTGTCCACAATTACTGTAATTGACACCATACAAGTTAAAGTTCTGCTTCACGCTTACTCAGACTTTTAAAAGGAAGGCTTTTTACATTTTCAGAGTGAGTGAATGAGTTAGGAGAGAGGAGACAGAAATGAGGAAGAATCACAGGATGTAACGTGTAATGGTGTTGACAGAAAAACAAGGAGAAAGTAAAGAACTGATTCAAAAAGAGGAAGGTGCAACGGATTCAAGATTTAAAGAAAAAGTGAACAAATTCAAAGCAGAATGCAGAAAAAACTGGTAAGGTCTGACTTACACCTGTATCTAGATGAATTACTGTTCTGGTAAATAAATTTAAAGGCACAGTCTGTTATCCAAATGTAAACTAAAGGACATCCTAACACAAAAGAACAAGATTGAAACCTGTTATAAAATGACTTACAGATCTTTTAATACAGGCACTAACACTACACAACAACTCTATTAACATGATGTTTTCTTAAGCTGTCAAAAGCTTGTTGACCTCCGTAACTGTTGTAAGCACAGCAGTAAGACTGACAGTTTCAGCTATTATGAAACACAAAGTGCTGATTCATCATTCATCTGACTGATTTATCCATAAATCAAAAAAACATTTTCAGATTTAAGTGGCTTAGTGTAGACATAGTCTGAGGTGTTTTTCACTAAAGCGACAGGTTTTTGCGAGTCAGACTTCAGGAAACTGGTGAGGTTAGATTAACAGGTATCGTGTAGAATGGACAAGCTTGGCTGATCTGCCAAGATGAACGCTGGGCACCTGATACCTGGTCTCACTATATTAATTCACCACACTGGATTTATAGTAAACCCACAACCAGGAATCTGAGCTTGAACCATGACCAAAAATAATCACCGCTGGTCCTCTCTGTCTCCATCTTTCTCTTCAATGCACACTTCTCAAAACCACCCTCTGTCTGTCAGTCTGTAGGTCTTTCTCTCTTTCTTTTTGGTATCCCGCTTTTATTGATGCTAGTGGCAATCTATTCAAGTCCAGTCTTCTACCACATTCCAAAACCCATTACCAGTCAAAGTAGAAGGTGGGGGGGGAAGCAGCATTACTGTGTCTGTGGGTGGATACCTGGGTGAATGGCATGTGCACAGCTGGAAAATGATCCTACTTCAAACAGCGGTATGAATCAGAGAGGTATCACTAACACCACCCACTCAAAAGCAATAAAACAAGTGCAGGGAGGGGTTCTATGTCTGTGTGTGTGTGTGTGTCTTACAAGAAGTGAAAGGACAGCGGTAAGGAAGACATTAACCAACGGGCAAATTTGTAAAACATTAACTTAACCACCTTTTTCCTGGTTTTATGAATGAATGTGGGCATTGTCCTGAATTAAAAATTAAGCAGAACTGGATAATTTCCCAGTTTTACATGGCAAGTCTGATCACACTGGGTCCACTCAACCTCACAGCAATTGTGTCAGTTATGTAATCGACGTGCTTCTAAGTGCAGCTGAGGTATGTATAGGGGATTTACATAGATTGGGGTGCCCGCTCCAAGAGGGTTGGGGCCCCCAGTCAAATAAGACAAAAACGAGGGCAGGATATGAAGTCAGGACTTGAAAATACCACCATCGTGAGTAATACAGGCCTCGGGCTTTCATTGGATACACACAAGAGGTGTGTGAACCCTTCAGAGAAGATTGCCTGAAATGTGTGATTATCTCAAGGCAATATGTGCCACATCCAATATTGTTAGCGAATAATGCAGCAAGGTTTCATTTACAGTAAATGCATGCAACTTACATAAAGCAATAAAGCTATCTGTACTTCAAAGTGTTTTACTCCGCCGGCTTTTCTTTTGTTCTTTCTATAGCTTATCACAACAGGCTCCGATTGAGAACAGTACAAGGAGATCAAGTTTTAATGTAACTTTACAGCTTATTATCTTGGCGATGTGGAGAAAGTGAAAGGAAAACACTAGTGAAAGTATGTGTGTGTGTGTGTGTGTGTCCAGGGGTATGTGTGAATGAACTCAGATAATGTCTGAAGGTAATTAAACATGGATAAGAGAGAGAGAAGAAAGGAAAGAGCGGCACAATTCAAGAACACTCAAGAACATTCAAGAATGCCTCTGTGTTTGTATTGTGTTTCATCAGGAAGTGGGTTGATTTATGAGAAGTCATTGATTGGTTGATTGGATTTATATTAGATGGTGAAGTTCCTTGTTTTGTCCCATTATCAGTTTTGCAAGAACAATACATTGATTGACATCAAACTTCTTGAAAGATAAAACTTGATAACTCAGATCACAAAGTCATCCGAGACCTTTAGCTTTTTTTTGTGATGTGAACAACTTGCTTTGGCGGCGCATTGAACCGCAGCCTTTCAACAAATACACACAGCCAACTGATTGAAGCCAAGCTAGTAAAACTGTCACATGGTCCCATATACCCAAATAGAAATCATTTGGAATTGTGTGGAGCTATAATAGCAGAGTGTTTAAAAATTTAACCCCAAGCTCAGCGACGATTACTCCTCTACCCTCAAGCCTTGCTGTGCTGTAATTACACAGACCTCTTAGTTGTTGTTTATTGCCCTTTAACTCTTAGAAATTAGCTACAGGCTTATGGAGACCTTCAGTAGTCAAGTGATTGGGTGTTTATTAGCAGAGACAGCAAATACCAAATCAAATGTGACCTTAAGGGTGTAAAGTTTAACAGTTTGGTGGCTTTTATTAAGCTAGGGCTTCCACGTGTTACACTTCTGTTTGTGTTACTTAGTTGTGAAATGTTTGGTCATGTTCTTATTGAAAAGCAAACACGGTTCCTGCTAATTGTTGTGTTTTTTAATAACAAAGGGACGGAGGAAATCAGCTACCAATTGGACTCCTGGAGCATGTTCACACACTGCAGCTGCATCCTGGATATGGATTACATAATGCCAACACTCATGTATTGTTGTGTGTGTGGTTGTTTTTTGTTTTTTTTTTGCCATTTTTTACTCTGTTTAGTTGGAGCAACAGTAGGGCAGGGTTAGGGTAGCACTGTGTCCACCCAATTTGTTGTAGGTTTCCTCCTGTTTTATTTCCTTAGTTCACAGATATGAAAACCAGGTGAAGTGAAAACTCTAAATTACCTGTCGGTGTGCATGAGTGACAACCTGCCCAGGGTGTTTCTATTGCCAATGCATGCTGGGGTAGGTTTTGATCCTGGATCCATTCGAGCACCTTTTCCTCCAGCGAATTGGTTAGGAATTGTACATTCAGACAACTGTAGAGTATCTGCTACAACCTGACTAACCTGTTTTCAATTTTTTCAACTCCTCAAAGCACCATCCTGTACTCTGGCTATAAGCAGGGTTGTCAGAGCACATTTTCCATATCCTTCAACCATGCAAATGAACATTTTCCTTAGTGCTAATAGCCTTGAGGGGGGCAGGCCCCATTAATAAAACACTTATTGTAATTTCTCCATACCTTCATTCTCTGATTTCACCATCGCTCTTTCATATTTCTCTGCCATTCGTTACAGCCTGCGTCCCTCTGAGGCATATTGGACGCTCATGAAACATGATTTTAAGGCTAATATAAACCTGTTATGTACATAAAATCAGCATTTAATGGCTGCCCACATCTAATCTCTAATGTTGGCTTTGAAAGGGGGAATAATTTCAGGCTTTGAGGATGATAAAGAGTGATGGAGGGAGCTGTATGGAGAAGCAAGCATGCGTTTCCCATATCAATCAAGGCCTATGGATGGCGAGGCTAGTTAGCAGCTCGTGATTGTTTTGAGGCCCTTGGCTGGGGTTCCAGTGTATCCCCGAGGCCTGTCCCTTTTGGTTGGCCCAGTGGGGGGCGAGGTGGCGCCTCTGCAGCCCCAAATCCAGCCCACGTTCATGCGTCCGTTCGGATCCATCACTGCAGGGCGGAGTGGTGGGGCAAGGGCCAGCCTTTGTCCAGCATTGCATTCTTTGGCCCATTGTGCGCAGACCACAACCATTTAGGGATTTTAAAGGCTCATTTGCACAATTCCTTTTGTCAGCGACCCTCAGCACAGAAAAGCAGGAGAGCAGTGGAGGGGGGAGAGGCCAGTGGTTTTTCAATGTAAAAGGGAAAAAAAAGATTGAAAACTATATGAGAAAAAGGGAAGAGAGATGAAAGAACGGATGAAAAAACAGGTTTGTTGTTGATGTTCTTTTTTTAATTACATGACGCCCTTGGCGCAATGCATATGCTCCCCTACCCCTTCATTTAAGTCCTGTGTCTCGCTACGTCTTCATGAAAGCCTTGAATTTTTTCCTTGGCCAACAGGCAGGCATTCTTTTCTCATGGCACCAAGGCACATGTCGTAATGGGAATACAGATACCAGCTCAGACACATCACATGTTCTCATAGAGCAAAACAAATGCTAAGCATAACAAGATATCATGGACCACTCCCAGCTGCCTGTAGGAAAACAGCTTCTTATCAAAGAAGAATATTTTCCCTTTTCTCTGCATTCCTGTGAACAGGCAGAGCTGGTAGGGTCCTTGGTTGGAGAGCTTGTTTTGACTGTGATAAATGCGATGTGTGTGTGTGTCTGTGTGTGTTCTGTTGCATAACCCAGATCCTCCTGCATCCTTAATGACATCATAATGTATAGCCAGGATGCTTAGATGTCTAATTTAAAGGAGAGTCATTAAAGGCACTGATTTATAATCAAATTTGGTGAAGTAAGTATATTTTCAGTATTGCAGTACCACAACACATGTAGACTTCCTCGTCTACATTTGGGTCAGATCATTGAGCATCTGACACAACCTTCTTAGATGAATATAAAGCAACAATCACATGGATTTTATTGTAATATGCCTCTTATGCCTTTGTGAGATCTTACCCTAGAGGTGGGCGAATCAATATTAAAAGTATTGATACTACCAATATTAAGATTGATATTACTTGTTTGGAGACTCAGTATTTACATCAGTAGGATCAATATCAAAATATGGACAATGCAGCTATGTCTCCATGCACAAGGCGATCACATCATTCCCACAATAAATGTTAATTATCATGAGAAACTGTTTTGGGTTACAAGTCATTAACAAAGAATAGTGAAAGAATTGCAAATATTTGGCAAATTAGATAAGGTAATGAAAATGTGTTCAGCTGTAGCCTTAATGGTGCATTTAACTCATTCATGATGACTCATTTATCTCCGCCACATCATATTACTTGAGCTGCTTTGGATAATAAAGTGTATCAATATTGTCATTGGTGATTTTGGCCTGGTATTATTTGGTATTAGATCAGAAACAAATTTTGTGGTGTTGCCCAACTTTCTCTCTGAATTGTCTTAATTACTACATAAAACAAGGGCTGGGTGTTGTTTGAACTGTTTTTGATCAAATAATAAGTAAACAAACCTAGTTATCTGAAGTATTTGGTGCCAACTTTTAGATTTTCTTGACACTTAAATGCCCGTGAAAGTGTTGATGTGTGTCTTAATACACACAATAGCAGACCGCAAACCTAATGTAAACCTGATTTATTCATTGATTTGTAACCAACTAACTGTGACCAGATGGACGCATGTATGAGCAGAGTACCGATGTGAATGAGGTTTTGTGTTTATGTGTTGTTGTTTAGTGTTGGCCTTACATTGCACATGAATAGCCAGCCACAGGGGGGTAGATGGTAACAGGGCTAATCTGATGCTATGGAGGATACTTAAAGACTCCCTTAGTCCTTTTAACATTGTTATCATCCTGATTGGGTTTAGCACTCAACCAGAAACTAATGCATTCCTTCCTATTGTGCTTCATTCACCGGAAAAGCTGGAGAGAAACAAAAGAGGCCGAGCATCGCAATCTGGCCCTATTGTTGCTCATACAGTGACCAGCAGAGTCTGTTAGAAAGTTTTATTGACTTACTTAACACTTGACTGTGAGGAATCCTGGGAATCAATTACTATTTTTCTTTTTTTCAAGAGGCTTTTTTTTCAGATTGGATTTTTAGATTCTGATCCTCTTCAGGGAAATCGGGAGGACAATGAAGGAGGGTCATGACTTCTGGCTGAAGAGGTCAAAATTGAGATGACATGCAAGGTGGTGATGAAGCAAGAGGAAAAACAAAGCGTTGCTACGGGAAAGGCAAAAGGCATTTGAGCGAAGAGTGAGCTTTTGAGAAAAGCTGTAAAAGCTAGTCTCAACAGAAACTGCTGTGGTGCAAATTTGACAGACAATTATTCAAGACGTTTGAAATTACAAGTCCAGGCAAATACAAGTGGATTATTTTCTTAAGCTATAGGAACATACATTTTGCTCTCTGATCTATTCTATGTTTTTTCTCCCACTTGGACTGTTAACTCATCTTTCTGAGTTTGTAAATATGTTCTGGGCTGCCAACTTGCACAGGCGTGTTCTTTTGGGAGTCAAAGGATGGTATGTGAAGAAAAGACGAGCTCAAAGCTAACTCCTGTGATGCGTTGACTGATTTAGTCTTTGAATCAGCTAAATTCAGACATGCACAAAACCAGGGGTCAAGTGTGTCAGCATGCAAAGTCATGTGGTGCACCCCACGCACACACATTTATATAGGGTGGAATGCGTGCACAGTGGCACGGCCTTTAAAGCGACTGAGCAGACGACCTCCAGCTTCTGTTGGCACACCACCTGACCCTGCTACCACTTCATATGCATCCTAACCTCTCAGCTGTTCTTCTCCTTATTCTCCCTTTCTCTCTGTTTTTTATTATTGTATGGAGCTGCCCCTTCCAGCAGCAACCCACAGGAAGTCATTCACTTCCTAATTATCTGCACATCAAACAGGGGTCGCCACAGAGACGCAGACCATAAATTCAGCCCCCCTCCCCTCCGCTGTGGTGCGATAGCGCAGCAACAGCTGCCTCTAATTGGGGCTGTAGGTTCAAACTGCTAACATATGACTTCCCTCCCATTCTCTAACACACACTGTCTGCCTCTGCCAAGGCCGCAACACACAGACCAGGTCACCAGCACCAAGAGGGATGAGGTTTCAGATAAAGAGAGACAGAGAGAGTAGAGAAAGAGAAATACACCCCTTGATGGCACGGGAAGCTTGGTGTGGTTTTGGGTTGGGCTCTGAAGTGGTCCAGTGTGGCTCACTCCCGCCGAAGAGGCCCTGGGGTCAACAGGAGCTCACCCAGATTGACAAAGAGAAAGAGAGGGATGAAGAGCGAAAGAGCGACAGGCTGTGATAACAAAAGCGACCACAGTGTGGTTTCGTGGTGGCTCACCCGGTGAAAACCAATGACTTGTCAGATCCGGCTGGGCCAGATGTTTGCATCCCTGCATTCGAAAACCTCTTTTATACTTGTGTAGCAGTTCACCCAGCCATCACTGAAATGTGATGGAGCATCCCTATCTATTTCTCTGTACAAAAAAAACAGGCTTTTTTTCTTGCTTTCCACAAATGGCAGGTTGGAGGTCAGGGTCAGTTACAGAAGATGGTTTCTTTTCTGCTCAGACACTTTAGTAGATACATGGATAGGTACATGGTCAGATTGATTTTCATATGCTATATCGCTGAGAGATAATGAGCTATTTCCAACACATGACCAAGGGAGAGGTGTCAGAAGAGGAGTCCTTACTCCAAAAGGCTGAAGAGGCTTTAGTACCTGCCACTACTATGTAAATTGGACCCTCAGAAAGTGAACGAGCCTGCCTATTGTCTCTAATGGCCTCTTGTTAGAAAAACCGCCTACAGTGTGAATTTGACTTTGTATGCACGCTGCAGGGTACGTGCATATGCACTTCCTAGCTTCCCTTAAGTTTACTGCATTCAGCAGGAAACACAATTAGCCCAATCAAAGTGAAAGGAGGGGGTCACGGAGGGGGGGGAGCGTTTTATGAACATGGGTGGTGAAACGGCAGCATTGTGATGGCAGAGGATATTAGGTGCTGGGCGGCAGCTTTTTGATGTCGTGGAGTCTTTAGCAGGCGTCTGACTCTTGTTAAAATGGGCCGACGTACAATTAAAGATATATGGCCCGGGACAGCCGTGTGATTTGGATACATTAGCGGATTAGATTTTAAAGGGAGTTGTTTAAAGGATGGCCAGTAAATACTATTCAGCACTAATGTGTGCCCGCATGTATGCAGTGAATTAGGTATCATTTAAAAGCACCATTTTTAAAAGCATGTTAATGGAAGTCTATTAAAGAGGGATGTTAGGGAGATTAATTGTTGGTCCACAAACTGCTGTGTGCGCAGATCCTCATTACAGAAATAAAGTAATAATCCCAGATGTTCCCTGTCTCATTTATCTTTTTTCTGTCTCTGTCTCTCTGTTTCTATCTTGTCTTTATTTTCATCCCACCTCGCCTTTCTCTTAAGATGTTCTCACATACAGTACGTAGCCTTTATTGAAGGTACATTTCAAGGGCTTGCGTATGTTTAGGGAGCTATCTTGAGCATTCAGCTATTTCACAACATGCTTGAGGCAAAATAACATTACTGCTTGTCTCATCACTACTAGGGGTAAAGTCAGGTTGCTCTGCTGTACAATATTTCTAGTTTCTGACACCAGAAGGTGTTAGCAAAGTTGTTAGTGGTGTGTGAATGTTTTTTTTATTATTGTGTTAAGATAATATTTATGACATATCAGAAGCTGTTGGTTTTATGGGCAATTTATTCCCCCAATTTTACACAAATCATATAGGTAAAAAAAGCCAGTTCACATGTCTGTAGATCTAATGCCATGTCTTTGCTAATGTAGATAAATTTAACAAAGCGTCCTTTTCTCTCCAATTTGGGTTTTCGTCCAGACTTAGAACCTGAAACCAATTTTAACACACAAATGCGTTTTCAAATGTTTTTAGTGTTTCGTTTGTGTGCTAGGTGTGAGGACGAGACTGACTTCCATTGGAGGTATATAAAGGCAAGGGGGCCAGCTATTTAAAAAGTTATTGAATCAGGAAATTCCTCAAACACTCTGGGAGGGGGGGGTCACTGCAAGGCTTAGCTGACCCTCTGTATCCACCCCTCTCATACCCCTGGGTGGACTCAAAAGTGGGCTCACTGGATGTCCCTTAGTCAGCACATGCAGGGGGTGCGGACAAAAGGTCCATTCTGCCAACAATAGGGGGCATTTAGACCGTCACATACCCTGGTGACTCCAAGGGTGGGGATGTTGGGGGTGGTAGAGGAACGGAGAGAGAGAGAGGAGATAGGAAAGCTTGGAACTTCAATGGAAAAAAGCTATCTATAGAAAAGGGTCAGTGCTGTCCAAAAGCTAAGCTTACCTATGGGCCAGGTCAAAGGTCAGGGACTAGACACACAGAGGAGTCCCTGTGGTAAAGCAGAGAGATGCAGAGGTAATGGGGGTTGGGCTTAATCACAGAGAGAATGGACAGCATGGGTATGAAGGCCAGGTTATGCTAGAAAAGAATTAGTTCATACAATGTGTTGTCTGACCACTTTGGAAGGAAAAAGTGCTTATAGCTGTTTTGAACGACCACACTCAAAGGTAGGGTGAAAAACCGGCTGTTATAGAGAGAGCCCAGATAGCATACGGAAGTGGGCCACTTCAGGCAGTGATGCGGCACTGCTGGCCTTCTTCTGACCCGGTCAAAATGGATGTGAGTCTGAAATGGTCCATCTGGTTATCTGGTTTATTCTTGGTTGACATACGGCATTGCTATGGCTTGCTTGTGGCCCAGATCTGGGAAACAGGAGCAGACCGCCCAAGTGCCATCATTCCACACCGTATGTGGGCCTGATGAAAGTGTCAAAACTGTTGGGTGTGGGCTGGATCTGGGCCACAGCAATATTGATATCTGTGAGGTGAGTTAATCATTTAAGTACAGGACTAATGGCGCACATTTTTAGACAGTCTGTCTCAAACCCTGCTTACTGTCTCACCACCGCACACCTGGCCAATCACTGCATGAGGAGTGTGTTGACTTCAGAAAGTTACAGAAATTGTTGGACACAGCCGTCTCAATTCCGAAGTCAGAAAGATGAGGAAGGAGGACATTTCCAAAGCTAATTGACCGTCTGACAAGAAGTTCTGATGAAGTATACTGGCACCTTTAGGCTGATTTCAAGTCAACAATTGTGCTTGATCAATAAACGCAATGAGGCTATTACGTTGGCACAGTGGGGGCAACAACAGCAGGAGCATTGGGCAAAAAGTTGATCCCAACTTTTACTGCAACTCAGTCCAGTGGCATCCGGCAAAGCACTGTGTTTACTAGTAAAAGTAAAAAATATGCAAGCATACATTTCATAGTGAATACCTTGTAGCACAAGCTTCAAGACTGAGGAATTTTAAAGGCATCCAGACTCTGAGAAGGCATCCCACCACCCCGGTGAAAGTTGTTCTGCACAAACACCAAAAATGTTTTTTCTCTTCCTGGTTGTGTCTCTTTCCCTCGCCTCATCCTGTAGACTTTATATTAAGAGGATGTTACTAATGTAAACTAGGCTCTGGCTAGGTTTTTACAAATATTAAATCTTCATGGTTTAAGAAGTCATGATACGAAAGATAATCGACCCCAATCATTTACTGTTGAAAATGTCCTGTCAACAGGCGTCACGGTGGCCTAGGGGCTAAGATGCGCACCATGTAAACTGCAACATCTCAGGTTCACATCCGGCTAGGGACCTTTGCCCCCTCCCTTTCCTCACGTTCTCTGTGTGGCTCGCCACTCTGTATTGTCAATTAAAGGAAAAAAAATTCCCGAACTGAACGGGTGAGGTTGACTTGCCACACCATCTCCAGGTCTATTCATAGATCTTCAGTTTTGGTGACTGTAAGCCTCCAATCTGGATTTCCTGATCCGTATTTCCCCTTCTTACCTGTACCTGTAGAAAAGCCCCACCATGCAACCCTGTGTGTTCATAACACAGAGCTAGAGGGACAGTATTTAATGAAACACTTGCATGAGATAAAAAGTTGTGACTTCAAAGATCAGTTGCCCTTCACCGTAAAGCACACAGAAGCACAAGGGGAAAGTAAAAAAGCCACTTTCATCCACATCTAGTGGACATTTTTTTTCTCCATCCACTCACAACTCCCAGGTGCCCCGTGTGCTCTCCCTTCCCTTTCTCTGGCCCAAATCAAAGGCTGATACTCTAAACGCGATGAATGACATTGATCTTAATCTGTGAGGAGTAAGGGTAATTTCGATGGGTGTGTGTGTATAAGTGGAACAGAGAGAAGGTCAGGGGGTCTGTGGAGAGGGGGAAGATGATCTCTGTACTCCAGCAGGGCACAAAGCGAGGGCGCGAGCTCCAGGAGCGCTCTCCCTTACAATGCGCCCTGAGGATCGTTAAGTGATTGTGTTACAGAGAACAGGTGAACTGCGTCTCTCCGCCTCGTCTTTTATATTTTCTTCTCTATTATGATTTACAGGGCTATTCTTCTCTCCTGCCACCCCACCATAACTTGTGCTGTTCTTTTGAAGGCGGCCTGCTCGCTGCTATTGTACCTGGTCAGCTTTGAAGTGCCTAAGTCTTAAATGATGATGAGACAAGGAGAGTGCTTTTCTTTAACAGCCAGGGTAAAGGAGGCTCTTGTTTCTGACAGGTGTCTTTTATAGAAGGGAGTGTGCTGCACTGGTGTTTTGTTGGGGATCGGATTCCACCCTTCCCCATCACCTGCTAATTGAATAACATTAGTTAGCCATCTGTGGAGATTTACTGGAACTGCCCTCAATGTATTGTTTAGATTACAGATTAGTCAAGAATATGTGAAAATGAGTCATGTAAATAAAGCCCATTGTTCTCAATATGGCAAAGACACTCATGTTTCCGGCTTGGTGATGACAAATCATTGTGCTACGATTTCATCATCATCTGGCGGCAGACGCTATATAGGAAATAAGTAGAGGCACATGTTTTTCACTGTTGTTTTTAAGGATTGGTTCACCTAAATTACTAGGAACATACTGTACAAGCTCACTTGCCTCTATTGGTATCTAGCCAGGCAGATATTTTTGCATTTATTGCCCCAGGTTTTGAGAAGGGGTCCGCCGATTCCACTTTTTCTCTCACAGTATGATTACTGCATCTGCTGATTTCTGATCTGATATCAGCTCCCCCTTTTATTCACATTTTTAATCTGTATACCACACTGTGTGGAACTCATTGAGATTGGCTGAGGGCTAAGAAGTGAGTCAGCATCCGGTCATGACCCACTGAATGTAGCTGATTCCATGAGTTTCATAATGAAAATGACAAACACTCAATATGCTTAATAAGGTTTGCATCCCTAGTTTTGATGTGTCAGTTTGAGATTTCTTACTGCATCCCAATACAGTGGAAGTGAATGTATTGTGTTGTTTCATTTGTTGTGTTCAACATCTACAAAAAGAGTGTCACCATTTGTCAGAATAACCCACAAACCTCACTGTCAAACATTTTAATTAAAAGTCATTTTTAGCTACTTTGTACTGAAGAAATTAGTTATATGAAACCTGTGACAGTGTGAAATTTGGGTGAATGTACCCTTTAAATATCTCTTGTGCCCTTGAGCAGGGCACTGTATCCCAAACTCCACCAGAGGCGTTTATAGAGAAAACCGGCTGTTTCAGACTATTGAAGCTCCTCGTTTCCCACCACAACTACATTACAATTTGCTCACAGTGAATCGACCTAGTTAAATAAGGTAGTTCAAGGACAGTGTGTCAGTGAAAGCCCACTTCCACTCATGTACACTGAACACAGTGTGTAAAATCAGGATGATCAGCCAGAGCCCTGACAGACTCCATTCATGTGGAAACTAATCACATCAGCTGTTATCTCTTCATTAACTCCAGTCTAAACATTGCGTCCCTGTTTGGTGTGTGTGTGAAAGAGACACTGCAAAAATGCGAGGGCGCATGGAAATGCATGTAAAACAGTGTATGAAAGCATTTGTTTTTGTGTGTGTGAGTGTCAGTGTGTATGTGTGTGTATCTCAGCTTTGCATCACTGATTCCTATTACAACCCTGGTGTAGATCTACAGCCAGATAGCGGCAATGTGCAGGCCGCTGCGGGCCACGGCCATCTGGGCTTGGCCCGGGGCGGGTATTCTCTCGGGTGGGGGGTGTTGGGACAGTTGTGTGTGTGTGTGGGGGGGGGGGGGTAGAGGTTGCAGGACAGTATTGCGAGATGGGGGTGTGTGATTATGAGGCAGGGTAGAATAAATACACCCCTCCTCCCCTCCATCCGTCCGCCTCAAGCTTGTGGTATGATGGAGAGAGGGGGGACTGAACACACAGCTGTCCTCAGCCATTATCAGTGATGGATGAAGCCACAGCAGAGCATCAATGGCATGCCCAGCGCTCACTCACTCGAATGTGTCAGTGTATTGGTGTGTGTGTGTGTGTCTTATTTAGCTAACTGTGTGTGCGCGAGAGAGACAGAGGAGCAAGGACAGAGAGAGAGAGAGAGAATGTGATGTTGTGCCAGGAATATCCCGATGACGCAAATTAATCGCTTTCAATGTTTTAGTCAACAGAATGAGAGGAACAAAAGAGGAAATATGCGCTCAATACGTTTCCTGTAGTAAATCTTCCTGTAATGTGGCTGGATTTTGAGTGGGCGGTGTCTTATCGGTGCAGCTGTTCCAACTGCCAGGCCTTTTTAGCTTCCTCTGACAGCTCTACCTGTAACATGGTGTGACAGTACAGCATATGTCCTTCAGTGGAGGGCAGTTTTAGCTGTAAGGCCCAGGCGCACCAGCATGTAAAGACACAACATTTTTGCATTGAATAAATTATGATCAATAGTGGATTTGCTATTAGGGGAAAACTAAACCAGCTCAAACTTTGCTTAACTTTGACATGCAAATTTGCAACGCAGACTGATAGCAAACCGTTTGACAGTGCTGAGGGAACAGAGAGCCAGAGAAACCAAATGGAGGACGCTTATTAGCTATGTTGCACTTTCATTTAACCTGCTGCTCTGGTCAAGTGTAAACTGCTCCACAAAATAGACTGTGTGAACTCTTTGTCCCAATATTGACCAAGCAAGCTCGCTAGCTCCCAGAGCTTTTTTACCCCCCCATTTCAATAACATTTTATTGAATGAAATGACAATTATGAGAACAAATGCACAGTACAGACAATAGAAAGACACTCTGAGAGAAATGGTGACTGACTAGCACTAGCATGTTCCTGGCTTGCTAGCATGTTAGCCGTTAGCTACAGTACTTCAGCAAACGATCCATTGAGTAGTCCTTACGTCACCAAGCCTCTAGCAATGCCTTTGTGTGTGACTGGGGCTTTACACTTGCTTGTATGTATCAATAAGCAGGTCATTTTCCTTGCCAAGAAACTTGGAAAAATCCTGACTTGAGACTTTTTCTGTTTTTGAATCGATGTCCTTCAAGGACGTATTGGAGGACAATGGAAAATGCTGTCAAGGCCTGAGAGATGGAGGCATAAAATAAGGAATTTGTTTGATGTGAAATCCCAGATGGAAGTTGAATGCTCCAGATAATTCAGACGTCTGATGATGACCAATGCACTGGTGGATTGTATCTGAAGTGTGTGTGTGTGTGTGTGTGTGTGTGTGTGTGTGTGTGTGTGTGTTTGTATGTGTATGTGGGTAGGTGGGGGGGGGGGGCGTTTAAATCAAATCCAATGATGTTCTCCACTCCCAGTCCACCAATTAAAGTAATCAATGCCACGCCTGAGTTACCACAGCATCATGGTCTGTGAGCTGCTCCTCAGGCCTTCGTTCACATCAGCCTGTGGCTTGTGAATACTATTACCTTACCCTTACAAGCCATAAAGCCATTGTCCCTCCGAATCTAATTCTTCCATAATTAACCTTGTGTGTAATCCTGAGAGCTTGCTGATGGATGTCCAAAATGCTAACTCAATCCCCAGCCAAGGTTTCCCTGATTAGATTAGTGTGCACTGACTCATATTTGCACAATGCCGTTGTCTGACTCAACAGCTGTCAAACACAAGAGATGGGCATAAGCCACCAATTAAATATGCTAATATATTTTATCCTCTTAGATCGGCAAAGAAAGGGTGAAGGGGCTGGATTCGGGCGAGTCAGTCGTCCTAATTTGCCACATTTTCCTCAGTAATTGAAAGCTTCACTTCGTTGGGGGCAACCTCAGTTTGTCAGCACTCACTCTTCAGGAACAGTAACAACTGAAAGGAGAAAGGAAGTAGATGTGGAGTGAGCTGGTTTTAGCCAATCTAATAAGAGGCAGTGATTTGCATCTGTGTTTGGTCTGAGTGCAGAAACAGACTAGTGTTATTAAAATTGAGACTGGTGGTTGTGTCTCGAACTCACTGATCCATCAGAGACAAGTGACAGCCAGGCAGACAAGCCTGTAATGGAGTGGTCATGGACCAAAGACACCAGAGAATACACTCACACAAAGGCACGGAAAATACTGCGGTTAGTAGAGAAGATGACGTACAGAGGGATAAAAAAAAAATCAAAGAAGCAACAATCACATGTTCCATGTGCTACTTAACGGTTATATTCACAGTAAATCATATACATGAACACTCTCTAAAAGAAACAGAACCATTAGTAGCAGTCGCTTTGTCTTACACACATCTATGATCTATTGTTTAAAATCCTTTTCACAGGTCTAGATATGCCACCTACTGACCTCCCCGTCTCTCCCTCTCCCAGTGGTGTGCAGATGAGTGCTGGTCCAACTGATAATGACGGGGGGATATTGAAAGACGAGCAACCCTGCCGTTTCCCTCTCTCTACGATTCATTAACCCAATTTCCACTGAGCTCTGTCCCACATGTGTCAGCGAGGTGCCTGCTGAGGATTCTGCCGCCCCGCCCGGCCCCATCCTCTGCCCCGTCGCACTCTAGCTTGCCATCAAACTGACAGATAACTGTCGAGGAGCGGGGTCACCCCCGAAGTGTCAATAATCTTTCTATGTGTGCTCTTAAGGCTTAAGATTGCCCACTCTGATCGATCCTCTGCTCTCCAAGGTTCAAGGATTTAAATTTAGTGTCTTGTAATGATCTAGAGTAGACAGTTCCTTCAGATTTACAGGGCAAAAAGCCTAGAGATAGTCAGATTTAGATCTTATCTTATCAGCTATGAGGTATTAGTAGGTAGGATAAATAAGGTGAAGTAAAGCCTAAGCTGATATCACTATAACGAGCTGATAAATGGCAGAAACATGCAACTGACATTAAAAGAAGTTTAAATGTTCAATTTTTTTGAATAATAAGTTATTGATAATGATTATTAAATGCTATTTGTCTGCAGGATAATACAAGGCTTTATCAGATGCTAAACAATTTGGATTAGCTTCTGATTTTATTGCATTTTCATTGATGTTTCATTCACAGTTATAATTTGGTTGCCGGATCAATACTCACATATGACACAATCATCTCTAGTAGACTTCATGGCTCATGGAAGAGAGAGAATGGAAGGAAACTCATAAGTTGTGGTATGAGTTGTAATTGTAGCTTAGTTCATTAATATTTGTATTAGTTGTCACGCTGTCTCACAGCAGCTTCGATTGTAATTCACCCAATCTGAGTGTTAAATATCCTACATTTCAAGGAGAACTTGAGAGTAAAATAACAGCGTGTTTCTTATTTGGGGTGTGGAAGCAGCTTGCTGAACATGCAAAATGTGCCCAACCGCTTCCACTACCTCAGTACATCCTGCTCTCTCCCCCCATATCCAGGCCTTGTGCAAACCCCCCAGGGCATGCACAGAGGGATTTGCAGTGTACACAGTCATCACTGGGGCTTCAGCGGTGCCTGAGAGGGTCAGTGGATGAATGAATGAATGCACTGACTGGGCTGTTGGGGTTGACCAAGATATTATTCACTTTTAAAACCCTATCTATTTTTTTTTTTTTTTTTTTTTTTTGAAAACGTCCTCCTCTAGTCTTAACACTGTGACACAGTAGTCAATGAAAAGGTACATGAGCTACTAACTTTTGTCTGTTGCCATCATAAATTGAACAACTCCCGAAAACAAAAGAAACCTGTAGTTATTGAATAACTTTTATTTTTTTATTTTCTTGAAAGTTTCATATTATGTGAACTGGTGTAATACTGTATGTTACATACATTCTGACTTAAAAGATTAATATTATCCATTCTGTGAAGTATCCCAAACCACAATCTGTTTAATGGGCTTACCCCGATCTGCCTTTCGTCCACTTTTTCCCACCGGTCACTGTCAACCGTCCTAGCAGGCATAAAGGTCAAGGGTCAGACCCGTCCACGCTCACCAATGATCAAACACAGCACTGATTCAGCCCCCAGTTGACACCAAATGACCATTAAATCAGCCGTTACATCACAAGGGAGCATGGAAATCATCAAGAACCTTCAGATACACACACAAATACACATTCTCCGCTTTTTTTTTCTTCCTTTCTAATCTTCAAGGCGACATACTGGCTGATAAAAGTAGAAAGGACTCTTGTAGTAGAGTTTTGAAAAATGTAGTGGCCGAACGTGGCCCCATTCAAACACAAACTCATTGATTGGTAGCATAAACCACCAGGAAGTCTAGTAGGTCTATTTAGGCCTGAGGTGACATGGTACTCCACAATTAGCCCTCAATCAATATGTCTCTCATTGAGTTTTACATCAGTGCAGGACAGTTTACCAGCCGTGCTGAAGGTTAATGCAGAGGATGGTTTAGTTTAGTCTAATTTAGTTTACAGGCAGACGGTGTTTATTGGACCAGAAAACCATTTGTTATCTGTTTCCTCTGGAGGAGCGGTCATGAATCAATCTCAATGCATATGTACAAACACAGAAGCGCCCCAGTGATTACTCCAAATAAACACACACACAATGGTATAAGTACACACATACACGCGCTCATACGCATAAACACACATACACAGGAGAGGGGAAGAAAGAGGGGACTCGCATACACACAAACTGGCACAAACACACTCTTGTACACAGACACACACTTGCCTGAAAAGACCAGTTTGAGTTGTGCTTCTACACGAGGCCACTTCATTAATAAGCTCCTGCTGAAAGTGTGAATCCCGATATTTACAGTTGGCCAGCTTGTTTAAACTGACCACAATTCATGCTTTATCTTGTAGTCCAAGCATATTCAACAAGGAGTTTGTGTAGCAGTGATGCAATGCTGATGGTGGTACTCAACACAGTTAGTAACGTGCTGCTGGAAGGTCACATGCTCCACAGTACTTTTTCCATCCTTGTCAAAATAAATGTGATGACTTGGGTTTGAATCCAGTCTGAGGAAATGTTTGTGTCCAGAGATCGTGCACCAAGTTGTAGTGACGCCCATACCTTAAATGGTGTGTTCACTGAAATCACAACAAAAAGCTTATGTTTTATTTGTTTTGAGATCTCTAGGATTTCCGTCTCCACCCTAGTAAAGTTAAAGAGAATTGAACTTGATTGTGGTGCTCATACCATTTAAAAAATACAATAAAAAAATTTACAACAATGTTTCCTACGCTCCCAGAAACCATGTTGTGGTTAGAGATCGCTGTGAACAATTCCTCTGCCAAAGAAATAGTCCCTAGGACAACTGTTGACAGCACGCTCTGAGAAATATCCGGAGTAACAACAGGGTTTATTTGACATTGTTTGTGGGAAAACACATTGCTGTTGAATTCTGTGAGCACTACAAACAAAAATCTATTTACCTCAATTGTTGTTGAGTGGAGAAAAAAAATGGATGAAAATAAAGTGAAAGTGAATGAAATTGTGTGTGTGGTGCAGAAAAATTAAATTTAAAAAACTCAGGGGCAATGTGCTTTTCCAGAAACATTGAATAACCCCCCAAAAATGCTGTCAACAGTTTTCAATGGAACTATTTGTTTGGTAAAAAGTAGCGCCAAAGAAAACTTTTCACCATATGGTGTGTGCATTATCCAGAGTAACCAGAACAAGGTTTCTGGTATGTCAAGGTGCTGTCAATTCTTTAAAATCCTGTGTGCTGGACAAACAATAGTCTATTCACCTCCATTGTTTTTGGATGCCTGAAGAAATCTCAGAGGCAGATATCTCAAATACTCAGAACATAAAACCAAAACAGTGTGGCTAGATACCACAAGAGATTGATGAGAAAATATCCTTCCATCCATCCATTCTCCCAAAGTAATAACTATATGTTGTGGTTTGCGCAATTTGTATCATGGCGTCTGTCTATTCTATTTTCTGTGAAGCACTTTGTAACTACTGTTATGAGAAGTTCTATATAAATTACTCACTGACAGCTGAGTGTCTCTAAACTTAGGGCGTGTAACGTAGTGATTGAGATGACTGTTGATACTCAAACATTAAACCCCTAAAAGCTAATAGACATACTTTTACGCTTTCGGCAGTGCCGCCAGCTGACAGCATGTTCAGGCTGGTTTAGGACATGCTTGTGCCTTGGACTGTTAGATGTCATGTTGTGTAGGAGCTCAGGCGCTGACAGACACGTTGCGAGGACACTTGGCACAGTGCTCTCGTTGCTAGAAACTTGCCTCGAGACAATGACTTCAAAGAAACATGTAAGTTACATAAGAGGACAGAACTTCCAGTGATTGACGCCCTGCTCAACAATGGCAGCCAAGATCAATATGGACTGAGGATGTGCTAGAGGAAAGGATGAATGAAGGGATGTCAGCACAGATATATTAATGGATGCATATGCATTTCATGACAACTAAAAGGTATAGCGGGTGAATTTGTTTTGTTTTCATTCAATTAGTGCTTCACAGAGGCTTTCTTATTCTTTCTTCCCCCTTGTTGCTATTCTCTCTCCTCCCAGCCCCTATCTTATTCATTGCCTTTCTCTTGCTTTTTATCTCTACATCTTTCTTTTTCTCTTTTTTTCCCCCTCTCTCCCTCACTTTTGCTTTCTTTTTGTAGGTGCTGTATTGCGCAGCCAAGGCCGTTTCTTCCTCAGAACACGCTCTTGAAAGGCTATTCATGGATTCTTCAATGAAACCCTATTACATTTGTGTGTGTGTGTGTGTGTGTGTGTGTGTGATAGAGAGAGAGAGAGAGAGAGAGAGGGAAAGAGAGACGAAGAAAGAAAAATAAAGAGAGGGGAAGGTATTCCGGGGGCCGTGCTACAGTACCATCTGTATGCAAATCTCCTCAGACTTTGGTAAACTTTGATCAAACACTCAGGCCTCCTTTTCTCTCTCTTCCCTCCCTCTCGTCCCTCCCTCCCTCTCGCCCTCTCTTGCCTCCCTGTCCACTATGTGCTCTGCAATTACTGTAGCTCCATAGCTCTTTGTCAGGGCTGCATATTACTCAGTTAGGGCAACGGGTTCCCTCGAGGAACTGCCCTTCATCCCCCACCACACACATCCATGTTTTAATACCCGCTGATACCCTCCCACGGACAGCTCCTCTACCTTCCACAACCCTCACACGCACACACACACACACTATTACTTAGCACCTGCGACAGCACTGGACCCTACAACAGATGGTGACACCCCCCTCGCACACAAACACACACACACACACACACACACTCCCCTCACAGATAGCAGGGCTCTTGGCAAACAGAGCTCAGTGTGGCGCATGGGTGACGGGCATGCCTTTGTGCAGAGGTTGGGCACATTGCAGGCGCACACACACACACACTTGTGTATCCACACACACACACACACAGCAGCCATTGTTTCCTCCATATGGGAAGGTTAACATGTTGAATACAGATCCGCTGTCCAACAGGACAATAGAAATGTTGTGGCAAGTGTTGTCAATTAATGGCAGCGGTAATGAAGATCTCAAAACAGATGACAGACACAAACACATGAGGAAAACCCACAAACATGCCACATTATCTCCTGTGTAGCTTTAATATACATCCGTCAGTGGGGTGTAAGCCCATTAGAGTCGTGTTGTGTATGTGTCTGGGCAGTTCCAGCCAGGCAGTCAGTGGGCAGAAGGATAATGGGTATTAATCAGGGAAAAGCCACGGCCATATGTCTGTTTAACGTAGGAGATGGCTACTCCCTGAATGTCAGCTCCCCTAAAACAATTAGCCTCATCTCAGAGAGTAGATAACCTAACTGTGGGTGAAGTGTGTGAGCATATGAGTGTGTGTTGTGTGTGTGTGTGTGTGTGTGGGCGTATCTGAGAGGTGTACGATTTTATGTTTGTTAAACACAGAGTGGGCAGGAAATGTGGCAGTGGACACTCTTGAAATGTATGTGTGTGCAATTTCTCATTAAATGTCACAGTTAATCTCGACATTTTAAGAAAACTGTGTTGGGTGTTTTTTTTTTAATTTTTATTTTGTCCCTCATTTTTTCTGGGGGATGTTATTGTCCATGAATTTGTTTTCATCCTATAACCAAGTAGGATAAGCCATTAGGCAGATGGTAAGGGGAAGTCCCACGAGAGGACACGCACGCACATGCGAGCGCATCGCAAAGACACCAGACTCCTGTCACATACACACACGCACACACATGCACTGTAAGTGCGCACAAAGACACCAGACCCACCAGACCCCTGTTATGTAATCCACCAGCTCCACTCCCCCACCGAGAGGCTCAGTCTTGGGCTGTCTCAACTCCAAAACAAAGTCATCAGTCTTCATATAGCCCTGTCTCTTACATAGTGCTCATACTTCTGCATCATTTGGATGCTGCTCCTATGGATGAATGGGGTCTTAAATAGTTCAATGTGAAGAGTATGGCACTGAATGTGTAAGGATTGGAGTATGATTCATCCTGTGGTTCTGTAATATATTGTTTTTGCAGGAGAAGAGAACCTCTCTCATACCGTGCTATGCAGTCATTGCTTTCTTAGGTAAAAAGGATTAATCAAAGTCATCAACAATGTGTGTTTTTATGTCCTGTTAATTCCCTTCTCTGCAAGTCTCTTTCTCTTTCCCTCTGTGAACACACTGTCGTGCTGAATGGCTACTCAGACCGTGGCAACAGATTTCTCTTTCAGCCATCTCCAGAGAGCGCCTGGCCAGACTCCTGAGTGGCACATATTTGGGTCAAGGCCCGGCGCTGGAGCCACAGAGGGAAGGAGGAGAGAGGGGAGGAGAGAGAGGAGGAGGAGTAGGAGGAGGAGGAGGAGGAGGTGAGGGGCAGGAGGAGGAGGCCAGAGCCATGTGGCTGATGTTGGTAAACAGTATCCAGCCTTGTCCTGGCATCATGGCAGGCAGCGCACAACGCCGGAGATATCAGGCGCCCGGGCCACACACAGACCGGGACAAAAGGTAGACACACATATAGACATTTGTATTCATACACACACACACACACACACACACATGCGGGCAGAAATACACAGACTAACAGACAAATAAAAGACTCACTCTCTGTGTCTGCCACTCAGCAGCTGCTCCAGTTTCCATGGTAACAGCCTGAACAATGTAGGAAGAGCCGTGTTGGTGAAAGAGGGAAGTAGAGAGAGGAGAGAGAGTGTGTGTGTGTGTGTGTGTGCTCGGTGCACTTGAAGTGTGTGTGTGTGTGTAGGTGTGTGTGTGGGTGGGTGTGAGAGGCTACAGAGGGGGAGGTAGCCGCAGGGTGCTGAGACAGAGAGGATTCAGAAGACACTCTCTTTATTTCTTTGTGAGGATGAGTCTTTGAGAGCAGCAAAAACAAATACGGAAATGTAGAGGCAAACAGACAAAATGAAGAGAGAAAGAGACAGATATGGAAGGGTGAAGGGGTTAAGGGTGATGTTGGCAGATTCACTGACAATAAAAGATCCACAATGCACAAAGACGAGGATTTTAATGATGTCTATTTATTTTTCAAAATGAGGTATTTCAAAGTGCTATGAGTTGCAGCACTAAATGTACATTTTAAAAATGAAAAAAACAAACATCTTATATCCGTTTACCCAGTTCTATGCACCCGATAGTTACAAATATAAACAAAAGAGGAGGAAAGAAAAAGGCCAGGTACGTGAGGATAGAACACATTTTGCTGTACAAAAGAATTATTTGAGATAGAAGAAAAAAATGATGAGATAAAGTGATATCTACCAAGAACTCATTTTCATACGAAAATATAAGTATCAAATTTAGTATGTATCAGGTTCACACTAAAAGCATAAAGGTGTGTAGAATTAGTAATATGATACAATACAAAGAAAAAGAGAAAAAAAAAACAATATATTGTTATATTACAAAGTTTCATGACTCTCAAAAATCGAGGCCTTACAGTACTTTTAAAGGTATATAAACTTCCAGTCTAGTTATTGGCAGCTTCCTGACATGTATAAAAAAAACCAAGGACAAAATGTATTACAAAACAAGGCAGATCTGAGTGTATTTTTTGTCTGTACACTATTGTTATGTACAAAAGTGTCGGCTAGCAAGGTGCACAGTTATACATCCACTGACTTGGTTTGAGCACCAGTGTGATAGAGGAGTGAGAGAAAGAACCTGTAGTGGCATTGTTTATGTGACCCATAACGCCTCAAGTCGTCATAGTCTCTTCAGTTTTGCAGTGGTGAAGGCAAAGTAAGTGTGCACTGCTTCTGTACGTGAACTTTGAACTCTCCAAGCAAAGTGCCCTTTAACACCCGTCCCTGTGGGAATCACCTGATTCCAGGCTGGTGTCACAGTGAGTACAAAAAAAAAAAACAAAAACACGATACAAATAGAAATGATATAAAAGCCAGAGGAAGGGAAGACCAAAAAAAGGTGTGTCCTCTCTCCTTCCTCATTCTTTTCTCTTTTTATCTTTCCTCAATGTGACTGGATTGAAAAAGTAAACCCTAAACATTCTTAACGTCAACAAATGTGCAAAAAAAGTGGCGGCAGTGAAAGTCCGAGCATCCCTCCAGCAACCCCCCCTCCCCCTCTCCTCCTAGATGTTGTGTGCCGGCATCTGAAGATGAACGTCCTCTGAGATGTTTTGTTTGTGTGTGCACGTGTACGACAGATATGCAGGCCTATGTGTCTGTGCTTAAGTGTATAGGCCTAAATGTGTGTGAATCTAATTTGTGTTTCAAACAGACTGGGGTGAGGCGGGAGGAGGGGGGGGGTCATCCAGGGTATATGTGAGTGTTTCTGTGTTGTAGCAGTTGTTTGTTAGCGAGTCCTTGCTTGCTCCAGCCTGCGCATCAGCTGTTGCCTGCGGGCCTGGAGCCTGTCCTTCTCCTGCTGGAGCCTCATCTCCTCTGTCTCCAGCGAGCTCACATACTCGGTGGCCTTCTTCAGGATCAGCACTTTTGCTGCCTTTTCGTTGTGCGCCAGCTCTGGCACGTGGTCGCGCAGCATCAGGAAGCTGGAGCGCAGGTCGTTGCGGCGCTGGCGCTCTAAGATGTTGTGGTTGCGCCGGCGCTCACTGTCCTCTGAGTCAGAGCTGCCGCGTGGGCTGCTGTCTCCGCTGGCGCTGCGCTTGCTGCGTGCCCCTGATGTGCTGGAGATTGAGCTGCAGGATGTGGAGGAAGATGAGGAGGATGAAGAGATGGTTCTGGTGGGAGGTCGTGGAGCGTCTGATGTCTTTTGCTTCTTCGGAGGCGGGGTAGGGTCGTCGTCTGAAGCATATGGTGAGGGGGCTGCGTAGTTGTGTTGCTGCTGGTGGACTGAGCTCCTCTTCAGGATCAGCTCCTGAGGGGCTCGACTGACGAATCGACTCACAACACCCGACCCTGAAGCCAGGCCCCTCTGGTCTTGACTCTTGGGATGCACAGAGATGGTGACGGTGCCCGTCGCCATGGGTGATGCTTTGTTTGTGGAGCGCCTTTTCTCTACTGTAACCACATCAATCTCTTCCTCCTCTTCCTCATCCTCCTCCTCATCCTCTTCTTCTTCTTCTTCTTCTTCCTCTTCTTCTTCTTCATCGTCGTCTTCCTCTTCTGGGAAAGAAAAAGAGAATGCGTGTGACTTAATAGCTCTGACAAAACAAGTATTCCCACTATGTCAATGTGTACCAGCAGGTGACAGGTATGTACATGTGTGTGTGTGTGTGTGTGTGTGTGTATATATGTGAGTAAGATCAAGAGAGAGTGTGTGGGAGCGAGAGTGTTGCTCAACGCTGTTTGCACAAGCAGAAACCTCTTAATGCTTAGTGTCAGTCACTCCTCAACTAATCTACTCTGCAGGCGATGACACGTTCAGTCTCACTGCTGAGCAGACAGGCTGGATTTTTGCCTTTCATTCACTCTCCCTCCCTCAAAACTTCTCCTAATCTTCTCCGGTGAGATGAGACAGTTTTAGTCTGATGCCTTCAGTCTATCACTGCAGCTCCAGTCATGCTGACATTGTGAGATAGCAACAGAGGCATTAAGAACTTCACTTTTAACTATGACCTCCGATAAAGTTAAAAATCTCCCTTTTCTCGTTCAGCTGAGCTCTTCATCTTAATACCTGTGCAAATCGAACGGAGCGGCTAAGACTTATCATCCACTGGCGCCTTTGAAGATGAGAGGAAGTGGCCAATCATGAGGTAGAGAGTGTAAGGCCCAGTTAAAATGCCTTTGTGATAATGGCTCTCATTATCAGCTTAGGAGCATCTGAAGAGTGTGGCATTTTACAGCTTACAGTAACCCACTTCAGACACTGCTGCACCAGGATGCTGTCTCAACACACACACACACACAAACTGTGCACAAACACACGCAGTCTGGCACTGCCATCAAAACAAAGCCGGGCACAGCTGGGTGGATGAGGGGGCGTGGCTGGCTTTGCCACATGTGAGGCTGGGATTTAGCTGTTTGGTGTTTTGCTCAGAATGGAACAGCTCATTTACTGGAGCTGGGAGGAGTATAAATAGAAGAGGGAGCACAAAATCCCTGTCTGGGGAGATAAAATATTAGCTTAAAGTTAGAAATAAAGAGTTCTTTTTTTGGAGGGAGTTTATAAGAGCACAAGATCCAGGTGTCTCCCATGCCAGAACCTTCCATCTGTACAGCTGATTTTTGAAGTCATATAACTCGGGCGGTCACTTGCTCCCATGCAATGTCTTTTCAACAGGAAAACGGATAAACCCACATTGTAGCCTTTCAAAACTGTGTCTTATTGAAAGTGAGGAAAAACGCGTGTAACACAAAGAAGGACGCGTCTTAACGCTGCGAGCGGCGGAAGAGCATTGGCGCGGTACTGTGCGCAGGGTGGTGGGGCGGCAGGCGATCGGATCACCACACTTTAAGCCTCGGAGTTGGAGCGGCGCCAGGGAGACAGCTGTCGAGATGGAGCGCTTGTTCAAAGCTGTCACCCCCCTAAAAGAAGCAGCCAGAGCCCTCCTCCGTCCTCTTTCTTTTGCAGTGGAGGAGGTGTTTGGCAAGGCAGGCTGAGCAATAGCCTCTGTGCCAAGCTGGAGGCCTTTGTACTACTGTTTCACAGCGAAAACACGCTGATAATGACTCGTGAGTGTTTGTTTAGGGAACTTGTAGGCAATGATAGGTGGGAGATGAAATCTTAGGGCGATTAAACACACACACAGCTCATTTTCCAATCTACTACTTCCTACATTACTCCTAAAAAGAAACAGCAACACTGGAGTGTCTCAATCTGTATTCATGAGAGTATGGTTTTGTTGTAGGCAACCCTTTCTTTTGCCATGATACACTATAACTCATGTTCTCTCTCTCTCTCTCTCTAGCAGCTGATCTCAAGGCGGCAGTTTGTACAGACTGTCTAAAATAAGTGCCAATTTCTCACCCACTGTGCGCAAATTGTCCCTTAATCCATGCGTAATGAAAGCTTTCACAGCACCGTGAACCAGACACTTTATCAGCTCATCACATTATTGGACACCGTTTCATCTTTCCCCTCCTACAACCTGGTCCGGGTGCAGTCAGGTGGTGGTTTCTTTTTGTTTTGCTCAGATGCCAACTGAGTTCAAGGTACACAATTCCCAATTTTACTGCCATCTGCCGGATGAAGAGCCTGCTGATTACATAAACCCCCGTTCACTGTGTCACTACTCCACTGTGTGTGTGTGTGTGTGTGTGTGTGTGTGTGTGTGTGTGTGTGTGTGTGTGTGTGTGTGTGTGTGTGTGTGTGTGTGTTGTGTGTGTGTGCGTGGAATGTAACGAGGTAATCCGATTCTGGGCCAGTCATATGAACAAGCTCCAGTCACTCCAACTGGGAGGGGTACTGGGCTTAAAATAATAATAATCATCATAATCATAATAATAATGTTCCATTTAAGTGTTGGATGTTTTCTTCAGGGTTCAGGGTTTACAAAAGGAAAAGGGAAACAAAGACATTTGTTGACATATTTTCTTACCGGAGTCACTGGGAGCGCTTCCGTGGGTTGTGGATGTGTTAACGGTCACGGATGAGTCCCTGCTGCCGTTCTTCTTGTTGACAGGGAAGGGGAACACTACCGCTGGGTCCACACACTCTGACACCGAGCTGCGGCTCACCACCTCCGGCGCCTTGACGCACATGTTCCTGCCGCCTCCTGTGGCAGTGGAAATAGCTTTGCCGAGTTTCTCCGTGACCACCCGCTCCAGCTTTTCCCTGGCGGAGAACCCACTCCACATACAGTCCTGGATAATGATGCTGTTGGGGTTAGTATCCAAAGCGGAGCCGAACAGGTCCCCATCGTCAGATGCCCCCCAGATATCGTCCTCAGGCAGGAGCAGCAGCTCGGAAGCCCAGTCCAGTGGATCCCCTAAGCCGAAGCCTAGAGGGTCTGCTTCCGGGGAGGCAGTCGCCGGCTCCCCCGGTAGCGCGGCTCGGCTCGGGGAGAGGGGCGGAGTGGGCAACAACTCGAATTTCTTCCAGATGTCCTCCCCCGGTGGCGCAGAGTCGGGACCACAGAAGTAGAAGTCGTCCTCATCCGGGTAGAAACACGGTTGTAAGGAGTCAAACTCCAAATCGGAGTTTTTACTTGTGATCGCCGGCATTCTATCCCACAATCGAAAAACCTGTGAGGGAACAAAAGATACTTTAGTCTCCAAAAAGAAAGAGCGTCTCTTCCCGTTCCCTCTCTCCTCTAATCACACCTGAAAACTACGCCGTAGAAAAAAAAAAAAGCATGAGTCAAAGCCCACACACAGACACACAGTCTGCTCCACTAAATTCCACACTCACTCCTCTGTGGGGTTTAAAAACCACACAAATCTCACAGGAGAATGTGCGTAAATGTGACCGTGACGCACAAACTGTGCAAAGCGACGCATCAGCTCACCACTCACCAAACACACAAGAAAATATGATTAAGATACAAAAAAACTTGTTTACAAAATAATAATAATAATAAATGTAATGACAACAATCCAATCAAATAGAGGATGTGTTTTTGTGTGGAAAAAAACGTGAGAACATAATAACAAATGTATATTTGACCGCTGAAATGAGAGGATGCTCACCTTGTCCTGACTTGGGATGATAATGTGCGAACCAATTTGTCTCGTATCTCGCAGTCAGTAATACAGACACCAGATTTTGAGCAGTCATCTACTTTGGGAGCACAGACAGCCCTCTAACACACATTGTGGCTGGCTGCAGAGTGTTATACACTCAGTTCTGAAGGAAGAAACTCCTCCCTCCCAGGCTGGGGGTGGTACAGTCGGGCTTTGGGTTTGATGCGGCGCGGGAGACAGGGTGGCTGAGAGCTCTTTTTCAAGGTGAATCGAGAAATAGCCCAAACATTGAAAGCAAGAACGAAAGCACGGCGGCAAGACAGAACATAAAGGAAAGAATGGAAGATGAAACAAAGAAAAGAAAGAAACAAATAAATTAATTAATAAATAAAGAGAGAAAGTAAGAATGACTATATTATATTGATAGCCGCAGGCAAACCGTCTTTTCTCTCTCTTTATCTGTCCACTGGGATGACAAACAACAAGGAATCAGCTATGAAATAGTCGAATTGACTCCAGAGGCTGTTAATGATGTCTCAGATTGCTCAAGGGCACTGCGGCAGGCTGGATGCTATTCCTGGTTCCTGACCGGGAGGGGGAGTGTTACGAAATGTTGTAAATTGTGGTGGTAAAATAATAATAATAATATAGACATCAAATTCATAATTATACATCCGTTTTGCTTCTCATTCATACACATGTGGATGTCATTAATTTAAAATAACCCGTAGTGATGTATTCCTACACATCCAGCCCTTCTGCCCTCCTCTTGCTCTCCTGTAGAGCTCCAAATATCATTTTCTCTTTTGTCTGTGGGCCACCAGCATCCTTTGGATGAAAGGCGCAGTAAAAGCCTCAGTGCGCCCTCATACGGACACTCATAAAACAGCAGCACATACGCGCACCATCAGCTGAACTGAGAGAGCCAGCCAGACAAAGACAGAAAAACACTGTCGGGTTTTTTTCCCTTCCCCCCCCCAAAAAAAATGAAAGTTAAAAAAAAATAGCCACTTGGGAAAAATAATATACTTCTCCTGCGCTTTAAGGACCAGCATGTCCTCAGACAATAGGTTTATATGTGACCGAGGAGTGTTCAGCTGTCTCCGGGATAAGACAGGATCCGAGAGGAGCATGTTACGTAACCGCAAGCGGTGGTGGTTGTAGCCTGGAGTCATTCCCATTCCCTTTTCTAATGACAGCTTAGGAGGAATGGCGCATCTGTAATTATGCGCACAAGCACAGGCGCACACACAGTCCCCGATACTGACTTAGGGGAACGTTTACAAAACGGATTCCAGTTGAACGCCAGCTGTGATCAAGAAGAATGACTTCTGCCAGTGTTTGCAGTCGGACAATGAGAGATGATAAAACCAGAATTTTACATTTTAGGTGCATTGTAATAAAAAAAAAATAAAAAAAAAGAGGCTACATTTTTTGTTGTCTTATTTCAAAAGTTGAAAATTATTTAATCTAAAATACATTTTTCTTTCATTTCTCTTTTTATTCAAAAAGGCATAAATTAATTCACACAAAACTAATATCACAGAAGATTTAAGAAATATGAATTTAGTAACAATGCATTTTAATGCCAGAGACACACTTTTCAGTTCCTTCATGTAGAAATATTGGATTTTTTTTTTTTTTTTTCTTCTTCTTGGTGGGGTAGAGTTCAAACGACCGCAGTCAGTGAAAAGTGAGAATCTGCAGCTGTTTTGTCCTCAGAGTAGGAATAGCAGGGAGTTTCCTGGGACTGGCTCCTCAGCTCCCAGGAACTGGAGAGATGGTTTGGGAGTCAAAAACTCCCCACAGGCTCTTGTCCGCTCTTTTACTTTCTCAAACTGCTGCTCAGCTCTGACCCTCCAGCAGCAGCAGCAACAGCAGCAGCAGCAGCAGGAGGAGAAAAGACCGCAGCAGCTTCCTCTGTGAAATAGTCCAGAGAGTGGGAGTGAGAACAGAAGGGAAAGTTGTTGTTTTTTCAGGGGGATTTTTTTTTTTTAATGTCCAATACATATCAGAGTGAGGACAGGAAGCTGCACACTGCTGCTTGTTTTGTATAAAACAGCAGAGGAAACACTTAAGGAAACAAACAGATGGATGGAAAGAATAGTGACTACTGTGGCGTCTCAAACCTGCTGAAAGTGGATCTATTCAACAAACATGGAATAGATGCATGGATATGATCATTATGTCTGGTTATAGTTGATTTATATTCATATCAGTCCAGTTCTTATAACTCCTCCCAGCCACACATGCAAGAAAAGAAAAAAAACATGCTCCCCAGTTTACTATAATCCATTAGATTCATATTATTATTGCTCAATATACTAATATCACCTACTTCTTCCTCTTAAAAGAGACCTCTGCTCTCAATAGCACTAAGGGGCATGTAAACATAGATGCAAAGAGAATGACAGGCTTGTCAGAAGTGGAACAATGGTGGCGTCTTTGCCTGTTGTTTTTATGACAATCATGGCATGCCCAGTCTCCCTCCCCACCATTCACCACTGGATCGGGACATGGATGGTTAAGCAATTAGGCCAGTTTTGATAAAAGATTCATAAGTCACCCCGGTGGACGGTGCAAAGATGAGCATGTTTTTATGCTGCAGTGACATCGCGACAGATGGTGTTAGGTCAGAGAGCATGCGCATCGTATCAATATTTGAATTGTTTGTGTATGTGATTGCGTGTATGTGTGTGTGTGTGTGTGTAGGTTTTTAATCGATGTCATGGTTTTCAGTGTAAACATTGAGTGATGCAGTTGACCTGAATAAATACAGAAGTATACAGTCATCACTTCACGTCACCTCAGCCGTGATATGGCAAATATTCATACAGAGTACATCCTGTTTGATACTGACTCTCTCCTCTCTGCCTGTGATTAAAATGGATGCAGAGTCTCATATTACTACATATTACAGGACACTAAATAACAAATACATATGTATGAAGACATGCTCTCACATAGCAGACCGCTTCGTGTAGACAAGCTGTGTTCCACTCATTTACATGGTTATGTTTCTCTCACTCGGTGGTGGTCATAACTTAGAAATAAGAACTTCTTCTTAATTAAAAATGTGCTGGTTTGAATACCTTGAATAGTTACAGTTACACCTCCCTCAGCAACTCTATCCTTCAGGCTCTTGAGTTAGGCAGGGTCACATAAATTCACATATTTTCTTACTGATTTATGGCTACTTTCATACAATTTTGAAAGATAATATATTTTATTTATATCCAAAGTTAGTACCCTTTATGTTTAGTATATGATATCATCAGGTCATATTTCATAAAAATACAGAACTTCTACTGAGCTTCAAGATGTGAGTTTGTTTACTTGTGTGAGAATGGTTCGCCACATTAGTTTTGTTGACAGTTTAGGATACAGAGACCTTTATTGTCATTACATTACAACAGTTACATTCATACTTTTCAGTTCAATGTTACATATGAGGACATGAAATTGCATTTCCTGGGGCTTTGGTGAGGAATATATTACAGTAATAGTACATTATTTAAGAAGAATTAAAGTAAACAAAATGAATATAGTGTGCAAGGTTGAGTTGGTTTTTGTGTATAATCAGAAATGTTCTTGACACTATTTGTTCTGTTTTTTCTCTTCAGGTAATAACTTGTTCCTCATCTTGATGTTTCATGTGTTTTCAAGTATCTGCATCATCTAGATCAAATGAAAAAAAAACTGCTCCAGTGTAAGTAGAGTCAAACATCAACGTCGTGGAGCCAGAAAAGCCTTTGGTCCATCTATAAAGCTGCACAAGACAACATGAGCAGCTTGGTAACCAGTCAGTGGTTTTGTTCTTCAGTCTGTGTAAAGCATTAAGTCTCCTCTTCTTTAATCATGTCAAGTCAAATTCCACAGTGGCATCTTCTCCTCAAACAAGCCAACTGCAACAAGAGGCCATGTTTGTCCATGATCCAGATCATTACATTTCAGCTCCAGCGAAACCTTCCACCCCAATGCGATGGAGCCTACACCCCCCCCCCCCTTCCCCTTCCCTTACCACACCCCCTTCACCTTCACATCACCCCAAACTAAACCAAGTATTAACTTTATCCTTAAAGCCACTTAACAGCAAAACAATCACACATCAGCTTGAATCTGCTACCTCGGTCCCACTTTTACACTTTGGGTCAACTTTTCTTTAAGTCTTGGTGTTGTTTGCTTGTTCCCTTTATGCTTTCATGAATCAGTTTCTCTCTGTTTGCTGCGCGTTTGCAACAAAGAGAGTGATATACACATTTTTCATACATAGTACACTACACTTTTTTTGTGAACGGCATTGATAGTGATTGTGCTGCCACAAATTTCAAATATAATTTTTGTAATATCAGGTAGGATGCATGGATATTGTGCTGTAGTTGATTCTCTGTTGATTTAGTGTCTTGCTCAAGTCGTTCAAGGGCACTTTTCAATACTTACCGTGTAGAGTTTGACTGTACATGAGCCTCAGATGATGAATTGCTTGAAAAGAAGTTACTTTTTTTTTTTTTTATATTGTTCCCAGAGATGACTTTATCAAGATTTTGCAAGAGACTTGGCCTGTAGGGAAAAGCAGGAGCGAGTCGCAACAAAGCCCTTAGGAATTTGTATGAGATCTTAATGGCAATTCCTGAGTGAAAAAACCCCAGCAAAACATTTTGCAACATTCATTATGCTATTTTGAATATAAACCAATGAGACAAATATGCTTGGAGCAAAGAAAAAGTTTGTTTTCCCATGTCTATTTTTGGGGGACTTTTTCCCATCAAGTCTATTTTGGGAAGAAAAACTTGTCGTGAAAGTATTTTGGCCTTTTAGAACTTGCACATTTGATTGATATTGGATTTTAGAGTGCCAGAAGCGTGCCTGTGTGAAGGAAGTGCATTCTGTCTTGTTAGATCTTGCCCTCAAACTGTGTCTAAGTATGCCTAAAGATTTACCTATACAATTAAACCGGCACATCAGATGATTCATGGAGCATATAAACATCACTTTTTCCACTTGAGTAATGCCTCTGAATATTACTGCCAGGATCCCTGTTGTAATCCATTCCACCCAGGTTAATCCTTTCTTTGTCACAATAACAAATGTGTTTGGAGACAGTTGAAAAATGGATATAAACGCATATTACTCTTGGGAAATACATCTTCTCGCGTCTATAGTAACAGAATATATTACTGTAATGTAGGTCTCATTTAGCATGAAAGCTAATTTACATGAACATATTTCACCACGGACATCACCTAGAACTTTGTATCATCGTAACATCATGTAGCTATATCATATTTCAGCGTGAGACAGTGTTTAGTTGGCTGTTGAGGAAATACCAGACTCATTAACTGGAAGAAATGCAGTTACCTAACAGCGGACCAGGTGAAGAATGCATTAACAGATTTCACGCAGACGGTAACCAGTCATCCACTCTGTGTGGGAACTTTCATAGAGATGGAAAGTGATATGCATGTTGAGGTTTTATCATCGTTTCGCTAAAGTGAAAGTATAGATAAGAAACAATTATATGGGGGGACATAAAGTATATTCTGAAATTTAGTAGGCCTTTTTTTTCTTTGCATATGTCTGTCATAGATTTATTTGGAATGCCCCATATCAGTGATTTCTGTTTATTTATTCATTGGCTTGAACAACCTTCATCAGTTCCCATTAGAGCGTAAAATGGGAGGTAATTGTGCATCACTGTTGTTTCATGGATCGCATTACCAGTTATGGATCAAGTCGTGACCATGAATCAATGAGCTTGGCCCTGAAGGTGAACATCATTAGGAGGCCTGACGATCAACTGGAAATCAATATCAGTGATGGATCCACAGAATGGGCACCAGCAACACGATCCAGTGGAGTCTGATCACAGTGAAAGAGAAAGCTTCTCCACTGCTGCTGCACAGAGTCAGTTGGACACTGTATCACCATGAAATACACTCCCCTGACCCCCCCCCTCCCCTCCACCTCGCACCACCCGTTTTAAAAACCTCTCCTGACGCGCCCGGGGAGAAACGTTTAGCTCGACTGTTTAAAGTGTCGCACGTAAATTCAGTTTTGCCTTGACAGCTTTACAGGCCTATTGTTGCTCTTTTTTAAAAAAAAGGAGGCTTTGGTGAGTTTGTGGGGTCGTGAATCAGGGGAAGGAAGCCTTATTTGACTGATGTTGATGTGGGGGTCAGTCAAACAGACAGCAGAGCCACAGCCTGTTAAATGAGCACTGCTCTAAGACATGTTGAAATGATCAGCAATGTATCTGTCTATTCATCTCTCCATCCGTTTATTAATATACTGTATCTATCTGTCCATTACACCTAATTAGTTCTTTCCTTATACCATTTAAGTCAGTCTACATATTCTCATATCAGTATATGTGTGGACCTATTCATGACATTAACGTTAGCCTGCAGAGTTTTCTTGAAAACAAACAAAAGTTATGATCACGTTCGGTCTGTCTAAGCAAAACACATCTTGTGTATCCTTGAAATCCAACATAAATAAGGAGTTTTGTAAACTGTAAATCATGCAAAGTTATTCCAGTAGAGCCCCAGAATATAAATATAGATCTGGAAATGTGCATGATATGTCCTCTTTAATTAAGGGTATGATAAAAAAAATCTTTGGTCATGGTCTCATTTTTGTGCAAATCCTACAAATAGTAGACTTCCCCTCGCAAACAAATAAATGCAGAGTCTTTGCAACAACAACAACAGGCTCACTCTGACTGCATCCAATTGTTTCAACACAGACTATGTAAATACATTAACGGATGTTGTGTCGAAAGATGAAAAAAAAACAGAACTAATGTTAAAAGTGACACATCCGTTTCACGACCATGCAGGTGACCTCACCTGACTGGTTAGTGCAGCTGTTGGTTAGTTTTGATAGAAGGACTGATAACAGACAACACATAATGCGTTTTGTATAATCATAACATTACTGGTCTGATCACTGGCTTGAGATAGAGAGTCAATGTGGGTTTGAGGGGAAGAAAAGGAGCAAGATAGTGCTACGCTAAGTGACTTGTTTATTGTGATGAACACTGATAGAGACTGCGATACCCAAAGTCTTTGTTTGGATTTGTCTTCACCCCACATGAGAACACATGCAAGTACTGTATGTTCCTAAACAGCAACCACATGTGTAAAAACTGGTATTTCGTTCTTTCACTTCCTCTGAATTTAGTCTACACACGTTCATATACACATAACCCACAGAACCAAACAAGCCCTTGGCACTAGTGAACCCTGTGAAGCCCTCCTGGAGGTCAATGAGCTCTTTTTAGCATTCCCCTCCTCCTTCCCCTACCCGTCTTTATCTCCCTGCATTTGTTTTGATCCTCAGGGGTCATTAGCCAGACTAAATGTTTGTCTGCTCACAAAGGGTAGATGGTTAATATGTTTCAACGCATCCATTTGTCAGCTCTCTTGTCTCTGGCTGCACAGTGTGTGAAAGGGGAGCTCAGCGTCTCAACTGGCATTTCAAGACTTACAAGCATTTCAACACCTTCGGCAGGAGAGGCCTTCAGTGGGTTGGGTTCCCGGCTTCTTGGTCGATATATCACCCCTGACATCATCAATGTGCAGTTTGGAGGAGAAAGAAAATGGAACGTTTCACTTCCTGCAAACATGCTCCGTCTTGTCAGGCCGCGCTAATCAGATTAGAATGACTTATGAGAATTAGGAAGGGGTCAGAGAAGAGAAGTTCATTCAATGCAACAATTATTATTTGCTTGAGAAGTGAGAAAGAGGAAACCAAGGCTATAAATTTGAGGTGAATGTTTGTGTTGACAGGAAGTAGTGTTGTTGGCACTGTTTTAATGATATCACTGGTGATTTGCTGAACCCTGGCCAAAACAGGAAGTCAGTGGCCCAGAAAAATGGCTGTCCCAACAGCATTTAGCTATCAGTGGGCAAAGGATCCATTTGTCTCTGTGATGAGTGACTCTTTCCTCCTGTGCTGGACCCTCTTATGGTATTCTAGGTTCCTCTCATAATTTTAGCCCTTATGATGTGCCATGTCTGTTGACACCACATACGTGACCTGAATTTCTTTTGTGTGATGTGTGTTTGTGCGTGCATGTATGTATGTACACGTGAATGTCTACGGTGTGTAGATGTATGTGAGATGGTACAGCTGTATAGTTGTAGTGGTAATGCTGCTATTATTAACTATTAGCAGTAGCTGTCATAGTAGTAGTAGTAGTAGTAACACCAGAAGTAGTTTTATTACAAGAGGTATAAGTATGTCTGTAAGTATGAGTATTAGGATAATTTATGTTTGTACAAATACCAGTACAACAAAATGTAGTTTTTCATCCAACTAGACAGTGCCAAAGTGCTCATAGAGATATGGTATAAAGATAAACAAATGTACAGAATGGGGTAGTGATGGAAAGAGGAAGTATGTCATGCACAAAATAAAAATAAACTAACACACAAAATGTTCACTACAAGTAAATGCAGCTATGGTATGAGTGTGTATTTTGGTCGCCCATCACTTACATTTTAAGCACATTTGGAGGAGATCTTCTAATGGTCAGTATGAACAGGAGGAATGAGTACAGCGAGCAAAATCTTTTTGAATGTTCATATAGCCACTTCATATAGAGCGTTGAAAATACTAATAGGTAAAGAGTGTGAGTTTGTCTTTTTTTGTTTGTTTTATTCAGACAATGTTTTTATAATTAATAATTGCATTTGCAACTCCAATCAGAGTTATAAAATATCACAGATTGTATAGATCTCAAATATAAAAGTACAGAATACTAAACTGTCCAATTTAACAAGAAATAAAGCCAATATGTAAAAGAAAGAAGTGCCGGTACAAGATATAAATATAAATTGTATCCAAAAGATTTAGGTACTAGTAATCTGTAAAATATGAATATGATTATAAAAATATATATGTAATGGTGGAATTACATGCAATTTTTGCACTGCTTGCACTGTCTAGTCACATATTAGCCTCTATGTACATAGCTGTTACATTGTATCATGGTTTGTACAAGCAGCTAGTACTCCATTCATAGTAGTGACTGGGGTAGATTTTCAGGGATCCGAAAAAAGTGATTTTATGTGCAGAAAAAGACGTCTCAGATACAACAAACAGTCCTGTCAAGTGTTTGTCTGCGTGTGTGTGTGTGTGTGCATACTTACTTGCATCAGCTCACCTTGAAGTAATTTCTGGCAACCTTGCACGGAAAGAACAATAAGTTTGTTAATGACGTTTCACCTCAGATGTGTCACCTGCTCTTTATGCAGGTTGAGGAAGGTAAACAAGACTGAAACGGTGAAGTCATGAAACATAACATGCGAGCGTTTAATACATGTGCATAATTGGACAAAAAAAAAGAGACTTGCTAGCCATAGCGGCTGGTTGCATAATTACCTGAATTAATGAGTTGTGTCTAATGTTTGTAATAAAATTGGACGTGGCTCTCTAGTTTGGTCTGTCCATTCAGGAGCAGCAGCACATACTAATGCATGCACCCATTATGTGTGTGTAAGTGTTTAAACGCCTCGCTGTTAAAAGGTGGTTACATCCTAATGAGATGTAAATGACTGCGGGAGGTGGTCTCCCACTCACTCAATGGGATGCCTCTCCCCCTTTGAAGTCCTGATTTTGGGGGTCCAGGGGTTGTCATAGTGATGCTGCCTCATCCCCCCTGACCATCTCTGGAGAATTGGCTTTGATTGGTGTATTGACAGGCATGTGGCAGCCTCCTTCTCTTTCTCCTCTTCTCCTTCCCTCCCTTTCGCATCGTTCTCCCATGGGCTTTTTCACAAGACAGCTCTAAGAAATCGGACAGCCTGCCACATCAAGTACAACACTGGAAAAGTATTGTTCTAATCAAGAAATGTCAAGTCCCAGTGGCGTCAAACACCCAGATGAAAGCAGATCTGTGGTGTGACAACTTATGCAAAGTACTTTATATTTAGACGCTTTGGTTTTGAAGGTGTTTTGATGTTTATGGAGGTCAAACTGAAAAGCCGGGGATATAAATAACTCATGCAAGGTACATGCGCAGAGGATGCTTAGTATGTAGCTCACAGTTGCACATTTGTCTGTGTCTGTGTGTGCTGGTATGTGCATGCGCAGTAAGTGACTTTGATCGTCACCACAAAGGACAGTGGGCATCGGGTTCAGTCTGACCACCAACAAGGTAATCTGCCAGACATACCACACCGCTCCATCTGTTCACCTGTGTGTGTGTGTGTGTGTGTGTGTGTGAGTGTGTAAAGCAATCACGGACGTGTCACCTGCTGGAGTCTGAAGCTCACGTCACCCACTTTGCTGCAAGACACGTAGATAACGTGTGCAAAATTAGTGAAAAAAGAGAGAGAGAATAGACTCAGAGTTGGAGAAGAGTAAGAGATAATGAGAAAAAGAGGGAATGGGGGGAACAATACTCCGACCACAGGGACACTGTGTTCCTATAGGCACCCTTGGCCCAGCAGATCGCCCTGTCTTGTCATCATTGATCGTGCTTAGCTGTCAATTGATGTGAATCTATTAGAATGGAAGGTCTTTGTGGATGGATTCCTGACAGGCACCAGTAGCCTACAGGCCTGTGACCTTTGTGCCCTCCACAAGGTCAACACCCCCTCTCCCAAAAAAAAAAAAAAAAAAAACAATTCCTTTGCAGGCCTCTTCCCTCCTACCCTCTCCTCTCAAGACCTTCATCATGTGGTCCTCTAATCAATTAAGCCGCATCTTACATTCCTCTGGTGTGAGGTCACGCCAACGTTTCCTCCGGGGGTTTCTCTCTTGAATGACTGCTGCCCTCCTCCCTCTTCCTCCGCACGCCGAAATGTCTGCGCCCCCTCTTTTGAGTGCGAGCATGTGGTATTTGATTAACAAGCTTTGATTTATTCTTCTGCTCTGCTATGACCGAAAGCATTTGGAATTTGTCTTCAATTGCACTGGACCTGAGCAGCGGCAAAATTCGGCCATCTGCGGCAGACTGTACCTGGCCTCAGGATGAATCGGCTTAACAAAGCAGCAAAGGCCGTCATCTCCTTTTTTCTCTGTTTTGACCTTCCATCCACTCTCTAAGCTGGTATTTTAGATATGATTTCAAAAAATGCTGACTGATACTGACCTATGATTACATGTGACCTCAGGTGTGTAACGGTTACATGATCATTTTTTAAAAAGCCAAATTCTCTAGGCTTATTCTGTAAACACCACTTAAAAACAGTGGAAAGCCAGATAGGCTATGCAAGCTCGTTAAGTGTTTTTTTTATTTTTTCTCTATTGTTTTAGCATTTCAGTGTTGGATGCAAACTTTTAGAAACAATCCAAAACTGCATGAATGAAAAAAAAACTTTTAACACGCGAACAACATTTTTTCCACAGAACAATACAAGTCAGTATCGTAGGAATTACATCCGTATTGGATGATTCCACACCTCTCGATTTACATCCAGCGCCAGACTTCAGTAGCAATGCAGGAAGTAGTTTGTCCTCTATGTAGCAAAGCCAAGGAATCTGGCGGTGCATGGGCGTGTATGAGTTTGACTTTCATGAAGGGACTGGAGTTCATTCTCTCATAGATTTGCAGTTAATGTTTGCCTTTTTATTAACCATAACCATCATCTTTGAGTGTTTTAGTTAACCTCACCTTAACAACAGTTTATTTACCATAACTACAATATTTCCCAAACTTTAACCATACTGTAGTTGCCATTTAGAAATTAAGAAATTCAAAAATGTCGACACTGGATGGGGAAAAAAAGTTGTCACTTAACATGATCTGGTCTTTTGAAGAATCATCCATTATCAACATTCTTGTCTGGTGTTAGCTTTGGAAAAATCTGTACAAAATCATATCTGTCCTTCTCTGTTGCTGCTGCTGTAAAGGTGTCACAAGATCAATATATATAGTAGAAGACTGTGATTATACAGTTCAGCCTTTAAGTGGGAATGTTTGCAACTGACTGAATGTGCAGTAGGGCGTTACAGAAAAAGAACATGCGTGTTCAGCAAACTCCTTCAGTAAATACAGCTTAAGAAGACCTATTTGGCTCCCTTTGTTTGCTGTTTTGTCTGTCAGAAGGCACCATAGGGTTTACCTCATCAGGGTGTTAGGGGTGAGTTGTTATCTGAGTGCCAAAGAGTGCTGAATGCTGATAGGGTTGTGCCTCAGTAACACCAATAGTCTGTGGCTCAGTTGCAAACATGTCAGGTATGAAATGAAGGAATGAAAAAAAAAAGTCACTGATAAGAACTATCCCAGAAAGTTTCACCCTGAGTACCTCTGAGTGCAAGGTAAGGTAAGGTAACATATTCCTTCTCCTTGAACAATTGCATTGCCGTTTGCCCTGACCATGAAAGCTCACATCCTCTGAACAGGGACTCTGTGTGAGTCCCATATGATTTACATAAGACCACAGAGGCCCATAATCACACCCAGTAATCACTGTGCTAAATTTAACATGGGGGATAAAGGGGAAATCAGGCCCAAATCAAAGGCTTTGTTATCTGCTCAGTGCTCATAATGTAGATTATGAAACAGCACGGTGATCTGATAAACATATGGGCAAGGAGCAGGGCAAAAACATCTGCATGCCTGCTGGCCACACAGTAGCAGGGAAAACTCCAACTCCAACTGCCAGCCTTTAATGAAAAAGAGGAAGCCGGCCAAAAGGGAAATGTAGATAGAAAAGTTAGGTGTGTGTGTGTGTGTGTGTGTGTGTGTGTGTGTGTGTGTGTGTGTGTGAGAGAGAGAGAGTTTCTAGCAAACCTCTTGGTCATGACTTGCTTGGCAACGGGATGAGGAAGCAGTCAAACGACTAAGTTACCTCAGGGACCGATTGTGTTTGAGTGGAGGAAAGAAGGGGGGACGTTTTGGGTAGAGGGGTGGGTGGTGAGCAGGACAGGAAGACAGATCGCCTATGGCAACCGAGACTTCCTCTCAGATTCAGGTCAGTAAGTTGCAGCATGACACTAGGGGAGGGGGAAATGGTCTGTAATCGCAATAATCAACGTGATTAGCTTGAGCAAGCTGCAGCCTCAGACCTCAGTCTGCCACCCAGGCTGCTGCTGGCCTGCGAGCACCCTCAGCCTCCTCTCCATGGGAACGATGGAGGTGGGAGAGCAGGAGACAAGTACTGTAACTCACTGCCTGAAAGTTTAATAACTAGTGAGTAAGACAATTAAAGAGACGACTCCGCTATGGTGTCAGCGAGGACAGATATAGGCCACAAGTACATGATTGTGGCCTGATTTAGGATATTTGACTCAGAATTGTGGGAAAAAAGAGAGCAGCAATTTCTCCTCAGCTGGGTCGGTAAATGAACCAGTGCTGTGTCACAAACAAATAGCTCCCCCTGGGAAACAAACTCCAGACAGCGTAAAAACATTTTTCCCTTTTAATGTATGTCACAGTCCCCTAGAGCACCAGTAATGGCTTAGCCAGATGAAATATTGATTTGCACAACATATTTTTTTGACGTGGGAGGCAAATATAAAATGCAATTTGGATTTAAGAAAGGGCGTTGCACTCATGGTGGATATCATCTTGTGCCTGAAAAATATCACATCTGATCCCTGCAGATGCTGGTCTGTCCATAAAAAAGTTAGACAACCTACTCGCTCACTGAATAAAAAAAGGCAGCAATAGCCTATAAAATGTAAAATAGGCATAAGATAAATTACTGAAAATCAACAAGAAGGAGCCTTTCAATAGAAAACACACAAAGTTAAAATGAGAGATTGAATGTAGGTGAGCAACAGAACAAGAAAGCCACCATATGCCCTGCAGCAACTATATTCTAAATTCAGCCAGCGAGAGGTGATTTGTCAGTGAGTCAGCGTTCTCCTAGTATCCATCTCTTTGTGTCTAAACAGGCTGTCAATCAAAGCACTGGCACTTCCTGTTTACCTGTCCCATTGACCTCCTCTTTGGAGAGCCACCGGTGCTGAGTGCTCTGGGCAGCCCCGAGGACAAGCACTCACACGGCCAGCTTCAAAGTTAAGGCAAAGTTTACCCAGACTTGAGCTTCCACAGGCTTGCCCTGTCCACCGCAGTTGTGTGCTCAGATAAGAGGGCTGCTTCCTGGTCCAAACATACACACACAAAGAGAAAAGAAAGGCAGAAAGACAGACAGAAAGAAAAAAAAGGGGGCGGGGGGTTGGGAGACAAACAGTGAAGTGTTATCACAGGTATCATTTGTTTGAAAAGTGACTCAGTGATTTGGAAAGACTGCGGTTGTGTGTGGGTTTGTATTGGGATTTGCTTAATGGACACCGTGCTGTCAATGCTACTGTTAGAAGAGAATAGAAGAGAATAGCATAAAGGAAAAAAAAACACACAGTATCAGTGAAACAAGGACAGGTAGAAAAAAGTGCATGAACTTCATAAAATAAATGCGTAAGTGATTTCCTTTTTTATCACATTTTAGGAGCTGCAATTAACAATTATTTTCATTATCAATTAATCTGACGATTATTTTCTCAATCAATCATTTAGTCAGATAATAGTGATCGATGCCTGTTGTAATTTTCCACAGCCCAAGGTGACATCTTCAGATGCCTTGTTTTGTCCGGCCAACAGTCTAAAACCTAAAGATATTCAATTTACAATTACATAAAACTGAGAAAAGCAGCAAACATTCACATCTGAGAAGCTGGAAACAGTAAATGTTTGGCATTTTTGCTTAAAAATGACTCAAATATTTATTTCATTATCAAAATAGTCGATTGACTAATCATTGCAGCTCTATTACATTTTATAATGAATATACACAACAATAATGCAAAGTCACAGCACTCCAATACATGGTCTGAATGGGTGGCAAAGGAGAACAATGGACATGTCAATATTACATATTTGCATCCTTTTAGTGGCCAACACTGAATACCAGATGTGGAGTTGACACTAAATATGTAGTACAGTGTGCAAACATTCGATTCTGCAGTCCTTTAGAAATAAAACTGAATGCCAGACCAAAAGGCGTTGTCTTGTTTAGTGATTTCATAAGTAATTTACTAAATTAAACAATAATAATCACACAATGAGAATGAAAACTGTCAAAAAAACAGCAACATAAAAACAGTGTCAAAAAATCCCAAACAAGGGACGAAAATACATTTTAATGTAATCTTTTGGATAACATATTATAATACCACATATGTTTGATTTCGCCCCCGCTTTGGGCATTTTGTATATCCTTCATGTAGCATCCTTCTAGGTGTAATAGTTCACACTTTAGCATTAATTGGAGTCCTAAGCTATTGCAGTTAACACAGAAAACCCCTGGATGTCTGGCCCCCAGTACGTGACCATCGTCAGATCCTATGGAGTCCAGTCTTGACCGCACAGTGAACTGGGAACATAATGGCTGTTCTGTTCCTGCCATCTCTCAATGTAATAGTACTGTAAACCAACAGCCCAACAGCCCCCTGAGCCACATTGCCTCGCTGCCTTGGTATTTCTACAACAAATTAGAGAGGCAAACTTAAATATTGGGTCGTCTGTCAACATGATGGGTGAAAGGAAAAAAGAGGCAATTTAAGCCTAATGTATTTCAATTAGTGGCTAACTTTTAAAGGAAAAGCGAACTTCCGCATAGAGCAACATGTCTAAACTTGGGTCATCAGAGAGGGGATTCCAGAGGGTGTTTGGGTGGGGTGGGGGTGGGGGGCTGCAAGCATAAATAAGGCCTTGTGGCTATTAGCAAATGAGCAGTAATGTCCCCTGAATGATGATGACAGGACATTGGATTTTGATTGGGCCCTCTCTGCGGATGGGCCCCAGTACACACAGGAAGTGCTTGTTTGTCCCAACCAGCTCTGTTTCCTGTCGGACCGGCTGTGTGGGTGTGTGTATGTTTTCCACTGTGATAATCAGGACAGGCGTGCGTGTCTGTGTGTGCGCCTTACTCCTCAAAGCGCCGCTACTCGCAAGGACGGAAGCTCCTCACAACCAAGAATGAGATCACTGCGCGTCCAACAAGGGACTTCCTCCCCACACAGGAAGTGGAGGCGCAGCTGAGAGGGAAAGGGCTCTTCCTCTGCCACCCCCGCTCCTCCTGCCCCTGCTCTTCCCGTGTCCTCCTCCATGATCCGTGTTTTGTCTGAAATGAGATAAAACATTGCTCGCTCGCTCTCCCTCTCTTCTCTATTGGACCGAGCAGGAAGCGCAGCCTGCTTTGTTTACATAACAGAGGTCCTCTCTCCCGCCAAAGTCACCCAAAGGCCTCTGGGAAACGGGAATCCCCCAACTTCATATCCTCACATTTGTGAAGTGGACATCCGTCATGGATTGACAGAGCAGTGTGTCTGCATGCGTACATGGCAGAGAGACCTAGAGGGAGAGAACAGAAGAGCATCTGTGCCGATGTTGATGGCCCTTTCCTGAGATGGTTTTCCCTCTACTTAAGTTGACCCTTGCTGGAATGGAGGGGCTGGACTGGCTCTTGTTCAAGAGCCCCCATCATTTCCCATTCTGTTTGGCTCAGGCACTTATCTTCCTGCACATGATTCCAATAGTGAGCATTTGCACTCGTTGCGGAGTTTAAGCTGGGAGATATGAATGCCACCGGTGATGGATATCACACTGAGTCTGTGTGTGCCTTGTTCTGGGGGGGGAGATGTGGACACTCATGAGGCTCATGTGACTGGATGAGGGTCCACAGAGAGAGGGTCTATCTATCTGAGGCCCCCGGAAGAATTCCCGATGGCCATTATGGAACGAATGAAGACTTGTGAGCGTGTGCAAGGGGAAGTGGGTATTTAGTCCACTGGAGGCAGGGCTGGATGAGTATGTGTCTGTGAATTTCGGTATGTGTGTGTGACAAGAGAATACTTGTCATTGAATTCTACAGTACAGAGTAAAACCAAATATTTCTAATTTTATCAATAAACAAATAATTACAAATAAATGCAAATAAATAGATACTTTTGGGAAAGATTTAAATGTTTTAAAAAGAAATATGCTTTTTTTGTCTAAATGAAATATAGAACAAAAGATTTTGTGTGTAATCAGGAAATAAAAACTCAGACAATTCTTATCTTTCTCTCATCTGTTTTATTATTAAAGAGTACATGAAAGTAAATTTAAATAAATAAATCATAAACCCCCCTCACAAATTTCCAGAGCAAAAGTCTTCAAATTCCTTGTTCTGTCCAACCAATGGCTCACAAATCAAAGATATTTCATCTAAAATGATATAAAACTGGGAAAAGCAACAAACGTTGATATTGGAGAAGCTAATTGTTGTCGATTAATATTCTGTAGATGGTCTAATTGATTAATCATCTCATCATTTAAGCGCTAAATTTAGCTGAAAACCCAAACTATCCTACTGTATCTAATATTCTGTATGTGGGTGTATGTGTTTTTCCCAATCAGGACTGAGAAATGTTTGCATGAAGCACAAGGGTCCTCCCAGTGTTAGACAGCCCCTGGCTCTGCTTCTCTGCACTTACAGTGGAGGGTTTGAGTGGCTGCCATAAGGACTGATGGCCTCAGGACCTGTTGGTGGAGGTCAGTGAGTGCAAGAGGCGACAGCTGTAGAAACGCTGGGAGCCCAGTGCAGCATGAATACTGGCGATTATAGCTGGCATTGCACACACACACACACACACACACACACACACACACACACACACACACACACACACCCAGCAATCAGATCCTTATCTAAAGGATACATTGTTTAGAGGTTGCTGGAGCACCGCCTCACAGGATATAGGCCACTGTTAGTAAGTGTGTCTCCGTCCGTGTGCGTGCTGTATATGACTGCGTAACACACAATCAAAAAAGGTGAAGCTTGGTGTCCCGCTTCTGATTTTAAGGGGTCTATAGCATGTATGCGTGCATTTCCTGAAGTTATGCTAGTCCATGTGTGCACTCTCATGACTGTGTGAGGTGTTGATGTGGTCGTATTGGTTACAGGAGGCTGAACTGGCCTCAGTAAGTCAGTGTCAGTATGAGTACAGTTACAAAAACTGATCACTGAGTGACCCAGTGCCAGTTGATACCTTCTTATGTAAGCCTTCCATTAACATTAATTCATTAACATTCAATGTCTGACACTTCAGTAGGTCAATACATACAGACAGAGAGAAGTACCTTGCAAAAACTACAAAGAACTGACCTATTGTTGTGACCAAAATGCATCATCTTGTACGAAATGCGGTCAGCGATACCTCATGACCTGTTTCCATTTATTGAAAGGGTATTTTGGTTCCCTTGAATGCAAGACCCTTGGCTCTTCGGGAGGGACTGGGGTCATGGCCCTGGATGCCCAGAGAGAGGTGTTGCAGCTGGGATAGTGCTCTGGAGAGATGGTGCTGGTGCTGTTGGGAGCAGCTGTTGTGTGTTAGACTGTCAACACAGTAATGAAGGAGGGGTTAAATCTGGCACAAGGAGTTTTGGTTGAATTTTGTTCTCAGGTTACATTATCTACTTGGTTTCACTTACTTTGGAGATGCATATCTTCGAGGCATTAGAGAGGCAGCGAGAATGTACCTGGGTGATTCTTCATCAAATCATTGAATGTGACTTTTATCATTGATGACTCCTGTGGTGATTCTGCGCGGCCAACTTTATCGTCGCTGTCTTTAACATTCTGAACATCTTACACACCAAACATCTCAGCAGCATGCCATGGACATTGAAGTCCGCTGCTTCAAACCCTTCGCCGCCATCATCGTCAGGGTCTTGGATCTTTTAGTTTCCCCCCGGTCTCGTTCTCATGGGAACTTCACCGCCTTTCAATGAGCCGCCTGGTTCACCTCTCAGCACTGGCCGCTCTGGGGTTAACTCCAAAAGTCAAAGGTCACAGGATCACAGGCTCCACAATGCCTCAGATTGTTGATTGTTGATGCTAGGGCGGGCGCTGAGAGGAGGGGTAGGACTCTGTGTGTGTTTGATTGCATTTGTTTGATTGTGTGCGTATTCATCTGTTTGTGCATGTCGGCTTATGTGAGCGTTGGAGTGCGTGCATGTGAGCAGTAGTCAGTTCTTCTGCATGCATCCTGACATGTTTGCATGTGTACTCATGCATGCAGGCGCGGTGTATGTTAACGGAGGAACCTGATTGGCCGGACCACCGTGGCAGATGAAACTTGATGGACTGCAGGCTCTCTAAGCTCCTGTTGATGGGGATTTGGAGGCCTGTCTTTGAGGGGGGAAATTCAATTTCCTCCCCCTGCTCGCCGGCGCTGTTTGGATAGCTTGGCCCGGGATTGGAGAGGGTGTGTGACACTCACTGAGAGTCTGCTGAGAAAGTGGTGTCTGACCTGCAGCATGCCATGACTCAACACAGGAGGAATGAGGCACGGCAGAGAGCTGTCAGTCTGTCTGTCAGCCAGCCTCTACGTCTGTCAGTCCTTTCATTTCCATTTCTTTGACAATTTCTGAGTGACCTACAACACATTTGTTCAAAACTGCTCCATGTGGACACTAATGTTTTATTCAGGAATTGATCTTGTAAGGGCAGCGTGTATGCAAATCAAACCTCTATTGACATCTGTTTATCTATTGATGGAGGCTGATCAATATTTATGTTAAACCATTCATGGGTTGAGGATCCTCATTTAGTATGCTCAGCAATTGACTTTTTGCACTGAAGCTCATACTTCTTTTTTATATCTTATGACATAGACCACCTAATACAACTAGGTTTTGAAATTACTGACATCTCTGAAAGACCTTTCCCAAAGTGGTATGAATCTTTTAGAAAACAATCTCCAGAACCATTTGAGTGCATTGAATTTCATCATCAAATATCCAGAAATGCACTCACTTTGTTTCCTCTTTTGTAACACACCTCTCTGCTTTTAAACGTCTACACAGAATTGCTTTGTGCTGGTGTGAGAAAAATGAAGATGCTCAGATTCTACGAATCAACTTCAACTTTCAGTCAGTCTCAACTTAGACCTTTTTTTTCCAGTGACAATTGTCCATGATGGACGAAAAGGACAAAAAAGGTTTCATGCATCCAAATTCTTCTCCAGGTTCCACACCATCTTCCTCTCCACTGGAGGATGGAGAAACATAAAATATAATTCACAAACAGTCTTTGCTAGCCTCATTGTTTTGTCTTTCGAAATCTCTAGTGCATCACAGCTACCTGGCTCATGCCACACTTTCTCTTTGCACTGTTCTCTCTGTCCCACAGCTCATACCACTAATCATGTAGGCTAGTTCCTTTTATTTTTTTTTCTCCCACATCGCCATCTCCTCCCAAACACACACTCATACTTCTGTTTATTGTGAATACAGTCCAGTGATCGTTTTCCATTATAGCATCTATCCGCATTAAAGGACTGCATCATTATGAAAGATGTTGCACATTCATTGCATATTCATGAATAACTGACTAGTTATAAGTCCCTGAGAGCAGGGTGATGAAGCTGTCCAAACTGATCACACATTAACTTAACAAATTCCCACTTGCTGTAGCAAACACAACATCCTCCATTTGAACGTGGATACTGAGCAGCTAGTGAGCCTCGCAATGTATATTACATCTATACTACGATGAGTTTGAGTGCACACACACACACACACACACACACACACACACACACACACACACACACACAAAGTTTGCACAGCTATCCTTGTTAGGACATTGCATTGACTTCCATTCATTGTGGACTGCCTAACGCAAACAACCAATTCATGCCTATACCCTAACCTTAACCTAACCTCAATTCACACCCTACCCCTAACCTTAACCAGGACCTCAGAAAACATGTTTTGCCTCATTAGGACCGGGCTTTGGTCCCCGTGAGGACTAATGGTCCCGACAAGGTCGGTGTTTATACCGGAAAAGGACCCATTGAGGTAACAAAAATGCGCATACACACAAACAAACACATACACAATCCAGCTGGGGGCTGTGTTCCACCTCATCAGGAATGTCAATTACCTCGGCATTGTTTGTGCTGTCATTGTTTGTTTGTTTGGCCTGGTTAAAGCTGCGATAGGGATCAGGGGTTGGCGTAGTGTCGACGACACTCGAGCCGTTCGCCTCCTCATTAGCCTCGGCCATCTCTCTCTCACCTAGCCGTAAAATGGAGGAATGTCTTTAAAGCCTCATCCAATTTTTACTGGAGTGCTGACCACTTCATCATACGCAGATGTTGCTGAGTGTGTGTGTGTGGTGTTTTTGTGTATGTGTGTGTGATGTGTGGGAGAGGGGTTGGAAAGCAGGGTTATTGTTCTTGGAAAACCCTCTTGATGGAGAAGTGCATTGCCCAAAGACCTGAATTTACTGTCAGAACAAAAGGAAAAGGTGGAAGTAAAGGTAAAAAAAACAGGAAGAATACAAATTAAATGAAGGGTTATATTACCAAACATGCGTAGTTAATACTGACTCTTAAGTACATGAAAGAACATACTGACCCCACTAAGGATCCAATATTTAAGATTTAAAAACAGGTAATAGGCAAAACAGGAAATGGAAGTAGGTAATGAATAAAGAAAACAGAATGGAAAAGGTCAATGAAATTTAAATTTGTAACACTAATAATGTTTTTTGGTAAAGATAAATATACCAATTACTAGCAGAAGCAGCACATTAGCAGTAGGGACTATTCAGAACATTAATGTTAAAATAAACTGCGGTCATGACAGTTTATTTAGCAGGTATTTAAACACTGTTTTAAACATGACTCACCTCAGTTGCAGAATACAGAAAATTCATACAAACAGAAACAATAACAGAATAACAGATGACTCAATTTAATGACATAATAAAAACATGATGAAAATAGTTTTGAATGTGGTGATAGTCGCTATTGTAAGGCAACGAACGACTGAAAAGAAATGTTTTAGAGCTTTGAAAGCTACTAAGTGATTGTTTTGTTTCCAAGGTCAAGCGTGAAGCTGGATAAAAATGTCTTTAATGACACATGGAAATTGGAACATCACCAATGTCATGACATCTGGAAAATCCCCATCTGCTGAGGAAGATTGTATGATACGATTAAAATGAATAAATGATGTCATAATTATATAAGTGAATGCAGCTCCACCTCAAAACACGAACCCACCGAAATGCTGATATTTAACAAATTTAAAATTGTTAGTCATGCAGAAGTTGGTGGATTGGCATCCAACAGGTGTGTGCCTTATATTGATCAAATGTAGATATATTTTGTACCCATAAATATCTTGTGTAGACTTACTCACTGTCTTAATAGTGTGTGTACTTTATACTATGAGTGTAGAATGAAACAATATAGAAGAAGAGTTTAGTTTATAAATTGGCATTCTTTGTGCAGTAAACTAATATGTTTATCCTAGGAGAGTGTTTGCATCCAGCCTCTTCCTCTCTTCAACCCCTCCCCCCAAGGCCCCCCCCCCCCACTACTCTCCATCTATCCATCTATCCCTCACTTCTCTAAAACCTTGTCACCCGTCACCCTAGCACTTGTCTGGACATGCCTCAGCCCCTCAGCTCTACTGGTTTGGGGTTTCCCTACAGACAATGAAGTGAATAGATAAAAGCCAATTTTTCTCACTTTTTAACTCCCAGATGCAATGTGATGACACATGTTTAAAAGCAATACCACATAAAAATACCACGTAAAATGTCATTTTATATACCCTACAAATGCATAGAACAACATACTCCTTTCTTCTCTTGAGTGCAGACACAGTCAAATTACACTATAGTCATTTTGATTTGACTAATTATGCCTGGATGGAAACCATAGATGAGTACTTTTCAATGCCTTTTCCAGCATTGCATTCATAGATATGGGAGGAGGCGTGGTCTTTTGAGTGGATCAAGTAATCCCCAAGAATTTGGGTGATTGGAGATTAGCTCAAACTAGATCAGATGTGAGGATAAGAGGCATTAGCTTTGTTTAAGATTGGCAGGTCCTCTCTTCTCCTCTTCTCTCCTCTTCCATCCTCTGGCCCCACCTTGTCTTCCTCTCTCCCATCCCATTTGTCTTCCGTCTCATTTCATCTGTACTCATCTGTTCACCTCCTGTAACTAATCAGGTGTAAAGCACAAGTCCGGGCAGAAACCGGATGCCACTGGTGTTTCAAATATCTCTCACACCTCATGACTTCTGTTTCTGCTGGGCCGTGAGAGAGAAAGAGAGAAGCAGACGCAGATATGAAGGCTTTCAGCGCTTCTTCAAGGCTTATCTGCGCCTTATCTGCGCCTTTGATCTATATTAGTTTATTTGGATATATATCAATCAGCCTCCACCAACCCTTCTCCTTCTCTTCTGGACACGACTTCCTGTTCCAGATTAGTCCTCCATCCCGGGCCACCTCTGCGGCTCACGATGCAACAGCACTTCAGGATCACAGGTCAGAGGGCAAAGGGTCGAGCAAAGAGCGTTGTAACGATGTCCAGACTTAGAGGAACTGACCGCTGCTGTGGAGGAGTGTGTGTATGTGTGTGTGTGTGTGTGTGTGGAGGTAGTTAAACGGTTGAAAGGAAACTGTCCATCAATGGTAAATCTGAAAACAATTTGACTGCATTAAGGCATTTAAAGCGTCTCCACTGATTTCCCTATTGGCCTCTCGTCAGTACCACACACACCCGCTGCTGTGTGCAGCAGGGGAGGAGCGCACAGAAGGCCTTTCACAATTATGTATTCACTTGTCTATTTGCTTCCTCATTTACACATTTGTTTATTCATTTATTCATTTGCTATTGACTTTGTTTTGGTCCAGCTGTCATCTGCCTTATAACAGATGAACTGTGACCATTTTTCCATGTGTAACTATCTGTGCATGCTGTGTTATGTATTAAAGTAGCTAGAATGCACTGAGGACATCTGAGTGTTAACAGGTCTCCCACCCATAATCTGTTTCCACTCTCTAATTTACTCAGCTGTCGATTCTCCAATGGCACATAAAAACATGATTGATAACCAGGTCAATTGCCTGAAATGCAGAAGCTGCCGCAAATATGCAGCAGACCTACAAGACCTCTACATGTTCATAAGGTTATAAGATTTAGAAAAGGTTAAACAAATGACTGAGCAGCATACTTTTGGAGTGACTCTGACTGCTTATTGGCACTGTATAAAATGTATGAACACTTTCCCTCCTTTTTCCTCCTGTTGTACTCTATATGAGTATATTCCTTTGTGTACAGTGCATGTTTATGCATCTCCACCCATGTTTAGCATAAGCTCATGACTCAACTGTTCCACTGCTACCACCAGGACAGTTTGTCAGCTTCTGTGCTTGACAAACAAGGCCTTTTCTCTGAAATTCTCCAAAACCTTGCCCTTGGCTCGCTGTAGCGGTTCCCATAAAGGAGCCTGCCGATGCCTCCTTTAATTGTAGCATGTAATCTGACTTAAACACAAGGCTGATAATAGTGCTGTCTATGTGGAGGTTAGGATTAGAAAGGCCCCTGATTCCTCTCTCAGCTCTCTTATTATCCCCTCAGCCCCGGCCGCAGGAAACCAAAGGGCCCGACATGCTTGTTTCAAGCAGTGCCAGTCACTCTGTGACTCATCTAGGTTGAGAAACATTTGAGGAGAATGGAGCCCCTGTTTTGGTGTGTCAGCGTGCTGCTTGTGGCTCTCCCTGCTCTATGACAGATTGCCGTGAAACGTGAAGGAGAATCGCCCTCCGTGCTTTGCGAGCATGGAAAATACACACGCCTTCGCCTCAAGTTATGCAGCCCGACCATACTCTCAGGGAGCTGCTGCGTCTGTCCAATTTAGGGTGCATATTTGAGGTAAGTGGGTGTTTAAAAAAAAGTTACAGCGTGAGCCATTCTTAAAGGTGGAGATGACATTTTTACTGTCATTGCAGTGCTCAGCGCTTCCCAAATACATTAATATTGAGTTCCGTTTTCCAAACTTAGAAAAATACAAGATGTGAGTGATCACATCTCGTATCCTCCTATCATTTGATATATTACAGGAAAAAAGCCAGAGGTTTCCTTTATATATTACTTTAGCATGGCTGTCTACAGTGGGAGGGTTGTCTAGTGCTAAATATAGTTGTGAATAAGCCTTATATGTAGGGCTTCTTTTTCACTTATCTGATGAAAAAGAGACTGTAGTCAGACAAAAAAAAAACAATAATGCATTTAATCTGATTAAAAAACAATCAGAGTGTACAGTGCTTACTCAGAGAGACTAATCAATGTCTCATTTGCATTTTCTCCCCATTTTCCCTTCACTTTCTATTTCCAGAAGTATTTACAGAGCTGTCAACAATGCATAAGGACCTTGTACTAAAAAGTGTGGTGATCACAGTATCTTGCAGCAGAAAACTTAAAGGATACGTTCACAATTTTTCAGGTCTGACTTCAAACAACAGTCAAGTGCCCAGCAACATCGAAACGGGTTTTGCTTGTTGATGGGAAACAAAATCCACAATCCTAAAAAAATTGAAAAGTTTATCTGAAGATAATATGAGGCTTCAGCCATCTGAGTCAGTCAAATAAAGTGGATATCTTCCACAGTTACAGTCTAGCTGCAGTGGAAGGATCGTAACAAAAAGGAAATTTGGTACTAAAAAGACTTGAAAGATATTGACTTAATTTGACTAATTTAGATGACTGAGGCTTCATTTTAGCTTCAAATAAATTTTGAAATACATTTTTGCATAGAAGGAGGGCTGTGGACTTTGTCCCACATCACTTACATTGAAAGTGCATTATGAAGGGGCTTTTTAATGGTCAGTATGAACAGGAGGAATCATTACAGCAAAAAAAAAACATGTATCAATGTCCATTTGTGCACTTGACGATTGTTTAAGGATAGACTAGAAAATTGTGAACCTATCCTTTAATAACTTTTTTTTGGTGTTTTTTGTAAAAGGTGGAAATCTTTTTAAAATGTTAGTGTTTCTCTATAAAAATTTCAAACGATTAGCTTCACTTATGCAAAGTGTTCCAAGTTTGAGCGAGATATTGAACCCTACTATAACTGCTCGCTCATTTTAAGTTACTTTGTGAAAAAGCTAAATGGCCACATTATATATGGTCTCATTTGTTAAACGGTGTTTACCGTGAGCCTATAGATTAGTGTGCCATGTGCTTAAACGCCCAGCAGTTTGCATCAGGGAATATGGAGCACAAACGCTCCTGATCAATAGGCATGTTTAATGCTAATCATCTGCCACACCCCCCATTCTATTGATTCTCAGTCTCCAGAATCATAATTACACCAGCTGTAGGTAGAAGTAGATGAGTCCACACACACACACACACACACGCACACGCACATCACACGTGTGCATTCAAACACACACAGATTCAACTTGTTTGATGACGGCAGGAGGAGCCCTTGTATGTATTGATTGCCCTGCCTCTGAAGGACAAGGTCATCAGGTCATCTGTCACAGAGCTGAAGGCGACAGTGACACACACACACTTCAAACAGAACTGACAGACCGTGCAGTGGCCAGACGTAGTTTGTTAATAGGGGTCATGTGGGAATGTAGGTTGTGGTTAGGGCAGAGCTAACATTGTTAGACTGCATTTGATCATGTTGGATGGAAGATCATGGAGGTTACAGGAGATAGCTGACAACTACAAAGGTGACCTGTCCTGTCAACAGGTTACAGGGGATTTCCTCACCTTTTACCCAGTTATCAGACTACATGATTTAGTGTAAACTGGTGAACTACTTCGACTGTGGACATCACCAGCATCCGGTAAAACAGAGCAATCAATGTTTGATGAGTGAGGATGCAATTATCTGGGCGTGATGTGTGCGGGTTTGTGTTCAGAAATAGAAAAAGGGAGGGCACATTTTACAGTATATCTCCATATTCCTGTTATATCAGCATATCAGCTGAGGGTCTGGAAGCTGAAATAAGAGTGCCTCACTTGGGTCTGCTGCTGAATGCAAAGTATGCCGCTGACACAGCCTGAGAAGTATTCCTGCTATGCTTTATTCTGTTTCCGCGCCGCTACATCCTCACTTTGACATTTGGCTGTGATAAGAGGAAAGCCTTGAATCCCACACATGTCCACAGTGAATTCCGACCGCTGCAGAGCCTAACTCCACTCCCACACTACGGCGTACAGTAAGGCTACTGCGCAATGCTCGGACAATGCGTGGATTCAGGCTGTATGCATGAGGCCTATTCACACTTCCTATCGCTAGCATCTGCAATGCTAATGACTGAGTGTGTTTCTCTCGCTGGCAGGGAGAGATTGCGTTTTCTCTGTGCATCTCTGTCTCTCCATTTTTTTCCCCCCTTTCTACAACTCTCTTTCTCTCTCCCTCTTTCCTCAGCTCTGCAGTTGCGTAGGCGGCACATCTGAAGCCTCATCAAAGCTCCAGACGTCAAAAGAAGCTGTATGGCTCAGCTGTGCGCAGAATGTGGCACAATCCTGGTAGTAAATGTCATTTGAAAGATTGTTTACAATATTTCTTTGTGGTTGCTCCGTCAGATGTTTATTGTGCAGGCGAAAGCAGTACAGTTCCGATTGATTGGACTGCAGCTGTGGGACAGTTTCTATCACTTTCTCAGTTGTGCAACTTGATTTCCCTTCAGGTTCAGATTTCAGTTCAATATTAAACACCTCATTGTAAAGTCAGAAGTCTACTCCCACTGCAACTTCATAGGAACTCCACAGGATTTCTTCCACTTGACAGAATGTTCTTAATCAATCTCAAACACATCCTCCCCTTCCACTCTCCAGCTCTCTCTGTTTTTATTTCTTCTCCATCTCGGTTTCCAACTCCAACTCTCTCTGCCTGCGTCTTTCAGATTTACACACACACGGTCTGAGCACACTGGGAGCTTTCTTGAGCTCGGAGACTTTGTTGTATCAGTGTCAGTTTTGACTTTCCTCCTCCAACCGACTGCCGGCCAGGCAGCAAGAGGACTGCTGGCGGCGCTGGGCCGTGCCGGAGGTGACTTCCTGTTAAACAGCTGGGCCCTTGTTCGGCTTCGGCCCAGGCTACCCTGCGATAATCTCCCATGAGTCTTTCCACATGGGCAGTGAAGCCACTGTGTCGCAGCACTGTTTTTCCTGCCTTCCAACAAAGAAGAAAAGGTGATTGTGTTAAGACCTCTCAGCCCCTGCTTGGGGTCCAAATGTGTTTGTGTAGCATGTGTGTGTCTGTGTGTGAGAGCTGTGAATCATTTTGCTACCAGGATGAATGCATGAATCAGCCTTTTCAGTAAATATGTGAAGCAGTGGCTGGCTGAGGTGTACAGATTGGGAACGTTCAGCTGTCACCAGCTGACCTCACCACAGACACACTTTGTGCTCGGAAGCAAAGGAAACAGGCTTCTCTCTATCCCACTCCCCTCTGGAGAACACTTACACCTCAGTTGGTTATCCTTAGATAATCTGGACGGAGTTGTGTGTGCATGTTGGAGGGGGCAACTTCCATTTTTTTTAAAAATCTCTTTTCCCATCGTCCCCTCTCTTTCCCCCCCCCCTTGTCATGACCTTTGGCTCATCGCGCACCCGAGGCGCCCCTGGGCACAGGAACTGACCCACACAGAGGTCACACGAGGTCACCTGAGTCTGCCTGGGTCCTTGTGTGCACTGATAGGACTTTGATGGCTTATTAGGGAATGTAATGGTGGGTAAAATGGTGAGAGACCCAGGCTCCACTGCCTGCTGGGAAGTGACTAGACCAACCTGTTATTAGAGGGATCACAGAGGAATGAATAGGTAAATCCAGACTTTTCAAGATATTTAAAAGTGTTTAGCTGTTTTTTTTTTTTAGCTTAAACATATTAAGATGTAGCCCAGGCTTCTGCTATAATTTTAATTGTAGCTTTTGAAGCTTTGTACTTCACTTTTATTCATGAATTTATTGGCCACATTTCTCTTAAATTCTATTTATAATCTGAATGAGACTTTCGGGTTTAATAAATGCAATCCTTCCTGTCCCCTGACAAGAAGACACATGCAACCAAAAAGAGTCCATGCCGTTGGGTTCACACAGCGCTATTCTGAACTTCATTTCCAACTGAAAGGCAGATGACACACGTGCAGCTATGATTGGACGAGACAGCTGCTCCCAGGATGTACAGAGGGCTTTGATTGGCCTTGGCAGCTGCCCATGCCGAGCTTAGTTTTAGTGCTTGCTAAGTGTGTGTGTGCATTATCAGTGAGGTCACCGTTTTGCCATACCCCACTAATGCTTTTGAGCTGATGTTTATCCCGCTAATCAAGTTAAGGCTTTGACCGCTGTGGCCATCATTGAAAGGAGGGTTGTTCAAAAAAGCAGCATTGTATGTTTGTGTTCAGCGGCTGTTTCAAATATTATTGAGTTGTCTTGTGCTCAGTGAGTTTTAACCCTCATAAGTGCATTGAGATTACTTGTGTTGATGCAATTTTAGTTTTCAGTCTAGGAGGAATAATCTGATATAATGTATATTGTTATAACAAGCACTTCCTCCTCATTCTCATTCAGAATTTTTTTTTTTCCTCTCTTGAGTTTTTACTCAAAACGGACTCTGTGCCACTCTTACAGAAAAAAGAGGTGTTGTGCAATAGCTCCTAACCAGTTGTCGAGAATCACATACTCACAGCAGATCCCTAAAAGACACAGGGAATGTGAGAACTCTGAACAGAAGGGACTCCAAGAATGCCACACATGCACATACAGAGGTGTTCATGAGCAGCTTTCGGAAGACAAATTCTGAACAGCAACACCAGAAAGTCAACATCTTCCCTCCCTCTGTGGTTTGGTTTGAGCTCCACCGACAGCTGAAATGATTACATAATCGTGCTCTTGCTGCAGACCGTGCCACCGCTGTTGCGGAGGGGTGCCACCATAGGCCCTGCCGCAGATGGCGGTCCTCCCTGCCCACACCTGCGAATCATTTGGACCCAAATTGTTTATTTGGCTTTGCTTAAGTGCTACCAGTGTTTCCTCTGTGCGTTTGTGTCCCCTCAGAAAAGAAAAAAAAAACTGCCCCACACCCTCCCCCAAAACAGCCAGCATGTCCCTCTGGGCGATACACGGCTTCGGCATGACCACCAACAAAATAGGGCCAAATTAACCCAAAGGACACCCTCCACTTTCCACCCCCGCCACCCTTTCCTCAGGCTGTTCACTTCCAGAAATGCACAGGCACTTAACACACAAAAAAGAAGTAATTCAAACAAGCTCTTCAGGAGGAAACACAGAGCTGTTGTGTGTTTGTTGTTTTTCATCTTTTTGAAGAGGAAAACCTCTCTTCCTGCAATTCTAAATTTATTTGTGTGTTTGTTGTTGCCAACACAGAAGAGGAGACTGCTATCTATTAAGTTAAACATTCCTCTCAACCCTGGAACCTCATCTAAACAGCAGCGTGTAGCGGGTGACTCAGCTTGTGGTAAAAATTTATGGCTGCAAGCTCCGGCTTTAAGTTGGTAAGATGATGCACATACACACAACTGGCCTTGGCTGATGTCAGCCATGGTGATAAAATAATTTTCCAGCCCAGCCCTTCTCAGCCAGCAGAAATCCCAACAATATTGTTTAGAAGAGAAAAAAAACTGGAGCACTCATGTATCTGATAAATCCATCTCATTAACAAACAGCGCACTGTTAACCAGCAGCGTCCTGGTGGAGCTTGCAGGTGCTAACGAGGTCCACTCAATTTGGTAATGAGATAACGAGCAGGCTAATGAGGCCCTGAAAGAAGGTCATGATGTAATGGAATACCCAGCTCACACCGATACGGCAACATGAGAGATGTACTCTTCTGGGGAATTAAAGATCTTAAAATGAATATGCAATAAAGTAGTCTATTATAACTCATCCCTGGTGGGTATGTTTCTTAATAGGAGCTTTGATGATAATAGTCAGGAATAGCGCGTAATAATAAAATGAAAGTGAAACAAAATGAGAGGAGAGAAGGGGAGATATTTGTGTTTACAGTTTGTTGAAGGTAATGAGGACGGTTAGCGCAACCAGAAACGAGAGCTGGCAATTAGAAGGGCAGCACAATGAGGAATACAAATTTTAGATGAGAGTGCATCTTAATTAGTGAAGTTGAATTATATCTGTCATGATTTTGTTTTTAGAATCCCTTTAAAACTTAATATCAGTGATTCTGTTGTGTCAAAATTGCTTCTTGAGCAGCCAGGAGCAAACTTTTTGTGCAAGGATGCACAGCCTTTTCCTAAGGGTCAAAATGTCAAAATCACTGCTAACTTCTCATTGTTTATTGAAACAATTGCATTAACTGACCACAGGAAGTAAACTTCAATAAGCCACATTAGGAAAATGTGCTGCATTTCTTGTTATAATATGTCTTGGTGTGTGTCTGTTGGTGCAATGTGCATGCTCTTACTTGCACATAAAAGTGCACATATGTATTATGTACATTGTTCTGTGATTACGTGTGCAAGCCGCGCTCCCCACCATCTCTTTTCTATGATTCAGTGGAAAATTCCCAGATTGCCGTTGTGCCGGCTTCGAAAACATAGAGGCTGTAACCAAAGCTCCGGCTGTTTCAGTCATAATCCCTTGTGCCTCTCCCGGCACTACTTCCCCATCAAAGGAGCGCTGATTACTGGGAACTCTGCTGGGAACAGGAATGGGAGATGGGAAGTGGGCATGGAAGAGGAGGAGTAGACAAGCCCTCTAAAAAACAGGACTGTAACCAGTGATGTATTGATGTGTAAGATGGTTGGTAGACTATGAGTTACTCCACTACCACATGAGTTATAATGCCAGCATTTTTCCATTTTTAATAAGTTTTGTGTTTTCTCCCTCTTAAAGTGAGCCTGTATAATTTTGCTGAACAGCGGCCACTGTGGCCACAAGTGATAATTACAGGATAATGCCACTTTGAATGTCCCCACAATTGCCAAGATCCACTTGAGTCACACACTTTAATGATGTCATCTGCGTAGCATCGTAGCATAACACTAACACAAGTAGAAACAGAGTCAGAAACTTACATAATGATATCAGAGCAAAGTTAGCCAACAGCTACTACTTACATCTCAATAAGGAAATTTGCAGATTTGATTTCTGCTGCGGTGGTAAAATCCCTGAGTGTATTAAAATAAGGATGGAGGCTTCTACAGCTTTGAAAGCAAACTTTTCATTTGTATGACACAGCACGTGTTCTGTGCATTCAAAAGTTATATAGGCTCACTTGAAACGTTAAAGTAAGAGTTTGCTATGATTGCTTTATTAGAATAATAAAGGTGGGTTTGGCTCAGCAAGTAAATGAGTTGTCTAGTAATGGCAGGGTTGGTGGTTAGCTCCTCCTGCACATGTTGAATTGTCCTTGAGCAAAACATTGAATACCAAATTGCTCCCAGTGGTTCAGCCAACACCTTGCACGGTAACTTGTTGCCACTGATGTGCGTGTAAGTGTATGAATGAGAGGCTAATTGTAATGTGCTTTGGGTTGCAGCCCTGCATTTACTACAACAGTTTCTATCAAATCTGGGGAAAGTAGTTATATAGTTTTATAAATATAAACATAAATGAAATATTTGCTCTAAGCTCCAATCTGTCTATGTCCTATCACCCACCCTGAACTGGCAGCCTGATTCTACTGTACATACAGCGGTGGACTCTTCACATGTCAAGTAACCACAAAACAAGCTTGTCACTGTTTGACTTCTGAAAGGAAGGGAAAGGTATTCAAAACACATACACAGCAATAGTAAAAATGTCTGACTCACTGGTGGCAAAGGACAGGAAGCAAAGCATCCTTAGTGTATGTGTGTGTGTGTGTATTTTCAAAGCCTGAAATAGATTAGGGAGTGTATCCGCACATTCTCTCCTCGTGTTTTTAATCTTCCTGTCCATTTGTCCATCATGTAATGGTGCAGCACTTCCTGTCTGTGTCGCCGTGGTGATGACTGCATAGCCAATAAAAAGTCAAACAGGAAACTGAGTGGAGGCCTTCTGATTGTTATGGAGGTGTCTGGGAGCGGGAGTCCCCATTGTACATCCGCAGCACTCTTTCCCTTTTAATAACACACACACACACGCACACACATATATATACGAGCACAGCGGCACATGCACAGTCTTATGAACACATACTTGCACACACGGGCAAAGCAAAGCTCAAAGAAGGCAAGCAGAAAAAATAGCCTGAACCAGAAATCAAGGGGATAAAAACACAACACAAACCAAAACATACAAACACACACGTAGTCTCAGTGGGCTTGTAAGGAGAGTGGTAGTGAGGAGAGGTGATAACACAGAGGCAGGAAGACAGAGCTGCTGGATACGTAATGGAAACATCCCGAGTCCAAGCCAAGAAAGACTGAAAAGCATTCATGTTTTGTTATTTCCTACACAGAGTGCTGAAAGGGTGTGGTGCAAGAAGACACTATAGCATCAGGTGGAATGTATGTCACACTCAACTGACTGTAAAAAAGTGTGCTACATTTACATGCAGGTGTTTTCCTTGTCACATATTTTACTCTTTCATATACGGGTTGAAAAAAACAGATTCAGTAATCTGAGGGTCTCTCCACACAGGTAAAGGTTATTTCACACACTGAGGTTAGTGAGTCTTGTGTCTCAGACAGGCTAAATGTGCGGCGCTGGTGGCCGGACAGGAGCCACCTGGTGAAAGGCCAAGGCCTGGGCTTTAACCCTGGAAGGAAGTGAACGGCCTGAGGAGCATATCAGGGAGCTATAGGGGGCAGGATGTGTAGGAGGGGGCTGAACAGATTCTCCCACTATCCATTACTGTTTATACTTAGATATATGAGGCCGACCATTTGTCTGTCACCTGCCACCTTCTTTTCTATTCCTATATCTGTCCTCTTCTGTTTTATTCTATTCTATTATTATTTCAAACATATTTTCTTACCCCCATGGTGTCGAACCACGCAGATAGTTGTGGTTGTTTCTGCAGGAGTTTAGAGATATTCTTTATTTGACTGGAGATGTGTCTGCTGCCAAGCCAATATAATTGCGAACATTGCGAAAGATGACATTTTATAAGCTGAAGAACAATGCGTCTTTCCAGAATCAGCGTTCTGATTACTCAGTAAAATTCCCAGTAAATCAATTTTCATTTAAATGACATTCTAGTAAAGAAATAGATATAAATAATAAAGATATAACTAAGCTTTTGAGTATACAGTACAGTACGGCACTATACTAATGTCATACTGCCATTGCTGCATCCGTCCTCTATGATCCTACTAAACGTCTGAATGTGTGAAGGCATCTTTTGTGTCTTTCGCCTTCCCTCATGCTGCTGCACCTTCTTTCTCTCATTCAGTGTGTTGTGACTCCTGTCGTGTGTTTCTCTGTGTCTTTCCGCAACATGCAGTGTCACACCACGACCTTGTGCCAGTTCCATCCACAATTCGCTTGCTTGCCAGCCAGCCGTGCCAAACCCCATTTTATGTACACACATCCTGCTCCTGACAGCAAAAGCATGCACTCACAGTGAGCAGAATACACCCATGAACACATATACAGGCACACTGCTGGATAAAAAGAGATAAACAAAAGCAATTATTTATTTCCACTCTTATTTTGAATTGTGCTCCCAAACATACCTCTGCATGCATGCACGCACACCCGAGAGCACCTTAATAAGCCAACTATAATGTTTTATGGCCTCTGCAATATGATTATATAATAAGTGAGTTTATAGATTTGAGAGCATCATAAAAGTGAGAGAGTATGGGAGCTGCATGCCAGACCTCAGGCTCAGTATAACCAGCTCAGTGTGTCTTAATTGAAAGTCTCACAGGCCCACAACTTGTTTTCTCTGGGAATCAGCTGGGGAGAGGCTCTGGGGTGTTGCTGGCTCCGGTGCTGCATGCAGAAGCTTGCGCAAAAGCCACCAATTATGGACAAAGGGCTGAGATTTCATATGGTTTTGATTCAAATGTCTCACTTCACTCTCCCACGATGTCAAGCTGTAAAGCCCTTCAAAGTGTAGTCCCAATGTCACCACATGTGAACTGAAGGTTTGTGCCACGGTCGCCCGGCCTAGTTCGCTGACTCATTCTGTTATAAAATCATCAAACTGATGCAGTAAATCTCCTTTTTCTGTGATCTGACAAAACCAGCATGCTAACAGAATAAACCGTGCGTAAATAAATGAGGAATGATAATCAGCAACATGTAAACAGGCAGGTCTCGACCCGGCTGTTGATTTTTGGGAGCACATTCCTGTGTTATCCGTGGAACGTCAGGCCCTGCAATAATAAATGAGTAGAGTTTTCTAATTTGGCCAGGATTCTGTCAGAGGTCAAAGGGTGTCACCTCTGTGCCTTTGAGCTCTTTCTTGAGGGTCAGAGGAGGTGAGGGCATAGCCGCGGGCAATGCAAACACTCACACACACATATACATGAACGCACACAAATCCCACTCTATCTTCTGATTTCCAGCAAGGTCAACACAAGTTTGTTTGGGGGCTTTCAGTGGTTTGAATTCCTCTTCTTCAGAGATCCCATTCAGGGTCAGTTATATTTCTATGAGTCCATACCATACAGCAGTGTCCTGGGACCCAATATACAAGAGGGCCGGTCAGATGTTACATCTCTGGACTAGGACGAGCCGAGCAGATCAAAGCTGTTCATTAGAAATCCTGCGCTTTGGGTTTTTCATGATCACTCGCACACAGTCGGTCCCACCCTGGCGGCATCCTTGGCCCTCTGACCTTGTGAACTGTGCGTGTACAGAGCTGAGGCGGAACTAAACGGGTGGCTCCGGCGGCGTCATGAGAAGAGCTCGCCGTCATCCATGCAGAATGCGTGTCAGGGGATTGGGTAACTCTGCCAAGGGAAGAAAAGGCAGGCAGCACACACTGCACACATTGTTGAAACAGAAGACATCTCACTTACACAAGACAAGTGCGTAGTGTGTGTGGAGGGGCCTGTGTGTGTGCGCGCGTACATGAGGGAGCATCTGCGGATTTGTATGCACGTGTGTATGTGTCTGCATGTGTGTGTGTCTCTCTCTGTTCGTGTTTATGCTTATATGGGAGTGTGTAAATGTGTTTGTGTGTACAAATGTCTATTTATGGGAGCGTCTTTGTATGTATATATGTGTGTGTGTGTGTGTGTCTGCTTGTGGTTATGCCTCTGGCTATAACCCCCCCAGAACCTAAACATATTTAGCTGAAGCAAATGACCCCTCATTACTCAATGTGCCACAATCAAAGGTGATAGGTCACTGCTGCTCTTGCATGTGTGTGTGTGTGTGTGTGTGTGCGTGCGTGCGTGAAGATCTCTGCATTAGAGCAGGTTTTTGTCTTCGCACGCAGACCCAGTGTGTGTGTGGAGGCGGCTGTGCATCATTTATCATCTGAGCTTTGTTTTCCCTCCTCTCCGTGTGTTTGTGTTTACCTGTAGCTCTTATCTGATCTGGCCACACAGGAGGTCAAAGTCACAACAAGATTCTGTTTAGTCCGTCTGAAGGACAAATCACTGCAGGATCAGCTCCCAGCTGCCATTAGCTGCTCAGTGTGACACTGACAAAGCTGGAAAACGAAAATTTGTCAAACACATCACAATTAAGTATACAGACACAGACGAAGCAAGTCTTGTTTTGAGATGACTGATTATTCAGGAAAAAGGTTCTGGTTTGGTAACTAAGGCTGGTTGTGATGGATGTGGTTCCATCCATCCCTGAACTGTCCGTCTTGCTTGTTCGTACACAAATTCCAGTTTCACCCTGGAATTGCTATTGACTGTCCCTCCAGAGCAGAGACAGCTTGTCTTCCATCAATGCCACCTGCAGGTAAGCTTTGCTGCCGTTTGAAAGCTGCTGTACTTTCACGGCTCACGGGCTGCACAGATTGTAAAGATGGACTTTCCCTCTGCCCCTGACTCTTTCTATTTTTCAGCCACAACCTTGTCTCTTAGAAGTTAGACTTATATACTGCTAATTTGTATTGTCAACCATGTTTGGCAAAATTCCTCAATTAGGATCCCTGGCAACATAGGAAGTGCTACATTTATTTACCACACACTACTTGTAGGGACGTTGTCCAGATGGATGGCGTGCATACAAAGTGCAAGACTTTGACAACAGTGACAGGGATTTTGTCCTCTTGAGTTTGGTGTGGTGAGGTTAAGGCAACAATAGCACTTCGGTTGAGGCTAGGACCGGACTCTGCAATCCCCCTTGGCTTGATGAGGCTTTGTAGCCAGTTTCAGCTCATTGTTTAGCTGTCTAGCTGCAACTTCAGTGTTCTGCTTCAGTCTCACCGCTCTCATTGTGTCATTTTCGGCCACAGCAGGCAGCTGTATCTGCTCAGCACCGAATGGCAAACAGACACAGTTAGCAACTAGCTGGTGAACGTAGTGGAGCATTAACAGCTAAAGAGACAGATATTTCCCCCAAGAATTGATAGAGAGCAAAAACAGAATGACAAGAGAGTGATTATTGGACTTTGATTCACCAGGTGGACAGAAAACACGGCTCCAAATGAATGATAATGTTGCTCCGTAATTGCTGGATGTGGAAAGAAGCAACTGTTTGCTAACAAGTTCACCATAACTTATAAGGTGATTATATGAAAGTCTCAAGTGGCCAAAAAATCAGTCAATGCAGGTTTAAATGTCAATAAAGTTCCGTCTCGTACTTCAACAATTCAAATGCGTTGTCAGTGTACATTTTGCTGATATGGTCAGTATCAGTATTTTTGAAACAGGCAGGTATGATTGTAAACTTTTCCATCAGTACATTGATAGTAAATGTAATCTGGACAGCACAACATTTTCGTCAAAATGTATTTGCTGTTGCTCATTAGTGGTATATAAAGGTCATTTCCAGGAGACACAGTTGTTCAGCTAAGCTTGTATCTTTCTGCTTCCGTCTTGTGTTTTTATTCTCATCATCATCATCATCATCATTATCATCATCATCATCATCATCACTACCACCACCCCTGGCCATATCCGTTTCCTCTGTACCTCACAGTGCTAAAAGACAACAGTCATCCAGACAGCACATACAGTAAGCCCCATTATGGGTTTCCTGACTCACATTCCAACCAAACGACTCAGCCGACTGATGCCCGGCGCAGGGCATACATTCCCATCTTCACACTGATCCCCATACATGCTCCTAACCATACCCATACTTTGAAAACATCCGGGGCCCTATCGGGTGCCCTGCGGAACGCCGCCTGGCGACTCCTCACGTCTCTCAACCAGCTGGCTCATATAATCAGGAGCTTTGAGGAGACACCCGGGAACGCCGGCATTCCCTTGGATATCATTCCCATTCTCGCCAGTGTTGCTGTCAGCATGAGTAAAAGGGGCTCAGGTTCTGCAGCAGCTACAGTAATGGGATGGACAGATGTTTAGATGTGAGGGACCAGGGCCCCCCTGGGGCCCCTACAGCGGTACAGCCTGACAGAAAGCAATCAGCTTGATGTGGAGGAACAGAATACTGTACTGTACATACACAGAAAGAGCTGCAATATGAGTCAGGAGAGAGGGATTTAGATATGGGGATGGATAAGGAGGGAGAGTACACAGTACACAGTGTGCAAAAAGCTGAGAAAAGAACCAATGGGAGTGAGTATAAAATAAATACATTTTGAAAAGCAGGAGGGATCCATAAGGGCATACAGTGTGAAGTTATGTGCAGAAATTCTTGGATAGGCAACTGAGTGAGACTGAGGATACAACAAAAAGGGGGAGAGGAGAGGAAGGGGAGGAGGGAAGGTGCGGATAAAAATGAGTCATGTTGGCAAGGAGAGAAGGGGGAAACAGCTGAGAGGTTTTTGAGGTGCGTCTTTGGCTCTGATCACACTTTTATTTTGGCTGAAGTAAGGTGATACTTATGAGCAAAAAGGATCTCTCTCTCTCTCTCTCTCTCTCTCTCTCCCTCTCGTCCTCACCCACACACACTCATTCTCTATTTCTCTCGCCCTCACTCCTCCTCCCATCTGTAGCTGCCAAGTTTTTTGTCCTGGGAGGTGATGTGAGTGTTTCCACATGTGGTAGGCCAGTGCTACTAGTTTGGCTTGTAACACTGACTCGACACAAAGCCCCCTTATAGAAACAGAAGAGCAAACAGGAAAAAGGCCACGATTACCTCATAGTGCTTTACTTTTAACTTGGCAGCCTGGATAAAAAAAGGTAGGCAGGGGAGAGGAGAGCAGAGATGGATGCTCTCTCTGTGTGTGACTGTATCAAGTCCATGCACAATATTTTATATAATACATTTTAGTTCTATTCGTTTAGTTATTTATTTCCTTTTGCTCAGTCCCATTTCTCTTTGTGAAACAACCGGGCAGGTCAGTTTGACAGTAATTGGGATGGGTCAATACAAGATCCCACCCGTGGTGCCGAGGATCATTAGTGTGAGTGAAATAAACATTAATCTACTCGGCGTGCCGATGGTGCTGCCGGCAGCTGCAGTCGGCTGTACACTCCATCAGAGAGACAGAGAGAGAAAAGATGGATGTGCACCTCACTTTTTTCTGTTTCTGTTGTATAGATTGGTACAAGCGGCAGAAAGAAATCCACCATCGTTTAATCAAATTTTGATTAACACAATTCTGCTCATGAAGTGAGATCATTTTATTGTTTTCATGAACTGTTTTCACTGCAAATTAACTTGTTTTCCAGACTTTTCCATTATCTTGTAACATGACTTTATTGGTGGTTGGAGTCTAATTATCATTCTAATATAAAAAAAAAATTTGTAATTTTGATTCAGAGGCATGTATGCAGCCATTGGTGGTGTCAGTATTGCACTGCATTCCTAGAGCTCACTGGCCATTGCAATGTTGGAAAGTAACTAACTACAGTACAGTAGTATTTCAGTACAATTTTAAGGTACATGTACTTCACTTTGTTGTATTTTATGCTACTCTTGTACTTCTACCCCACTGTGTTTCAGAGAAAAATATATATAAAATATATATAATAAAATATATATAATGTTCTTGATTACATTTATCTAACAGCTATAGTCACTACTTACCACTGCTGATTCATATTTTGAATATAAAACATATGATAGGCTTATAAAATCAACGCATGGCTACAGAATTAACAATCTGGACAGTTAATAATATAATTTGAAATGGCTCTATAATGATAACACATAATAATAATCTAATATGATGATATTACACTAATTTTATTTCTTTTATATTTTAAAAACAATTTGCTGATACAATTTCTGTGCTTTTGCTTATATAATATTTGAATACAGGACTTTTACTTGTAAATGAGTATTTTTATCTCATCACTTCTTCCACCACTGGATCATTCAAACATTGTGGCTACTAATGTGACACATCTGCACTCTTTTTCATTGTTTTCGGATAGTGCTGTCAGAAGAAGGAAAGAAAGTTGAGTGTTTCATAGCAGGTATTCGTAAAAAAGTGCCTTCTAATATGAAAATGTGTTAAATAAGTGCTTGTGTATGTATGTGTGCATGCATTTTCTGGGACACACACAGTTACTTTTAGTACCAGGACACCGGGGGGGTGAGGATTGAAGGTTGCTGACTGTGATGGAAGCTGAGCACGATGGAACTGGGGCAGCAGGCAGGGAGGAGGAGGAGAAGGAGGAGGAGGAGGAGGGTGGTGATGAAAGAGAGTGAGAGGATAACACACACACACACACAAACACACATGGACACGGACACACACACACACTTTTCACTGTCGTCCGTTAGTGCCTGCCACCGTCACAGTGGGGGGGCCGTGGCCTCTGCATAGCCTGAGAATGCTAAAGGCTAATCCTACAGGAATGCTCCAGGAATGTGAAAGTTGAGTCAGGGATCGAACAAGAGAGGGGTGGAGAAGAAGTGGAGGGGGTGCGGAGAGAGAAAAAAAAGGGGGGGGACTTAGAGAAAAGGTTGGCATTCAGGAATAAATGAAATGAAAGAGAGAGACAGAGAAAAGGGGGAGGAGGGGGGGGGGGTTCAGAGAGAGTAAAAGAGAGGTGGAGAGGAGGAGGAGAGATTGAAAGAAAAGAAAAGAAGAGTTTGACAAAAAAAAAAAGCAGAGAAAGGGAACAAAGGCAGAGAAAGAGGGGAAGAGAGAGACAGATTGGCAGGAGGGCTGATTGCAGAGTGTCTGGTTGTAAGATAAGTGGTGAGATGCTTTTCTTTTTCAACCAGCATTTACAACAGTTGTTACGGAAACAAGGCCAAACTGGGTTGTTTTTAAAGACATCTCCTGTCCTGCAGGTATACAGAGATCATCCAGATAGTTTTGCTGAAGTGTGCAAGCTTGTCGTGTCATGAAACAAGAAAAAAAAAAAAAAAAAAAAAAAAAAAACGAACTTTTGCAAGGGTTTAGTAACAATGGCAGTTAGGCGTCCACCGTTGCGGCTTAGCTGTCAGGATGAGTCTCTGCTTGTCCTCGCTTCCTGGTTCTCGTTACGAAGATGTTGTTTCTACCCCGTAAGTGTACTGTGACGTACCCATACCAGCACAGAATGGTATGTTCTCTCATTGTGGTTTGCGCGCTGTTGGATCTGGTTCATTTATGACTGAAAACGTGCTGGTGAGGCTTCCCTATAACACATTTGGCACCGGTCCACTTTCAAAGGCATATCGGGAAGGAAGTATTTGTGTATGTTCCAAGAACATAACACAGCTGCTCAATATTCAAAAGTAAAACCACTTGTTTAAAAGCACTTCTCAGAACTTCCTGGACATGTGTGGGTGATGGTTTTATGATAACTTCAGTTACCTGAAGGGCAGGTGTGCCTGTGTGTGTGGTGTGTGTGTGCTTGTGTGTGTCTGACTGACTGCCAGTGAGGATAAGTGAATGTGTAGGAAGGGAAGCTGTCTACACTGCAGATATGGGTGTTTTCTTTGTCTCTTGTGCAACAGTAATTACAGTTGCAGTTACAGTTACAGTTAAACTTACTGACAAAACACAGCAGGCAGCACTTGAGAAATGCAGCTGCTCCATTATCTTTATGTATGTGTGTGGTTAAATGTGTTTGTGTGTATGTATGCAAGTGTGTAAATCAACTGTCGCATTGGGGTTTTAAGCAAATTTGTGACATTTGATCAAAATTAAATTTCACCCAATATAATTTCCATCAACTACCTTTATGCAAAGGTATTTAACAGGATGTTACAAGGTTATGTAACATATAAGTAACAGTAACTTTTTACCATCATGACACTATTTCACACCTAAGATATGGTGTTGGTATTTTTTAATAAAGAAATGTCTCATCTGCACTTTATTTCCATGCAAAAAAAAGAATACAAGTTGGAGGAGTAGAAGAAGTAGATGCAGGTAGCATCTGCCGGGGGGTATTTTTAAAAAATAAGCTAGTTATGATTGATAAGTCAACTTTTCCACCTCAACCTAGTGTTAAAATTTCCTTTGCAATATTTTTTGTTTTTACCAGTCGAGTTTTTATATTTGCATATTAAAAATGTGCACAAAACAAGATGAAAATGCATCTACTGTGTCTTAAATAAAAATGCCAAATCAGTTGGTTGTGTTTTATTTGTTTATATTAACTTCTGATACATACGATGTGAGAGCAATCTAATTAATTGCTTAAGTGGTTTTGATTATGAGGGTGGTAATTCATCGTTTGAGAAAAAAAAATCCTCTGCGTAGATCTGTCTCGGTGTAAGCTTGGTTGTGTGTATGATGTGTGTTTGTGTTTGTGTGTGTGTGTGTGTGTGTGTGTCTGCTGGCTGTCAGGAAGTGCTCTCATCATTAGGCTGGCTGACTTGGTGTGCCTCTGTGGTCACCGGATTCCCCCAGAGACAAACTCCCTTGCTCACTCAAGGACAGACATCAGACATTGAAACAATACCACAGAGAGAGAGAGAGAGAGAGAGAGAGAGAGAGACCATGTAGTTAGGGAGGACAAGTGATAAATACTAAATGTTTGAAGCCAACAGAGTGTGAGTGGGAGAGGAAGCGAGCAAATGGAAACTGAGTGGTGATGAGAGATTTTAAGAGGGAGGAATATGGGGAGAGACAATAGGACATACAGGGACACAGAGAGTCATGCAGTTGGAGGAAGTCCCCTAATAAAAGGTTTCCTGTCTCACTGAGTGTCCCTAGTCTCTGATGGCTTTTCACCGAGGTCTGCTTGACACCAATTAAACCTGCTCTGGGACTGAATCCCCCCCCCCTCCTGACCCCCCAGGACACAGCAGAGACAGCCATGCACATGATAGCTGAGTGCTGGGTAAGAGGACTTCCTATGTAGAGATACAATGTACACATGGGCACCCTGACACATTCAGACAGCCACCCGCAAACAAACAAACACACACACACACACACACACACACACACACACACACACACACACACACACAAACTCTTGCTGCACATAAAGTTAAGGCAGCACAGTCATCACACTATGAGAGTCGAGCAGAAAAATGTAATTCTCCTCACTTTTTGTGTAAGGAAATATAAACTGTAATGATGTTGCAGCTATTGTGCATATTTTTTCTAAAGAGAAAAATTGTTTTTGGACACATTTGACACGTGTCAACTTACAGTCTGTTCTGACTGGTTAGTTTTCAGAGGCTACGTAAATAAACAGTAGTAGTAGGATTTCACTTCTTTTCTTCATTTTTTACTCCAAATGGAAACTTCTCAAATACATCTATACATGTTTGAGCCCAAATCTGATCTGAAATATGTGAATGGACAACTTAAACAACCTGTGGAACAACCTTAGTATCAATCTTAGCAACAAAGGCTATGGAACACACAGCTGTTTGTGAGCTTGTGTGAACAACCTGATGCCATCATGAGCAGGAAGTAACTTTGCAAGCGAAGCATTCAGAGAAGGCTGAAGCCCTGGCTTTTGACTTGCAGCATTTTTACATACGTTCGCCTCAAGTTTTGGAACTTTGACCATGTTTAACATATACATCAGGCATCATAACACTATAAAAATAACAGAAAATCACAAAAAGCATGATATGTCCCCTTTAAGATATCTGTCCCTTTACAATATTTAACATTAATGAGTCATATCAAGCTCAAGATCACACATTTGCCTCAGTGATATTACAAACTAGTAGTGCCTTCGTCACAAATATTGCACCAGTAGAAACCAGAAGAAAACGTATGTAGGCGCTATCATGGAAGGAAAAACAATAAAATATGAATTTATTCTTTTTGCTAATTACAATTTTGTCCAAATAAGTACACAAGTCAAGACAAACACCAAGGATATATACAGTATGTTGATTTATTAGCAAAAATGAATTTAAATTTCAGTGTGACTTTGAAGAATAAGGGATTTTTGTTTGTACTGCTGGTTATTAGTGACTTCTTAGAACAGCATCCTTGCACTTAAATCTGAATCTCATCTAATTCTGTTTTGTTTTCATATGGCTGTGTAGGAACTTGGAAAAAACATACATGAGAGATTACTGTAAGTTCCAAGAAAATTTCTCCATTTGTGTGGCCTTAAAGTTTCTGGAAATGCTGGGATGATGCATCTCAGGATAAAGGATTGGGACGGCAGATTACAGAAAGGGGCTTGGGGGATGAGGGGGGTGTGGGGGATTGAAAATTGGGCCCAAAGCCCAGCACAGCATGCCACACTCCAGGCTTCATCCAGCCCCGCTTCAAAGAGCCCTGAAATCTCTCCAGAGCCACTCAGACAAATTATAGTAATAAACAACAAGTCACCCCCCTGATCTCACCCGACTCACCTCCCAGGGGTAAAACAAACGGGCTAGGATCCCGTCGCCCTGGCAACTGAACCCTGACCAGCCCGCCCAGCCGCTGACCGTCTGTTTCCAACTTTGTTTGTTTGTTTGTTTGTTTACTCAAAGACACCAGAGACTGCGGCAGCAGGGTGGGTTATCTTCACAGAGCTCGGGCTGAAAAGAGTTGGAAAAAATAAAGAACCTCCAATTACATGTGATTTAGTCCATCCTGGGGTATTATGGGGCTGGTGTATTTGATTGAGAGAGATAAGCTGGACTGTGAGTGGGCTCTAATGACCCACCGGCCTACGGGAAGGCTGGGTGTACTTCATTCAATTGGCCCCTGACTGTAAATCACAATTGTCTGTAGCGCTCATAATTGTACCCTTGTTGGCATGAAGGACGCAAAAGCATTTTGCTCTTATGTCTGATCTCAAACAAATCCAGGAGAAAGTGGTGGTTGACCTTCATGCTGTGAGATGTGGCGCCCAGCGAAGACATGTCAAACACATAAGGTCTCACCCCGCATTATATGACAGGTATTTGTCAAGAGCTCTGTGTGGAAATCATCAAAGTTTCTCATCCACACTTGCAGTTTGTCACCAAGAGCCCATAAATACATCTGATAGGTTAGGAGAGTAAAATATATACTGTACTCCTGATACTGTGGCCTTGTATCTTCCCATTCCTTCCATCTTTTCTCATCACTTTCCACAAAGCATCCAAAAGAGCTACAAAACCTTAGAATGTATTAAGGGGAAAAGAAATGTACCACTCATATATTTGTGTACAGGTAGAAATCTTTACCTCCCCTTCAAGGCCAACGGCACTCAGAAGGTGTGGAATTTGACAAGGTGATAACTCACAGCCCTCTACTGTAGCTCACATGGAACTGCTAACAGAAAACCTATGAAGGCTCGGGCGAAGAGTGGGCGATCCATCACGACTCTCTTCTTTTATCTGGTTTAGCTAAGAGGAAAGCCAGATAAACACTCTCTGGTACCGTTTCTCCAAGGTCAATCCCTGTGTGACACTAAAGCCTCACTGGAGATCCACCAGACATTTAGGTGAGAGAGGGAGAAGAAAGAGATGCGCAGACAGACAAGACGAGAGAAAGACAGATAGATTTAAAGACGCAGGACCAAACATAAATGTTTAAGTTCAGGAGCCAAGCGGGGAGTGTACCTCCCAGAGCCTCACTCTGGCAGATCAATCACGCTGATATCGGACAGTCATGAGAGGAATGTCAACAGCGCTCACCTCTAACCCCATGTGTGAAGGCATTACAGTGGAACAGTGACCTCCTGATTCTCCTCACGGCGACCTCCAGGCAGCCCCGCTCTAATGGAGATTTTATGGATGGTGTTTCACTTTATAGAGACTGTGGGCTTGACTGGGCGGCTCTGGGAGCCAGATGTGTTGTATGGTACAAAGTAGGCCAATTACTTGAGATGGAAAGAGCACTGAGATGCTTTCCTCAGGTACAGGCACTGATATGTCAATTAAACTTCACCCAAGGCAAAGGAGGTTACTAATGTGTGCCAGGCTTGCAGCCTGTCTCCTACTAAATACATTTATATACTTCTCATTTGCTTTGCCAATTAAGTTGCTGCCTGGATTACATTAATCTGCATCCTTGACACTGGAGACAAGGTTCACGCCCTACATCCCACATTCTGTCAGGTTATGGCTGCTAAAACACTTTGGTAAAGGTTCTGGAAAGATTGCTGTTTTTGGACAAATTTTGAAAAAGTCAACATGTCTTGTTGTCTGTGTCATATCTGCATTGATGTCTTCAATTTTCAGCCAAGGTTTTTTTTTTTTGCCTAAATGATGATTAAAACGTTAATGATGCTTTAGAAGTGGATATTTTAGGGAGAACCAATGAAATAAGTGGGCAGTGAATGTTTTGCATTTGCATATTCATTCAATCTAAATCTTTCCTTTTTATGTTAACAAAAAACTAAACCTGGGTGGCATTACTACAGTTCCTACAAAAATTGTTTGCTAATGCAAATTAATTGTATATGAACATCATTTTTAGGAGACATGATTTAAAATCGCCACAGTAACAAAAATGTTTTTTGCATATGTATTATGCAAGTCTTCTGTAAATTGTGAGAAGTCAAAGTTAAAAACACCTTACTGTGAATGCCACATCCTTTTTGTAAAACTTAAATGTACTTAAATTCGTGCTTAAAAATACTTGAACAGAAGTACTACAGAAAGGCTGGTGGCTCGAATAATTACCAGTTTACATGGCTATGAATGGCTTCCTTCATACATACAGTAGTTGTGTGTCTCTTTCTTTACTCCAAAGTGCTGCCTGAGGTCACTAAAGCATTAACAGTTAAGACAAAGAAGAGAGGCAGTCTTTTGTTATTATAGACTTACAAGACTTGGAAATAAATATCTGACATGTTTAATGTTGCCTTTAAATAGTCTGTTCTTTGAAGTCTTTATTACTGTTAATTGCATCTTGAATTGTTTGTTTGCATTTTTTAAAGTTTTAAAAAGAAAGGAGTGGTATGAATCGGCAGGCTCTCTAGGTCAAAAGAAACAGAGATGGAGGGAGAGAGGGAGAAAGATAGGGTAATTGAATTCAAAGGATAACACAACATTGTGCATCGTAACCACTGACTGTATATAAAAATGGATGACGCGTCTCCACTTCCTACCACTGTGCAAAAGTGAAGTCAAATTATCTCCTTCCTGGAAGCTGCCGTCTTACTTGTGTGACGTCATTTGGAGCCAGAGTCTGCACAGTAGAGTCGGGCAGAGGGATGACAGCCCACGGGACACGCCAACATCAACCGTCCTGCTGCCTGATGGAGGTTTGAGAGTGGCTATCATAGCTGTCAATCATGATGTAACACCGCCTTTTTATATCGTCAAATAACTAATTCAAACCAAACTTATCAGAAAAAAATGAACACTTGGACAAACATCAGCATGAAAAGAACTATTTAAAATAACAGAAACCATCTTCAGGAAAAATTTATTTGACATGAACTTCGATATTTTAGTTTGGCTCATGTCCCATCCGCTAACATGGAGGGAGCAGGATTTATGACCTATACTGCAGCCAGCCACCAGGGGGTGGTCAAGATGTTTTGGCTTCACTTTTGGGGAGCTGTCATAACATCCATATTTATATACAGTCAATGATCGCAACCAACATCCGGTGTGGAGTGTGACAACGACAGCTCATTTAATACAGCTAGACTAATGATGTAGCTGTTGTACTTTATCTTCTGTTTCTTTTGGCAGACAACTGAAAGAGCAGTAGCAGCTCATACACTCTACATCCAAGTTCCTTCACTGGTTCACTGAGACATCAATCAAATCACTATTTTATGACTGCAAAATCACTGGGGAGATAATTTTTGACAAGCTTTCGGGTGAGAAAAACGCTGTCTTGTTGTAGACTGAAGGCCAAAACTGAGGAAAAAAAAGATGATTTTTAAAAAAATTTAACTGGTTTAGTGTGGATGTACTTTTAGAAACTGAGAGGCAGCGAGGGGCACACAGAAAGTGTGAGACAGTGAAAGGAATGATGGAGCAAGACAGACAGAGAGTTAGTGCACACACACATAGAGAGAGAGAGAGAGAGATAAAAGGACAAGAAAGAGAGGCAGAGAAAGAGAAGAGAGATCAAGTGTCAGGTCCACTGTGGTCCATTTTTCCCGGAGACAGCTGCAGCCACAACTGACAAATCCAGAGGGGCCCCTTCCTCTATAGGCACCGGGAAAGCACCGGGAATTATCCAACGTCTCAGCTCTCTGCTCCTTGGGGAACCTCCCTCTCTCTCTCTCTCTCTCTCTCTCTCTCTTTAGTTAGCAGGGAAGAGGAGGAGGAGAGGGTCACGGCCAGTTCCACTTCCAGTGCCTCCACTGATACTCCTGTCCCCCCCTTCCCTCCCTCCCTCGCAGTCCTGAAGCGGGGCAAATCCTGGAGATTCAGGGGGCACAAACCTCTCTCACCCTCCCCTGCTTCCCCTTCTTCCTTCATACGTCCTCTCATAATGATTTGTATTTATGTGTGTGTGTGTGTGTGTGTGTGTTAAAGGGATGTGGAAGGACAGAGGAGGGGGGCAAGTGTGAACAGCTGTGATGTATTGTCGTCTGGGGCATGATAATATACCTATGTCATTAGGGCTGGACATTGCTAACATGTGTATGTGTACGTGTGTTAGGTTAGGTTTTAAAATAAGCTAGTCACAGTTCAAAGGAGGCCACAGCTTGCTGGCAAAGCCTGATACCTGCTGTGCCCGTAAAAAGAAGGAGAATAAAGTGAGTAAAGTGAAATGAATGCAGCCCACTGCCACAGAGAAAGAAAAAAACACAGGGCAGGCTGCGGATATTAGTGCAAAAAAGGAGCTATCAGGTAAATGTGTGTGTGTGTGTGTTGGAAGGAGCAGGACATGAGGGGGGGGCAGCAGCTGGAAGGGTGAGAAAGGTAGAAGGAGGTTTTGATGTTTGGAAAGGCAGTGCAGCAGGGGAGCGCATCGTAATGTATCTATTGAAGTTCAGGCCTCTGTGTTTGATACAGTACATCTGTACCCCATTTCCCTCTTTTCCCCCAGCTGTGCACTCTCACGTGTACAGGAACAATAAGACCCGAGACCATAAATTCCCTCACTCCCTTTGCATCCATCTCCCTTAGTGTCCATGTTTCTCTCTTTTTATCTCTTTTTCTCTATCCCTCACACCCAAACAACCCTTCTCCTGCCCCCTCCTTTCTCGCCCCATCTCCCTTTTTGATATAATGTAATGATACTGGCCTCTGCTATTACCACTGACGTCTGCCTCAGATTGCTGACTTGGCTACAACCCCTCATCGCAGACACAGCGCAGTAAAAAGCTTGAATTAATTGATTTCCTCTCAGTAAGAGGGGTCATGTCTTCTGCTCTGGTTTCCGACATCCCTACTCCCCACCTCTTCCCTCGCCTCACACCCCTACCTCTCAGTGCACCCCTTACCAGAATCCCTCCACCACCACCACCACCACCACTGCCACTGCTCTCCGCAGTGCAAGAGAGTGGAAGTATCAGTTGGCCCCCGTCAGGTCCACTGGGGTCTGGGTGCGTGGTAAATGAAATATGGTAGCTGTCGCATTAGGAAATCCATTGAAGTTAATGAGGGCCGGTGTTCTCTGCGGAGCCACATCTGCTGCTAGTTAGGCGCCAACACCCCCCCATCCAGACACTACTATGGGGACTGCGGAGGGGAACAGGAGGGCGGGTGCTGATACCGATTGGGAAACTGGACCTGGGGTATTGAGTGGTACTGGCCAGCGGTTGGCTGGGGAGACTGGCAAGAGAACTGAATGGCTCAGAGGTCATGACCTGTTGGTAATTTGTAATGGTGGCTGGATGGAAAATCAAGTAATGGATACTGCGTTGTTATCAGGGCTATCAGCTGGACGGCTGAAACCACGGGAAACCAGCTACTCCACACCCACATGCTATAACAACATATGATATCGACTGAGATTCTTTCAGGGCGTATAATATTTCATGTTGGTTGGTTTCTTTGAAGGTCAAGCAATGTCACCAATAAAAGAAGTTAACTGTCTTATATTATTGGATTGTAATGAGCTGTGAAACAAATCTAAGCAGTTATTGAAGGGTAATGGTGTGTTATTTTGAGATGGCGGCTCAGATAGAGCAGACAGAGGGCGTGTGAGGCTTTACCGAACCGGATTTATCAACCAGGCACAATGTACAACAGCCGACTTACATCATCAGGTGTGTGGGCTCCAGAGTGATAATGACAACCAAACAATGAAGACAAGACAAGTAAACTCAGTGTGACAGAGCTGACCACTGCATTGACAGTAGTCATAGAACTCAAAGAGCAGAGTTTTGTCAAAGAGTGACAGACGCAGCAGGGTCAAAAGTTTAATGATAGCGTGTGTGAGAAACACGGCGAATGGGCAGTGTATTGACATGTAGACAAACGGTTCAGAGCTGCCTTGAATGGCTGGTCACAGCTCTTTAAGATCAGACTCTGACTGCTGGACTGATGGGTCAGATCAGGTTCTGAACAATCCATCGGCCCCATTCAAAGAGTGCCAAGCAAACCCACAAGGAATCTGGCTGCTAGTGGATTTGTTATTATATTAGGCTTGGGTCAAATATTTGCAAATTAGTTTTACTTTTTTCTGTTTTAACCTGCTTGGAGTCCCAGATGGGATAGGTTTACTGCATCAGAACAGTTCAAAGACTGTTTGGTGATCTGTCAGTCACAGAGAAGTAAGTTGACATACTTTTTCTTGTATTCATTGTGTCGCCCCACAGAGAAAATCCCATCCATCTGTTTCTCCAAATAGATTCATTAAGAAATAACTTGCATGTGCTATATCTGTGTTTTGGTTAGGGTTAGGGTTAGGGTTAGGACTGGGTAACCCTAACCCTAACCCATCTGTTTATCCATGTTTTTCACTTGCAGAGATTGGCCACATTTTAGTTTGACATAAATGTCCATGATTATATATATTTATAGCAAATAGATGTGTATCAAAGTTTTGTTGAACATATATTTGATTCACAATGGTGTTATCCGCCTTCTAATGCTCATTAAAGTCTTTTTATTTACCTTTAAATCCTTTATCTTTCTGCAACTTTTCTCAACACATTTTATTCAAATAAAGGATTTAAGGATTTGAGGCAAATTTGTGATTTTTGGCTATATACGGTATATAAAATTGATATGACTTAACTTTGACTTTTTCACCCAAAGAAATCTATATAAAAAGGAGTGCATAGTTTATCTATAGGTCTACCAATCAGCTGGAGAAAGAAGGTGAAGAAATGGTCACTTAACCTTTGTCAAATCACAAAATAACCCACCCTTGGTCAGCCATAGCAGGGGGTCAGTACACCCACCGAGGTGGCTGATCATTTGTCACCTACAGTTCAGTTCAGGGAGCATCTTCACTGTGGAGCTGCAGTGTCATCCATCTTCACCATGCATTCTAAGTGTGTATCCGTGGTGTGTGTGTGTTTCACGCCATTTGTCAATAGTTCAGAGTGCATCTTCACTCATTCGTCTTCAGCAAGTGTCCTAAGTGTGCATTCTTTGTGTCCATTTCAGGTCATTAGTGGTCAGCATGTATAATGGATGAAAGGGGAGGGTAGTTATCAGGATAATGTGAAGGGTTCGCTCCTTTTGTCTGAAACTGATTGGACAACTTAACACAGTTGTGGTGAAACAACTTTTTCCATCTATGATTTGCAAGACAACATACCAGGAAGACATTCAAATATGAAGCAGAAATGTAAAGGTTTATGGTTTCTTATGTATTATCAGTACATAACGAAACATGAGACACAGTCATTGTAATGCAGTTATCTTCCCAAGAAATAGACTCCCTGTAAATATTTTACAGTTTGTACACAACAAAATCACTCAAAAATGTATTTAACTTATTTTTACTTCATTTGGATGTTTGACACTAGAGGGATGTTTCACATTGATCTGCTGAAGGAGGAAAGTTTCTCTGTTCTCACTGTAAATTGGTGTTTAAGATGTGTATGTGACATCGCAACTATTTTGGAAGCTAAAAATAGAAACTTTTCTGCAGTCAGAAACATCTTGTGTCCAGTATTTAAACTTGTGAAATGTGCATTTTTTCATTGATTCTTGCTTTTTCAGTGAGGTAGAATGAGTAGAGGTACTTTTAAGAACTTTATTTAATTTAACCATATCATATCACCAAAACCATATCAGATAAAAAATTATTATTCATGGCAGAGTATTTTTATACATCTTCACACATTTCTCGAAGGAATATTTAAGTCGACCATAACCTTAGCAAACAGGGTTAACTACGTTACCTCACAAGACCTTATATGATTGTTTGTTGACCTTCTTGACCCCGGGCCTTGCAGTGTGCAGTTTGCGTGGGTTTCGTCTAACTGCTCTGGTTCCCTCCCACGATGAAAAGACAAGTGATTCAGCTGGACTGAATTTCTCATACATGTGAATGTCTCTCAATGTATGATAGATTTAATCTATGTTGGCAACACATGACAAAATATAAACTTCAGACCGTCAGACAATCTAAAGCTGTGTAGCTTGGCTGGGAATCAAAAGATTGCGTGCCTGAACACTTCTGTGCCCGCTTGCTTTATGTATATTAACAGTGTTTTGGATAAAATTGCCTCTCAGCTGCTGTGTGATATGGGAGAAAAAATGAGAGGAGGCAGTCAGATGAAGCTAGCAGTACCCAGTCCTGTGAATGTGTGTTCTGCCTGCATACTTGGCATCAGATCAAGGTGAATCTGGTATGAGCAAGGGAATGAGCTAAGGAAAGTGTGTGTGAGTGTGTGTGTGTGCATTTGCAGCCCTCATTAGCAAACTCCAGCCCTGCATTCACAGTATGAACACACCACTCCTCCCCTTCCCCTCACTCTCAGCCTCTCAACTAAATGAGGTTAATAAACTCAAGCGTTTACTACCATCACCAACACCATCCCTCCTCCCCTGCTTTCGCTTCCATCTCTCCCTGTCTACCTCCACCTCTCCGTGCACTCCTGAGCCAGCACTCCTCCACCTCCTCCTCCCACTCCTAAGCCTCCCTCCCTCTTTCATCTCAGCTGAAACGCTTTCTTCCTCTTTTCCTCACCTCTTTTTTATTGTCATTGTTGCAGGGCGAAAGCTCTGGGATTTCCTCCTTCTATTTCCCAGGACAGAGCTGCAATTACAGCTCAGGAGAGAAGAAGACCAGCTGTGCGGGGGAATTGAGTACACGAAAATAGTTAGGAGACAAAGATGAGGGCGCCTCTCAGAGGCAAGGAAGTGAAACTACTCATATTTCTACCACAATATTTCATACTCAGATCAAAGCAGGAGCATATTTTCAGACCTCATGACTGTTTGGTTTTTTTTGAAGTAGCAGGCAGGGTCATCATTACCAAACAGGAATAACAACCGTCATAATGAATAATGTGCTGTGTTATGACCTGGCTCACATATTCCGAGCGTTAAAACACAACACACACACACACACACACACACACACTGACTATTGCAGGAACAAGCAGTGATACCAAGGAAATGTGAAGAATGCATCAAACAGCCTTGGGTGCTCTTATCTTGGACAACATTCATACAGGGACATCCTAAAAGAAGAAAATACACACAATATGACTGAGGAGAACATATAAACATAAAGGACAAATACAGACAGCTGTGACCTGTAAATGTGCAAGAATATTTTTAGGGATGGGCAGGAATATTATGTGGCACCGTGTCAGTACATAATAGGTTTATGAGTGAATGTTTCTGAAACACACGCTGTAGCTGTTGGTGTTTGTCTCATTTTTTACCTTTCATCTTAAGCCCTTGGGCATAGATAAGTTTATTCTAGCTCTATTTCATTGCTTACTTATTATACTTTTCTATATTTCGACGTACCTGCTGCACAGTTCAGGCTGTGTAGACATGAAACTATTTAATATCTAAATAATCTCCTTGATTATCTGACATCTAACTGGATTACCTTCAAACAAAGGGTTTAAGAATTATTTTCACCTCAGGTCTGGTCACAGTGTTCCTCTGATCATATGACTGAGGGCCACTCTGACCTGCTATTTAACAAGACCCGAGCTGTAAAAAAACCCTCTTCAGTTTTTACTAATCCAGCCCAGATTTGGTAATACACAGCAATATTGGGGAGATAATCATGACCTTAAACATAAACATCTTTCATCCAGCCAGTCACTCAATACTTTGACGTCAGTGTCCCTCAGCCCCAAGTCCAGTCTTTCAGGAGTAAATAGTGTATTTGTTGGGGACTATTTTCAGTGTCAGATTAATACACATTTAGTGCTGTGGTGGGTATTTACAGCAGCAGAATGGTGTGTAAACTATAGTGCTCATGTTCATTCTTATAAAAGAACACGTCACCCCATGAAAATGTGACTCACTGACTTGGGGGAATTTGGGGTTTTAAGGATATTCTCCCAAATTAGGAAGTTAATTTTCTTCCAAATATAAAACTTCATTTATTTTAAATGGTGCCTATACAAAACAAATTATTCAAGCATATCTTGAAAGTCTTAGTTTTCGAAATTTAAGGGACATTCCAATTTTACACATCAAAGTCTGTGTACTAGTCACGGGGAGTGCACAGCCTGTAAGAACAGTTGTATAATGTCTTCTGTTTCTCCGGGAAAGCTTTCTCAAGTCTGAGAAAATTACTCAAATTACATCACTTGTGCATATCTGAGCTTGGACTTGTAGACTACAAATTATCAACTGAAAGCCTGCATCACAAACTGGGCACATAGAGACTTGAAAGATGTAGGTATTTACAACACAGGGAGGATCTTTCCTGTTTGATTTTGACCAGTCTTTTGAAAACTATCTCTCAACTTTGTGACAGTACAATATTAAGCTGATGGAGTACTCTTTTAAGTAGCTCCGGTCTTGTCTTGCACATTCATCCTCGCTGCATGGACATCAACGGAAATGTACTGAAACTACTGCTAAACCTGTGCCATTTGACGGACACTTTTATCCGTGCATTTTTAGGATACTTGGCCCCAACTGGAAGTGAACCCCTGACCCTGGCAGCGTTGCCAGACCCACACTACACAGGATCACATTATTAAAATGACTGTGATATGTGCCTGTTCAACTTCAGGCATCAGCTGCTTGCAATGTAATGTTTCCTAACAGCTGTCGCACTGTCAGGTTGTCTGTGTGAGTGTGCAACAAAGAGAGAGTGATGGCAGCAGGAGCCCCCGTCAGGCCCATGGGACAGTCGGAGAGGAGCAGACGGTTGTGTCGTTTCACTCGAAACATATGGTGAAACTCAAGTGTGTAATTTACCTACGACTACGGGTGGCCCCGAGTAGCACACACACATATGCACACATGTACACGCACACACATACACACACAGTGACAGGGTGTAATTTACCTGGGGCCTATGGGTGGCCCAGTATCCTGTTGCACTTGTCATACACACAGACAGCTCAAACACAGTTCACACTCCCTGTCAGAGACACAGAGAGAGTGAAACTAATTTCCCCGGGCCTGTAGACAGGAGAGTAAGAAATCACACAGTGACAGAGATGTTAGAGATCATCACACTAGACTAGAAAGAGTGAAACTGCGTTCATTGTATTGGCCCAGTGGAAGACATTACCCCAAAATCTTAACCTGTGGGAGTTGCTGTCTCCAATTCATCAACCTGGCTCCTTTTCAAAGCTGGCGCTATCACCCCTTAGAGAGAGAAAGAGATGAAGGTCATGGGAGCATCAGCGAATGGGAGGAAGACAGATTAGAGGAGTGTGTCCCTCCCTACATTCCTGCGCTGACCTTCATAGTAGTGTGGTATTGTAGCTATCATCAGCCCACCATGCTTTACAGTTGGTTGTTATTTAGGGGTGGGATTATGGGCTCCTCCAACCTGCATGCCCCACCCCGATTCCACGGCAACCGTGAACGGAGGATATCTTGTTTCGCATGAGGATTGACAGACAGACTGTTCCAGACATTTACAGTTGGCACTGTTTGAGGTGTCTGTCTGTGAAGGCTGATATGATAGCCTGTCTGCAAGTCGCCGTGCGTGCTTGTGCGTGCACGTGTGTGTGTGTGTGTGTGTGTCAGTGAGAGAGAGAGAGAGAGAGAACTGGTGTTTGATCTCCTTTCCCAGCCAAGGGGCTTTAACTTCACTCCAGGTGCAGAGAAGTCAACCTGAGGGCATGGGAGGCACATACAGTTGAGATCACAACCCCCTAGTACACACATACACACATACACACGCGCACACACACAGGAAGTTTCCTTGAAGCAGTAACTCAGACTGAGTAACTTTGTGGTTTAAACTCGTTTACCAGTCCAGTGGTGTTGTTGTGGAATTCCTCTAAAGACTTGGCAACGTGCTGTAGAATAAACATTTCTGTTACCGCCTCCTCATGTGAACATCAATCAGCACAGAAAAGAAATACTGAGAGTGAAAAATGAAAAGGTGAAAGGGCCAGCTGGTTCAGTGGGTAGCATAATGACAATGTGCAGGACCGGCACTCAGTCTACTGTACATAAAAACAGATGGAGTTGGTTTTGTTTGCTGCAGGTCAGGTCTGATTGGGCAGAGAGTAAATTAGGTGGGACTAAACATACTGACACTGAAGCGAAGGTTGAGACTGTGCTGTAGGGGTTCAACAGGTGCAAAGATAACCGCAGAATAATTAAAATCCACCCACTAACCTGTGAATTTCTGTACAATGATGTTAAAAAGCTCTTCAATTCCACGACCTTAAATGGAAAAGGAATAATCACTCTCTTTATTGTGCTGTCTCTCCATACAGTAAATCTGTGTGGTCCATAATGAGCTCAGTAAACATCTGCTACTCCTGTATTAGAGACCATTTTCTCCACGTCTCATCCTGTAATATGGAGAAATTAGAGTGCAGGGACTCATTCAGCGTGTTTATACACACACATTCACAGAGAGCAGACATAACATAAGGAGTCCAAGTGTTTTTATACTACCCAACTGACGCTCTAACATACCATCTCGACACCACAATTTTCCATCCACAACAGTAAAACACTACCGGGTGTCCTTGGTGTATGGTCTCTGAATCTCAGGGTGTTGTTTTTTTTTTTTTTTTTTTTTTTTTAAAGTGGAGGGTACTGGGACCTGTTCCAAGAAGCAGGTTTACTGATTTATTTGGAAATCTTTACTAAAACTCAGAAGCCCTTCAAATTTAGATTATGTACTGATGAAAAAAAGCCTTTCAGCTCAGGTTTTAAGCTGGATAATTTTAGTAAACTTGCTTTTAGGAAACAGGCTCCTGAACATTTATTTAACTGCAAAAATCAGTTTATTTAACATGGAAGCAGTTTCCCTGAAAACATTGTAGGACAGAACACAACAAAGGCTCAGTTATGCAACCGCTGATGCATGCAGCATATATGGAGAAATATCGCCACCTAGTGTTGAGACTCCATTACTCTATTGCATCTACAAGTATGCAACCAGCTTTATAGGACAGTGTCACAATTACTCAAGTCTGTTCAAAAACAACAGCCTGGTGCCCAAATGAATACTGACACATTTTTGACGATCTCTTTATGCAAGTGATGGGGGACAAAATCCACAGCCGTCGTTTTGTACAAAAATATATTTAAAAGTTTATTTGAAGCTAATATGAGGTGTCAGCTGTCCAAATTAGTCAAATCAATCTTTCGAAGTTAGTCTTTTTAGTTAAACATTAGACTTTTGTTAAGATCCTTGAACTAAAAAAAAAACACTGTCCGTCAAGACACAAACTGGGATTGTTTTTACTAAAACAACTGTGCAAGATATCCACTTTATTTGACTGAACAAAGCCTCATATTAACTTCAGATAACTTTTAAATACATTTTAGCTCAAAAAGAGGACTGTGTGTTTTGCCCCCCCATCACTTACATTGTAAATACATTTGGAGTGGATCTCCTAGTGGTCAGTATGTACAGGAGCAATGATTACAGCAAGCAAGTGTTCATTTGGACACCTGACTGTTGTTTTAAGACAGACCTGAAATATTGTGAAGCTATAATACTCAGTCACAATAGTCAAAACATAACTCCCATATGATTCTTGGAAGAGCATAATATATTTCAAAAGCAGCCTGGAAGGTTTAATAATATTTATTATAGAAACCACTTCATGGATATGCATCATGATTGATGTCACACCTAAGAACTGTGACATTGAAAGAACTCTTATACTGTACAGCCGACTGATGGACAAGACAGAAAAGAAGGCAGGACTCCTCGGAATATGGCACCAGTTTCCCCTTGCACTGGTGTAGCTGCGGTAAACCATCTGGATGAACTCTGACAGTGAGGTGTTGCACATCCATGCAAACATCCAATAATACAGTCATTCCCCGTTCCTGGAAAAGTTTGTCTTGATGGTAAAAGTGAAGAACATTTTAAGAGGCTCCTCCTGACTTGTTCATCCCCTGCTGGACCTCACGAAGGATCTTCTCTTCCAGTTTGGAGGTGTCGTACTCCTTCAGCATGTCGTATTCCCGCCAAGGCTCTGCCCACTTCTGGGCGTGCTCCATCTTCTCCGGGGTCAGGCAGAGGTCGAAGCGTATTCCCTGGATGTTGAACTTGGGCCGCTCCCAGCGTTTGGACCAAGGCTTTGGGCGCATCTTTACTTTGAGCTGGTGAACGGACAGAGATGCTCTTTCATTATAAATTTGAATGTTGTATTTTTTATTACATTTCCTGTACTTCCTTTAAAACATCAGCTTCTTTTCAGCTTCACTAATGATACTGCAAGGCTTTTTGGACTCAAATACCCTCAAAATGCCTATTTTGCATCACTGCTACAAGTAATTATAATACAGTCAATAATACAAAAAACAAAACAAAGTAATATTATAGAAGACGGCATTAACTGTAGACTCACCTTGTTGACTGGCACCTCTCCAGTAGGGGAGAAGGGCACAGGCTTCATGTCTGGGTCCACAGTGCTGTACTCAGACAAGGCATCTCTCAGGTACATCAGGTTGTCATCCAACCTCTTCTCCAACTTCAGCACCTGAATATTTTGAATACGTGGGCTGTACAGCTCGTAGCAGATCTCTACACCTGCGCCATACATACACACACAGAAATACATGATTAAAGCTTGTGTTTAAAGTGACGGCTACCCGCTTCACCTCTTGCACTAATATGAAAATACTGGATGTGGAAATAAAAGATAAGCCCTGAAAGAGTAACCCTCAGATCACGCTCTCAGTTAAACAAGTGTTTTTTAGATTTATTATTCATACCTCTGCCGCTGTTATGTAATATGTTAGATACTCATACTTTTTCAGTGCATGGGCAGATTATGTCATCTTTTATGTCAGCCTTTTTAGAACTCAAATCAGCTTTATTTATATAGTACTTCACACAACACTGCTGATCTAAAGTGCATTACAGCACACACAGAGGAATGCAGGAAAAGAAAAGAGGAAAATAAACAGAAAAACAGAATAATAATACATTTGTCAAGCTCATATACATTAAAAAGTTGCACTATGTATTTTATAAAGAGAACACAAAACAATAAGACCAACACAAATGGAGAAAGGGCTTCAAATGGAGCAGCATAGTCAAAAGTCAGCTACAAATATGACAGGAAAGGGACTTACATAAGCTACACAGTAATGCAATTTAAATGAAGCTATGGGAAAATATCAGTGGGGTTTAACATATTTATTCACGCCCGTACTGGAACCATAAGGCAATGCTTGTTACTCATATTTAGTAGACTTGTGCTTAGAGAGAAAACTAATAATGTCACCTTGGTTATCGATGATGTTCCTCAGAATGAACGTGGCTCCCAGTCCCTTTCCACCCCTCTGGATACAGATGCCAACAAAGCGGTTAGTTTTCCCACTGGCATTGGGGTCAGCCATGGTCACAGCCAGGATGCTCCCTTAAAAAGAAGGGAGGAGGAGGATAAGAGAATCGTGCAACTTTTTAAAAGAAAAAATTGAAATAGGACATTGATTTTGCATGTCTGAGTTACTGTGGATTTCCACAGACAGCAAAGGCCTGGCTAAAAGGGCCCTGCCAAATGTTTGTAGGGGAATCATATGGGGAAACAAATCACAGACCATGCATTGGATTGCATTAGATTGCACCTTGTGTTCCTAATAAAGTGCTTGGTGTGTGTATTTCTCATCAGAATAGAGTAAACTGCATTAATAAACCCTGGCGGAAGCATTAAAAAGCACCATGTGTGTGGATGAAAGAGGAGAAATCGCTTTGGTAATCCTAAATGCCAAATCCCACCTCACAGTGGGAATGTAGCTACCTGCTGTGGTGAGTATTTCAACTGGTTTCTTACCTACGTAGAATTCAGGGATGTCAAGCACATTCCTCCTGCGTATCATGTCTTTCCGCTCAATGGAAAACTTTAAAGGGTCTGTTCTCTGCCGGGGAGGAATGAACTCTGGGCTCAGAAACCTGGGAGGGAGAGACGAGCGGACAACGCGTTAAAACCTCCGGCGTGGATCAGCAATTAGGTTTGACCATGGGCCAGTAGTTTCAGGATTTTTCATTTGGGAGCTGTTAGCCGGTGCAGGGTAAACACAGGCTTATATGTTTGTTTGTTTTTAAATGTAGTGATTTTACTTCGTTTAAGAATTAAATAGATTTATAAGAGTAGGGATTGTATCTGAAGGGGAATAGATGGCATCAACACACCATGACTGTCTGCCAACCATTTATGTTTATAATAAAAAATCTGTTATGGTTATATAGTTTAAACTTGTGGAATTAAAACAGTTGTTAGAATTCACACATTACACATTAATTTCTGGTAGGTTCAATTTAAGCACATTGTTCAGATAGCAACCAAAGATATAGGGTGTGGGGGATAAATGTATAGATGTAACAAGGTATCTATAGTTACAGCAAATTTGTGAAGAAAAAAAAAAACATGTAAAAGATGTGATATAAACTATTAAAATCAAAACTTTCATCAGAGGGCCAAATATTTTTTATCCAGGGCCGCTAATTGCCTTCACTGATCTACAGTATGTTAAATTTGTATGTGTCTGTGTGTCAGAGACTGCTAACTAAATCCCTTTGTGTGTTTACAGAGAAACATAACTTACTTTCGCAGAGATGCCACAGTCTGTGTTTTATCTATGATGACAGGTTTAGATGGAGGAGTGAATTTAGGTGGCTGCTCGCCGTCTTTCCCCGCAGCAAGACGACACAGAGACGTGGACAGGAACCCTGGAAATAACAAAAGTATATTATGACGATTCACAAATGTTTCTATATCTAAGGTGAAGTTGGGGTGGTCGTTAGTCGCTACAAGGCTGAATCATGACCAGCTAACAGTTTAGCTTACAGTTATCTCGCAAGGAGAAACATTACTTGCATCTTTTCGCAAACCGACAGTTCACTGCCCAATTCAACGGTCAACGGAAAGCTTATACTTACGTTCATTTTGGAGCTGGATACTTCGTAATAACCTTAAGGAAAAGATACATTTGTCGAGCCCTTTCGTGCAGGCTGCCATGATTGACCTTCTGTTGTCACATGGGAACCTGTACGGAAGCCGTGTAGGGCAAACATATGTGAAACGCGATTTGCCTGACTCTGCAGTTGAACAGATTGTCCTCAGGATGGCGCAAGTGTTCTGTTTGTAAAACATGCTCGCTTTTGATGCTGTTTCAAGCGCTCAATTCTGCTTGAAATGTAGAGGGAAAAATAGAAACAAGCACCTAAAAAACGTACATTTAATTAAAAGAAATATTTTAAATAATTGAAATGTATCGATAACTGTTTATTGATATTTATTTTATTGTTTATTTGGATCCCCATTAGTTGTTACCAAGGCAACAACCACTCTTCCTGGGGTCTATGTCAAGAACATAAATGTATACACATGCTTTCACATACATGCATACTGTACATAAATACAATTACAGCACTAACCCTGCCCCCCAGCCACCGCACATATACCCCAATTAAAACAGCATAAACGTTATTAAAACCAAATGCAATATTAATAGGTATTATTATTAATTATTAAATTAAATTAAAAATGAAATTACATGAAAGGCTCAACTTATTGAGAGCTAGTATGAGAGCCATACCCGACCTGCCTGTGTGATTTACACGACTGTTGCTTTCACCATGAGACATTCTGCTGATTAGTGAGCAAAGTACAGCCTTCAGTTATTGTCTATAAAGCTTATGTTGGTGTTGTTGGTAGTGTGTCTGATGATGATGATGATGATGATGATGATGATGATGATGAGGATGGTAATGAGGATGATCATACTTCAAGGGCTATTCCTGTTGACAATGATGACAACCGTGTCAAAAAATGACCTTATCTTCCATGTTTGTTTCTGTACCTACTACCTACTATGTACCCACCTTATTTCCTAAATACATTACATCATATATAAATACCTATATTATGATTGTATAATGTTAGCATTTATATAGGCTATTAATTGCCTGTATTTTATCAACCAAACAGGGAAAGGTGTTTTTTTGGACTTTTGGTTGATTCCAGTCAGCTTTTTACCTTTATTCCACTAAGTATTCAACAGTGGTGGAAGAAGTATGAAGTATCGAGATCCTTTTCTTCAGTAAAAGTACCAATATCACACTATAAAAATACTCCATTAGAATCAAAGTCTTGCATACATAATTTTCCACAGGACTACAACAAAAGTATTAGCAGCAAAATGTACTTAAAGTTTCAAAAGAAAAGGTAGCCTATTTATTGGGGTATATAATGACAGCTGTTAGATTAAAATTGCTGAGACATTACGGTAAAAGCAACATTTTAATGCTTTAGCTGGTTGAGGTAGAGATCATTTTAACAAGTGTATAGGTTATACTGTTGGGGATTTTAATTTACAAGAATGCATCATATTTTATAAGCTGATATTGTGTTTTTATGTGAAATCTTAATCTTCAAATTAACTAGTATCTGTCAAATAAATATATAAAAAAAGAAAAGAAATATAGCACAAAATGAAAGTACTATTAAAGTAAAAGTACCTCCAAACAGTACCTAAGTAGGCTACGGTACTTGTGTAAATGTACTTAGTTACATTCCACTACTTTAGGTTCAATAAGTCAAACAAACACTGTACTAAACAAAAGCAAATCATTTCTCAGTGGTCACAGACAGCCTACAGGTATAAATAACACAATATAGACTCGCTGCCCCTGCCTGTGACTGGTAGGGAACTCTGGGTCTTTGAGACCATGCAGGGGAGTGACGGTCCTCCAGGTGGGCTTCCTCCTCAACACAGCACGCAGTTGGAAATGCACACAGAGCCGTGCACTGCCTTAGCCCGGAGGAGCCTCGGTCTCACAGCAGTGTGGTGGGAGGATGAGGGAAGACATGGGTGCGCACATCTCCTGCATGCGACGCACAGCCTGAAACTCAATGCTGCTGCTGCTGCTGCTGTTGGACTTTCTAATGCTACGGAGAAACTCACAAATTTTGAGGCTTCAAGGATGTTCTTCTCAGATGGGACTGTCTCAGCCGTCAGTTATGCGCTCCTGTTGGGAATAACGTGTCTGACCGTTCTGTGCGACTTCACCAAGGGCTCTTCAGACTTTTCAGGTTGGGAATCAATTTGATGTGTTCGTCTGTTGTTTACAAAATAAACTAAAACTTGACCCTGGGTTTTTAAAAGCAACGATTGGACAGATCAGCACCCATTTTATTCTGCGTGTGTTGCTTGTGACTACAGTTTATCATCCCATTTTCCGGTTATGGGGGTGTATAATTGCCATATCTCAGCTGAAGCGTAACACACCAACTAACTTAATAACCTAGCAGGTGAAAAACACTCAAGGATTAAGTCATTGCGCATGTTTTTAACTGTTGAGTAACTCCTAGGAGAAATGGGAGCCTTGATTTCAGTGCGTCGCATCAGCTTCCCGTGCCTCTGGCGTGCTGCAGCATGCACACTCAAATGTTTGCTTCATAAACCGACTGGAACACAACTTAAACATGCGGAAAAGACCCGTATTGCGCTTATCTTTTGGCCAATTTTGACACCGTTTGAGAAGAGTGACCCACATAAGGCACTTCAAACAAACAGGTTCCCCTTTACCAGAGCCGTGTGGCTGCAGGGATTAAGGGTTAATATGTCAGTACAGCAAAGATTTGCAACACATATCCCATTGATGCAACTGAGATAAACAGAATAATGTGGTTAATGTGTCACTAGATGAGAACTATTGTCTAGACCAAGTGTTCTCCTTTGCTACAGATTTACAGCTCAAAGAAGAAAGCAGATGCCGACCATTGAGCAGATTTTATGATTTTCTTTGCTTCATATAGAATCAGTTGGAAAGTCAACACCAAGTGCTCATATCAGTGCTTGAACCTGCCAATTACCTGAGGTTTATGAGCCAAACAGTGTGACGGAATCTGTAGGCTTTTATGTCTGCTAGGAAAAGGCATATGAAGTATTAGTGGAAACTAATGAGTTATTCTGTGTTGCATTATAGGCTATTGAGCTGTGCTGAGCCCAAGGCAAGCCTGCAGGTTTTGTTTACAGTGCCGTAAAACAGGAAGGGAGCTTTGTGTTGGTGTTAATTGGCCTCTAATGGGTCTAATGGTTGGAAACGAGCAGACTAACACCATTGGGGGAAAGGTGCTAAGGAGCAGATGTATGTAACATGCCCTCTGTGTATGATTGTGTGTGCATGTGTCCATGTGACTGCCTAATGAGCTGCTAAAGATCAGGGTGTTGTGAAAGCTGTTAACAGGGGTTTATTTTTGTAATTGTCCTACATGTGTCTGTGGTTGTTGGGTTTTTTTTCCATAAATAATACGATTGAGAAGATCAAATGGTGATTAATTAAGCAAGAAGAGGAAAAAAACTCTTAAGACCAGCTGATTCCAGATTTCCGCTGCTTGGAGTAGATTTACCAATACTCTGGCTTAAACACGATTATTCAAATACTATGTCGCAGACAGGAGTTAATTTGTTGAAATCTCAGCTTTGATGCAACATGTCCTGCCACTGAAACTTTTACTTTTCAGTCGCCCATTGATTATTTTGCTGCTCAAGGGGGTGGGGAGGAAACACTGCTGTCATGTTGGGCTCTTCCTTTGCATTACCTTTTTTGTCTATAGACCCTGCAGAGACGCTGGTGTTGACTGACCAGATGCAATTTTGTTTGCTTGCTGGGGCTTTGTGCAACATGCTTTTACAGAAATGCTGACCAAGCATCGCTGTGAATGAAATGAGAAAGGGGACTGCCTCGGAATACCTCAGGGACAAAGAAATCCTTCAGGCCTCGCATTCTTGACCAGCTGGAGTCTCCCCCAGAGACTGAGGCTTTGATTGACAGGTGCTGCCAGGCTGCAGAGTGACAGAAGTATATCTAACATCTGTCAGTCAGACCTCTATCGGTCATATGGTTGAGTCAGTGATGGTGAACAATCCGGTCTCATCAGTGGACCACAGTCACTAACTGGGGGTGAACTAACCTGCGGCAGCTAACTGTTGATATCCAAAAGAATGCTTATGTAGTAAAAGTTGATTTAATTTTATAACATGTTATTTTTAGCGGACGCTTCCTAGTGGTTCATCTTACATTTGCATCGTTTGTCGACAAACTGGAGTAATGGCAGTTTCATATTTCTTCGGCGGCTTTGAGCCCACTGCTGAAATGGAAACAAATATGTTGGTGGGTAATTTAATTCTGTCTCTCCCCCTGTTATCATCTTCTATTATACAGCTGCCTGAGCAGCTAATTAGAGGTGTGGAGTGAGCCCGAGCAACCCCCTAGGCTAACAGGGGTAGCAAGTTAAGGATGTAGCTAATTAACAGTCTTTGTCTTACAAGTTATCGATGCTCTGCTGTTGATTTTTTTTAACATGTTTCTCAACCGACAACTCATAGAACTTAATCTATAATCATTTTGTCTCCTTTTATGTATTTGCTCAGGTTTACTCATGTCTGTTTAATGCATGTGTTCTTTATTGGACAGCTAGCAGCAAATCATCCATTTTTGGATGCAAAAATTTGGAACACATTGCACCACAACGACTCAACAATATCTGAAATATGTTAACAATAAACACATATTTATGACTACAAACTAATTTTTTCCTTTGCTTTGTGCCATAAAAGGAAGGTCTGTCTTCCTGAGGTAGTGCTACAGGAGTGTCACATGAGTACTAGCTGTTATTACTGCGTTTCTGTCCCGTGTTGGATGCTGTTATCAGCTGACATGGGCAGAGAACAGGTTACCATTGTTGTCAACACATCGTTATGGAAGAAAAGGAAACTATGAATGCTGGACTATTTGGAAAAAGGTTAAAACAATGACAGGAATTACGCATTTGCTGCAACTGGGCCTTTCAGATGAGCATTACTCACTTGATCTGTTGGCATTTCAAACAAAAAACCATCATTGGTTTGATGGACCTATTGATGGCTGAAATCTCTCTGACACTGTCAAAGGGTTACTTCTCTCTCTCTGTCATAAAATCCTGCAGGCAAAAACCTATTTAATCCCAGTCAATGGGATGTGAGGCTGTTGAGGGGCCAAGGGGTCAACTGAGGTCAACCCATAGTAACTGTGTGAGTGTGTGGTTAGGGGGAGTTATCATCCATCTTGCTCTTTGTTCCCCCTGTCGAACCTCATCACACATGTTGACCACAGTCAAGAAATATAGACAGTAAGTCAACAGAGTTTTTTTCAAGTCATGAATTTTGATTCACTTCAAAAGGGGATAAAGGTGTTTGGATAACATCAAGGTCAGGCCTCAAAATGAACCATATTATAACTGTGCTCACATGATTTATTTAATCTAATCAGGCACAACCGTGATGTTTTGCATTTTGAGATTCTGATCTTTTAGTAACTGTGCAATGCTGCAATGATTGGTTGATTCCTTGAATAATCGTTTTAGTCACTTTTTTAAATCAAAAATGCCAGAAATCCTTTCAGCTTCTCAAATGTGAAGATTTGATGCTTTTCTTAGTTTTACATGACAGAAGTGAATACTTTGTGTTTTGGATGTTGGTTGGTTGGACAAAACAAGACTATTGAAGACAAAAATGATTAATCGAGAAAATACTTGGCAGATTAATTAATTAATAAAAGCAATCATTACTTGCAGCCCTATTTGAAACATCATTATAATCTACAGTGTTTCCCCTAGGCTGACTGCTTTGGGGTGATGGTGGTCTCGGGGTGGGAGGTGGGGGTGATGGGGATGAGCTGAGCAAAACTTGGGAGAGACTCAGCAGCCACACATTTCTCCGTTCTCTGTTTAGTGTCATCAGGTTAGGCTAACCCATTGTTGCTAGCTTCAGGGCTAACCCCCTTCACTTTTCCAGCAGTTGGAGAAACAACAGATGAGACTTTTCTTGGCCTTGAGAAGCTGCAGCATTTATTAACTGACACACTGTAGCCTGTACTGTACATTTACTGTCAGATTGACAACTTAATGCTAACATTTTCCTCTGCTCCGCTCGCATTCACCATCACTTTTCTGCCGCTCACACTCGCTCAGTCACTCACTTGCTACGCACACACATTACGCACTGCCCTATTCCTTATAGAAGCTATGCTACCAAGAGTTTCCCAGGCAACGACACAGAGGTTGACTCATGTTTTGGAACAGCACCGCACAGAACCCCCCAAATCTTATTGATTTCCAAATTAATGGATATTTGGCGTTATTTATGGCATTAAGAAAAAAAATTTTTTGGCTTGGTGGGGGTTCTCGTTGGCCTGGCAGCCTGCCAGGGCTGTACAACTATAGGGGAAACACTGATCTATACTCTATCTGTATTTAATGTAGATATGGCTGTTTTCTGTCATTTTAAAGTGTTCAAGTGTGGTAAACCTACATTCCGAAAGATGGATAATTGTAATAAATGATCATTTCCTTTTCCTGTCAATCATTTCCTTATTGAGCAATACATGATTTTGGTAATCATTTACAGCATAATAATGATGCCCTACTTCAAAGGGGTTCTTCCAGCTTTTAGTCATTCCTACAATACGGCTTTATAATCATAAGAAAAAGCATATTTTGTTGTGTGGTTTCTGCCATTAAAGGATAACGCTGGTGATATTCTATATTTTTCTTACTGTCAACACATTTCATGAAAAGACCAAAACCAACAACATGTTTTCTCCATCTCTCAGTACTTTCAGACTTCCCAGTGATCTTATACTTTCAGCCCCAAGCCCGTTCATTCCTACTCAAGACAGAAATCTTTAAAACGGTATTGTACAGTGTATATTTTGAAGAAAAGGCTCAGTGATTTCCTAAAACAGCAAGGCACTGTACTTTTTAGCAAACATTACTTAATGATTAAATAGTGCACAGTTGTGTTTGTGGGGTCGACTCAAAATGAACTGCAGTGCCCATGTTCATTATAATGGTGGAATATGTCACCCAGTATAACGGTGTGTCTCACTGATGTGTTTTTAACAGTTTTTGGACATTGAACAATGAATTTTGAACAATGGCACAGAGGAAAAACCTGTACCAGGCTTTGGATACACAGGCAGGGTCAGGTCATTGTTAGTATTGACCTTTTCATGGGATTTGTTGAGTAAGAGAAATACAGAATGTCACCAGACTTATTCTTTAACTGTCAACAGTTTTAACTTGCATGTAGAAAGAGTAAACCCAGGGTAGCGACAGGGGAACTCTATCCCTCCTAGGTGACAGATCAGCTGATCACTTCATCATGGGCAAGTGCTCTAAGTTGTATGACACTGTAGCTGACACTTACACAGACACACAAATCCGCCTCTGCTATTACCCATATGGGCAACTCCTGGATTAGGCTACCTCTAACCTTTACCCTGCCCACCTCTACACACACACATACACACAAACACACCCCTCCACTCATTGCTGAGCGCTAATTGAGGCCCCTCAAATCTTAATCCCCTCTAATTTTTGAGTGGCCCTGGATAAGAGTAGTACATTGAACCCCACGCTCTCTCTCTCTGCACAGCTCCCCTTTCCCTTCCCTTCACTTCCCTTCCCCCATTCCCACACTCATCAGCTCCCCTGCCTCTTTCCCCACCAACCCTGCTTCTCTTCCCCGCCTCCTCGCCTCTACTCCTCCCCAGGGCTTGCCTGATCACTGTTTCTATGTCTGTGTGCGCCAGGTGAGCTCTGTCTAAACAAATCCTACCTCCCACTTGTTTTGTCTACTTTCCGTGGAGGCAAGCGGCTAGGCGGACAGCGAGGGCCTGGCATAAGGCTGCTTTTCTCTTTAACTGAGTAGAGAGGGGGTGCGTCTCTTCAAAGGGAAGTTTCTTTGAATGAGGTTCCCAAAGGAGTAAATTGTCAAGGATTTTGATTCATCAGTGGATGGTATCAAAACACACAAAGTTGTTGGGTGTCAAGGAGGACGTTTATAACGTTACAGTTCAGGTTTAAACAAGAATTGCTTACTGATATCATCTGTTAAATCTGCCTAAATGCTCAGAGACAGGATTCAGTAGGATTTTAATATAGCTTTTTATCAAATCCGAATCTAGTTTGGAATCTGCTGATTGAACTCAAATCCTTGCAGGTTTTACTTTCAAAAAATGATGTCACAAAAGTTACAGATAACGTCATAGTTGAGTTTAGTTACATTTCAAAGAAGTTAAATGACCACGTTGATGTTTTGCGCAATGCTCAACACTAATAAAAGCAAGTGAGAGAGGATAAAATATCCAATAAGAGTGTGTTGTGAATGTTAGTGTGAGATTAATGAATCTGTTTTGTTGTTTTTTTAACCAACCTGGATCCAAAATAGAAGCAGCTATTAAATCTCAGCTCTACAGAAGATCAGACAAGAAGAGTTTGTGCAGAAGAAGATACCAAATGTACTTACTCAACATACTAATAATTTACTGCTTAGATTTGAAACATCATATCCGGCCATGTAGCTGTGTGTCACGTGTGACATGTAGCATTTGTGGCTGAGCAATGCTAGTTATATATAGCAGTGTAAAAACCCATCTTAAAAGTTTGGTACCAACGAGACAGTTTAACAAGTTAAAGGAAATGTGAGACTTAAGAGCCTGTGGGTGCAGACAGCTTGGAGATGTACAGGAGATAACATTTGGATGCATGTACCAGCGTATGCCTTTATGGCATTGTGTGTGGGATGTTTGTATGTGTGTGTGTATGTGTAATTTAAGGTGGAAGTCTGACCTGGAACAACATGATAGTGATGAAAGACATGAATTACTGTGTAAGACCCTCCTCCCTGGATACAATAAGCACATAAACAAACACATAAAGCAGAGTTTGACATCATGTCGGGGAACAACAGAGTTATGTTGGTGATGAGAGATCTGTGTTTATAACAGGAAACAACTCTCCCCCCTCTGCTCTTTTTAAAGCCTGTGTGAGGAAATTCAATTATCCCACATCACACTGCAACAAATAGAGGAGTCTTAAAGTTATAGCTTCATTTTGTAGGGATTAATTGATACTATATGCATATCAAATTTCTAATCTGCTTTCTGAAATACTGAAACCGCAATGATCTAAAGGAAATTCCCGAAGAAAAGACAGAGCAGTGAGAGGAAAAGTGTTGAGATGATTAATTTGAAGATGTGTTCAAAGCAGACGTGGCCTCAAAGGTGAGCTTTGAGTCAACTGATTCAAGTCCTGGCATATGATGAAATTTAAGGTGCACCAATCAAAATTGTTTTTTGTCTCATTGCCAAAATATGTGTGGGAAGATAGCACATCCTGACTGAGGTAATGCTTAATAAGTGATTTGGCTGCTGTTGGGGCAGTATATTACACTAAATTAAGATACGGTATGTCAATAATGTTGTGCCGTACAAAGAACAGAAACTGTTTTGCAATCAGTGTTTAAGGAATTGGAATGTATTTGCATAGAGTGTAAAAAAACTACCACGACTACTTAGATTTTCACAGTCAAACATTTGTTCATTAATTAGTTGTTACTTGATAAAAAAAAAGAAAAAAGTTACTTGATAAAAAAGATGGTAGAAAGTTTATTGCAGAGAATGGTTTTGTGTGCCAGTGATGATGAAATTTTGAGAAGTGTCTGAAGTCCGTCATTTAGTGTCTCAGCAATATACTGTACTGTAATAGAGCGTTATCATGTGTTGACTGAGGGCTTACATTGGCTGCTGTAAAAAAAAAAAAAAAAATCACTATAATTTGAGTGAGAGTAGGTGTCACTTTTTTAAACAGTGTCTGTCTCATACCTGATTTTGGGGTGAAACTCCCAAATTAAACCCAGACTGCTTTCTAAATTACCAACGTAGGCTGAGAAGGAGGTCTAACTACCAGCTATGTCGGGCTGGATGTCTTAATCAAGGCTTATAATCACCAGAACACTGCTCAACCACTCAGCCCTTAATATGATAATCATTATTTTGCATAGATTTCTGTCAATCCCCTAAACCACCCAAATCGCCCAATCAGATGTCGAGCTTGATGGTTTTATGGTAATAACTGTTATTGGGGAGAGGAGAGGGACGTCTAATTCCTTAACCATTTAACTGTAAAGATGTATATGTAGACATTGTAGGTGTGTGTGTGTGTGTTTGCACTTGCCCTCTCTTGCATGAGGAGGTATATAAGGAGCCCCAAAGAAAACATAGAGAAATGTATGAAGAAGATTCCTCAGTGACACTCCTGTGTTGCTGCATGCAGCTGCAGTTAGCGAGCTATTCTAACATCTCCGCTGTCTCTGTTTAGGCAACAATTGTGTAATTAATTAAGAATGCAAACTTGTTTATCATATTTTGAACAAAGACTGAGACCGAGAAAATCTTATTCATTTTGTGAACAAAAGGCACATGGAGAATCAGATAAGTAGGGATGCCTGCTGCTGCAAGTACAGAGGGTTGCACCATTCAGTCTGAGGATGAAATGGAGCTGTAGGAAAACAGAAACAAGTGTTGGGAAAGAGTCTGGTGGGTGTGTGCACCGGCAATTATCTCCTCATGTCCACCCCACTTATGTGTTGGCTGTTGAATTATGCTCTCAACCCAACCCCACGACACACACACGCACATGCAAAAACCCGGCACGCACACCTTTTCTGCTCCTGCATCTTGGAGAATGTGAACCATGCTTTGATGCCCCTCCTCCTCCCCTCTGTCTCCTTTTTTCTCTGTTTCCTGGGAGCTGATTTATGTTTGGTTTAAGAGTCAACATGTCTGCCTTGATCCGGCTTCCTTTTTGTTCTTTCTCCATCCCTCGATCCTCGCTTCCGTCATGTTCTCTTTAGTGTAGTAAGTAGAGTGAAAGAACATTTTTGAACATTAGTTTTTATGGTTTGATGAAAACCCCTCAAGGGAAAGAGAGAGACAGAGAGGGAAGGAGAGGTAGAGAGGTGGGGCGCAAAAGGGCCAGTCTGAACAAGGAGGCATTGTGTAGCCCCCCAACTGTGTCGGACTGACAGTCTGCATTACAGCACGCTACAGCAGCCTGCTCCCCAAAGCACTGCTAATCTGTTGCTTACTGGCCCCTCTGGCCAGCTCAGGTAAGGGGGGAGGGAGCAAGAGAGATTTTCCCTTGTTTTTTTCCCTGTTGAAACCATTTGTTGCACGCAAACTTAGATTGTATTGGTTCCATTCCCAGCAATGCGTCATCACAATATAATAGTGCTATGGTTAGAGCTATAAAATGAGATATATCTCAATTTATATCAGTTGGCTCATTTGCCATGTTGGCTCACTTTTAATATGCTTGTTTTGTTAATTACAGTATCACAAGTTAAAGATAATGGTCTGTTGGCTGATTCATTCAGCTCCTTGTCATATGTCATTTATTGTTTGAAGTATTGCCACTAAATAGTTATTTATTGGAAAATTGCAATATGAGTAAATTTCGCCTCTAGGCGCTCAGCTATGCAATGAGCTAAACACACTTCCCATAAAAGCTGAAGGCAGTAATTGGCCTGTTTTTACTGCAAGTAATTGTGAAACAATAAAAACAGCGAGACATCAAATTCTATGATGGTGATTACAAATCTGAAAACATCATAAGAGATATCATGAGATGTAATAAACAAAGGTTTGAACAAAGGTATTGTGAAAAACATTACCATGAAACTGGATTCATACAACCATAGACTAACTGTAAATTAGTTGTCCCTCATGCAGGGAACAAAGTATCACTAGTGAACAATCAACATTAAGTCCCCCATAGGAAATACAACACAGAAATTTAATAACACACAGACTCCACAAGAGTAAAAGTGAAAAGAGAAAAATACATAATCCTGAGGGGGACATGAATGTCAACCAAATTTCATGAAAATCCATCCAAAAGTTGTAAGACATTTCACTTAAAACCACAAATTTCAACCAACTGTTATGGTGGTACTTGAAGAAAAGTCTGGTTTACAAAAGTCATTAGGAGACACTGTTTATAGATCATGAATGTCTATGCTAAATGCGCCAATCAATTTTTTTGAGTAAAAAGTTTGACCTGCTGGTGGTGGTAGAGGAAATTCCAGAGAATCACCAAAGTCGGTAGAATTCATCCTTTGGTGACCATGAATGTAATGTTCAGCATTTCATGGCAATCCATCCAATAGTTGTAGAGATGCTTCTCTCTGGACCAAAGTGGTGGACCAACCGACCAACATTGCCATCCATAGAGTCATAATGCTCCAGCAAGAGCATATGGGGAATAGATAAAATATGCTTGTGAATTTTTGCAAAATATCTGACAAAACTGTGATGTCATAATGTCAGTTAAAGTGCTATAAAACTGTGCCAGTAGTGGTTGCTACTAGCAACAGAACACCCAACTGACACCAAACGCTTGTGGCTGAATATCCATATTGTAGGTAATTCAATAAATCTGTTCTATTGTCCAGCTCTACACAATTGTAATTTTAAGTTTTTGTTCCTATTGATGGGCAATTTTAAGGCATCACACATTGGGCTCAGTAGGGGCAAGTCATTGATTTTATAATTTTAGAATACAGATTAAATAATCAATAGGTTCATAATTAATAATGGTACAGAAAGAAGTGAATGAGTAGCAGCTGACTTCATTGTACAGGTTGAGGCTGTACATTCAGCAGGCAAAAACATCTACCCAAGGTGACCCCAGTCACTTGGTAGCTATGAAAACAAACTCTCCTCTCAGTGATACCCTGAATGACCAAGGCAAAGTAGGCTTTCACATTTAGTCTGCTCATTCCTGCAGATCAGTCTGGGTTTGTTGTAAATGGAAGAGGATCTCCCTGCTAAGTCCCTTTGGACATGCTGCAAATGGCTTTTCACTCCCTCAGCTACTCAGAAGTTGTTCTATTGCTTGTTTTCACAGAACAGCCCCCGTGTTAAGCTTGTTAATTCCCAAAAAGCTCAGTCTTTCAGTGCCCACCCACTCCCACCCTTTTTTTTTTTAAGGAAATACCTCTCTTTTCTTTACAGCGCATGCTTGAACCTTGAAAAGAGGTATGCTGTCTTGCTGTTAATGCATTAAAACTGATTAATGTTTTATGGAGGGGGTGTAGATTTTGAGAAAAATGGAGGAGGACAGAAACGGATGGAGCAGGTGGGAGGCTACTGGATCACAGTGATGCTTGGCACGCAGACAGGCCATAATGAAAAGAAATCAGTTGTTAAGTTATTATGGGAGTCTACGTTTGTGGAACTGGAGGTCTTGTTCATTTTCTGAATTAGTAATGTGGCATGTGGCTATGGAGCACTAAGGTGAGCACTTGTATTAGAAAATATGTGGTTCTTAAGTCAGTAATGACTACCAAGAAGTATTTCAGTGAGTGAAATGTAAAGATTGTGCTTTGTAGACACTTGAAAACACATTTAACAGTGTAATTTCTTTCACTTTAGGATTCTGGGTGAATTTTGGAAGAATTTGGCAACTATGGCATAATATTTTTTTTGAATCTGAATCTGCTACTGGTCTAATTCAGGCCTCTTACTTGCCTCTTCATATTAATGGCAGGTGAGATTTATGGGTATTGTAGTATTTACAGACATCCGGTTTACTGAAGAGACTGAAAAAAAAGAAATGAAGTACAAATAATTCAAACTGATGACCACAACATAAATTATCCAAGAGACTAATGTGTTTCTATGTTGAGGAACCGATATCATCAACAGAAAACTAAAAGAAAAATACTTTTGATGCACAGTAACCATAATTGTATCCAGTACGATGCTCATGCAGCCATACAGTTGCACACTTCCACACCTAATTGCTGCCTAGTGCAACTAATAAAGCGTAGCGTCAGTTCGGGCAAAGCACTTTACATCCTACTTTCATTAGTTAATTGGAACCAGCTGCTAGTTAATTCACAACCGTCCAATTAATGCAGGTGTGCTGTGTGGCCATTTCAATCTGACATTTCTCTTTATTGCAGATTAACTCATACCAGGTTTGCTGCAGTAGCTCCCTGCACCACCCCAACCTCCTCTTTACCTATTATATTTTTGATATTGTTGCTTTAAATAAGATGTAATGTCCATTTATGTGTTTTTTAGTGGGATTAGAGCTTTTTCCTCCAAATTGAAACTATTAGAGCTACAAATTTTTTTGTTTCTGATGTGTCCCATCAGAGGAGAAAATGAGTGACAGGAGATCATTCCTTGATGACCTCTCTATCTCACAAGCTCACTTTTCTAAGCCCTAGGCTACTATCGCTCCACCCAACAATCACCTAAATCCAGTCCGCTGTGGTGACGATGACTGCTGAAGGATACATCTGTCGTTCCCTTTGTGACAATAAAGCTCACACACTGATGCATCTGTCTGCTGTCTGCTGGACTGTGGTCAGTAATGGGACAGACTGGCTGCCACCCAACTCTCCCAGGCCATAAAAGTGACCATTAAAATGACAAATCTTGCCTCCTTTGGCCCTTTCTCTGTCCCTCTGTGTCTTTTCTTTCTGCCACACACACACTCTTCTTTCTCTCTGGGTGTTTGGACATGCATGCAAACACCAGGCAGGGTGTTCCCGGAACCTCTATGCCCTTCACTCTTTCACCCCTCACCCCCATATCCCCTCTCACCAATCATAAGAAACATACAACACACGTACTCAAAGTAAAAGTGTCCTCTCACCTAGTGCCCTTCGACCTCAAGGGGTCACAAGGAGAGGCACGTGCTAACAGAGGTCGTGGGAGGGCATGGGTGGGACCAGTGTTTGGTTTTTGGGGACTCCCTAGGGGAGACTTAGCGGCCACTGTCCAACCGTGCGGCCATTTCCAAGCGTGGCAGATGTTTTATACCCGATGACCCCCTCAGGATGAGCTTAGACAGAGGTGGCGTTCCACCCTTTGTTCGTAGGAGTTTGCTAACACCAGTAACCTGAAATATCAACCCCTCCCTTGCTGCTAACATCACTGAGTTGGCCTTTGACTGTCTGCGTAAGCTTGATGCTTTAGTGTTGATTTGTTTCCTCGTGTGTGTGTGTATGTGTGTGGATATGAACAAGCAAGGGGAGCATGTTGTGTTCAAGTTCTCCTCCAGAGCATGAATTCCTTGTCCCACCTGATATGTGTCTGACTTAGCATGTGACATCCCTCCAGTTCTCTACATTTAATCCCCTTCTTTGTCTTTTTTGCCCGGCAGATAAATCTCCACCAACAAAAATAAACATCATGCTGTCATTTCATATGATACAGTTTTCACATACAAACCTGGTGTTTAACACAAGATAACTAGACATAACGAACCCAAGTTCATTATCCCGGGGCTAGAGTTTGCCACTGTTATGAGTTCATTTTAATCCTATAATAATATAATATTAACCATATAGTTATCCAACATTTATTATGAAAATATAGAATTGGTCATTCTTATATCAAAGATTAGCAGTATCAGTTTTATCTCTTGGGAGGAGGCATACACAGCTAAGTCAGATAATGCCCATCAACCCATTAAAACTTACCATGACCTTGGTTTTATTCTATGTCAGTCCATCAGTCTGAAAAAAGGTCCAATATAACAGTTTTTCTGGTGCAACTCCAATACACAGATAGGTGACAAATTAAAGGAACAGGGCACAAGAGGTCACTGGATGGTTTGATTAAAATGATGCCAATCATATGCTATGGCTTGTGCAGTCATCAGATCTCACCCCAATGCCAGATTCTGGAGAGATATGCTAGATGAAAACACCAAATGTGGGAACATTTTATTTTGTAAAAATGGTGTTCATCCCTCAAGCAGAAGTTCAGAGACTTGGAAAATCTCTACTAAGGAGCATTTAAGTTTTTGCTGGAGGCTAAGACATTCAACGATCTTTCCTTTTCATTACATTGGTGTATTTGCAAATCTACCAACATCAGACTCTATCTTTTCATTCTTCCCTTTACTTTTGGTATATTGAAAATAGTTATTTATAGTTTCGCCCATTTGAAACCTTCTGTATCTAACACACACAGCCCTTTGTAAGCCTGTTGCTACTGGATTCATAAGTACAAACAAATAAATAAGCTGTGTACAGGAAAAGCTGGGGGAAGGGATGGGTGTAGCAGTATGTTGTTCATGTCCAGCAGGTTGAAGTTTGTGTGCCTCTGCATACCTCATGTGCGTTTGTTTGTCTGTGGTGTGCATGTTTGTGTGTAGTGTGTGTAGGTGTTAGAAAGATAAGCCATCTCAGGGAGATGGAAAGAACTGGGCAAGCACAGTGTTTGTGTTTGTGTCTCCGGTTTTAATGACTTCAGCTGCTCGGGCTCCGGTCTCTGTCTGCTGGTGGGGGGGGCGGGGAGGAAGTGTGGTATGTTAGCAACTCTTCCATTCAAATTAAAGAGACCATCACCTGAGGATATTGATGCACACCATGAGGAAAGCCTATGAAGTAATATGAAAAAAAAAGGGATAAACATGTTAACATGCCCTCATCTTCTGCCTCCTCTGGATTCCTAACCACAGAAATTTAGTGCATCAGTGAACCAAATCCAAACACTTGAACTTGTTGTCAGTTGTCATATCTGGATGCCTCTGCTGATGACAGTCTGAAAAAAGTGAGAATAAATATGCAGCTCGTATGCACCTGGATGGCCCATGTGCATGGTTTTGCCAATGTGAATTTGCACAGGTTTTTCAGTTTCACCCCTATTGGCTGAAAGAAACACACACAAACACGCCCATAGATGAATGTCATAAGAAAATACATTTAATATAAGTATATTAGAAGAGCCCTCATCTTTTTTCCTACTCTTGGTAAGCCATTCTTAAGTCAGTAAGTTAGCATTACAGATCTCTGATCATCTCTGCCAACCCCACAGCTGTTGTTTGAGCAGTCTTAAGTGAAGTCTGATAGCAAAGTGTGAAATGCATGGTGGGTTTATCTCCTGTGGAGTAGGTGAGGGTATTCAGGAATAGGATTTGAAGTTGTGCTGTTAAGGTCACGGTCCTGAATAGGTTTTTTTTTTTTTTTAGTGTGAAGTTAGAGAGCAAAACCAATGCTGCGGTTAAATCCAGAGGACCAACCTCATGTGAATAAGCCCCCTCAGCTGACAACCCCCCAACCATTCAGTAACTGTGTGTACAGTATGTTAACATGTTCAGTAAGTATTCTAGGAAGGTTGCACCTCACTCAGCCATCACGTGTCACCCATTACTGCTGTCAATACAATGCAGCCTCTACCTCCCACATTTTGCTACTTGTACTGTGGCTCACCATGACTCACAATATAAAATAATCAGCCACAACTGCTAAGCTAGTAAATAACTTCAACTATTTGTTCTTACTCCATTTTAACTGTGTACACTGACATTTATAGCAGAAGGTATAAGACGTTTTTGGTATACAGTATGTACAGTATTTGTTGATGTAAGCCCAAGCAATGATGGATCCTCAAATCTTCACACAGTCCGTCAAATAGTTGCAAGCTCTACTCCGGAATAGCAAGCTTGTGCATGTTTCTTCAGATTCACGAACACAGTCTTAGATGGTTTCACTCAACGCTTACTGCAGCACTTGAAAGAACTCAGCTACCCATTTACAGTGCTTGAGTAGTTTAAAAGGTAATCCTGCTGTGACTGATGTCAAATTTACCTGCTTAGGCTCTAAAAAAGAATGTATGTGCTCTTTCTCTGCGCCGTAGTGCGATTAATAAAAAAGTAGGCTAATCCAAAACGTGACTATTGTGGCAAGAGTATTGTAAGCAGAAGAATGCAATGTATTTTAGGAATGCGCTTTTTAGATTGAAATCAGGATGCTTTAGCAGTGAGGACTGTACTGTGGCATGTTTACAGCATCAGTTGTCCGTAGTTCTCTTTTGATGTCCATTGTGTAGCGGTGTGCACTTTGTGGCGTCCGTGTGAACTTTGGCTCTTATTTCACCTCATGTTTGAGGTCTCATTTGATGCCAGCGCACCTCATCAACCTGTCTCATTCAGCTCATGTATCAAAAGGTGAGCTCAGAGTTTTGACCACATGTGATTTAGAACCAGGGGGCTGGGTTGTTTTATCTGTATGTCACGTTGTGCTCCAGGCCCTTGTGCCGCCTCTGTGGTCTGTGGAGAAAAGTAATTACTACAGGACCTAAAGCCACCAGCTCTGGCCCGCGGACCTTTGCTGCCACATCCTGTGAGCAGTGGCTTCGCTTGTAAAAGTTCTGCTCTATTCTCATGACCGGTATGCTGCCTATTTCTAACCCTCCTTCACTTAAAACCACCAGCCCTCTCAAAGTTTTTTTAAGAATTTTTATCAACAAAGCATTTGATTCTTTAGCAGGTTGCTCTTTGTGCTCAGTATGTCTTCATCTACCTCTCTCTTTTCTCTGTCACCCATCTCTGCTTTTCATCGTCTTCCCTTCTTCATCTCCACCACACTTTATCGAGGGCCCAGCTTTCTCTAGAGTGCTTCCAGAGCGTGGCCTGCGTCTTTGAGGGGAAACCTCCGCTCTTCCCAGTAATCACCACTTAAAGGGAATTCCTTCTCCGACAGCAGGCCTGCAGCTCTGCATCTTTGAACATTTGATGGTTTGACGGCTATAATTTGCTTAAAATAACACCAATAAAGTCATGAAGCTGTAAATGCCTAAATACCTAATGTACCAAGATGAAACGCAATATACAGCCTTTGATTTTTGTAGCTTTCAAGAGCATCTTGGCTACTTAGTTTATATGGAATGCGTTTGAGGTGTTCTCACAGATATATCTTTATTATATGTACATGATCTATTTAAAGAGATTACACTTTTGACTCTCATTCATACAGACTTTTGAATATCTCTAAACTTCGGTATAAACAAGCACTTTTGTGGCATTAAGCTAAGCTATAATCTTCTAATATTCTGCAATATTATACATTCTTGCCCGATCCAAGAGGCTTTGCAAACATTACTCCTCAAGCAACATAAAAAGTGAGTTAAATTAGACAGCAACTGCATATTCAGCAGCATTGAGCCAGCACTATTATGACACATCAGTAATACTTCATGTAGCAGTGGCAGGGTATTGTTCATTCTCAAGGCCCGGCCAATAGGAGGAGGCGGCATCTTTCAAAATCAGGGGAAAGCCCTGAACTGCCTCTGGAGTCAAAACACTCTCACTGCCCTCTCCTTTCTCCTCCTCCAACCTGCCCTCAGTTCATGTCAGAAATACCTGTTGTATTCATTCCGAGCTGACATTGAACACCTGAGCTTAGAGGACCATGAGGAGAATTAGTTAGAGCTTTCTCCCAATTTGATCTGAAAGGAAAGACAGGTAAAATATAGTGGAGAGAGCTCTTTATATAGGTTTTTTTCTCTGTATTAAATAGTAATGGATAAACATTTCTAAGCATAATCACTCAAACTGTGCTGTAAATTAGCATTGGTATGTGACCTGCAACAAGGTCTTATCTAATCAGTGATTCCCAGGGAGGAAATCCTTCTCCAGCAGACCCCTTTCTGTGTCATGTTGACACAACACAGTGGCCCGTCACTAATCTCCATCATACCTGACCCCCTGCATCGCTGGGTCAGATTTTAGGGTCACCACATGACTGCAAATGAGGAGCTAATAATTACAAGGGCCTCTGATTTCTTGCTCTCATGATTAGCTGAAAGCCTACATATGACTGAAAGGTGGACACTGACAGCTTAAGTCACATCATGTGACAAGGTGAGACATACAAAAAGCAGGTGCAATTGTCTGCATCTATGTTTATAAGAAATCCCTTTGCTGCTTGTGCACAGATTAAATGGACCTTACGCGCCTTTCAATCCAGGCTGTTTGTACACGAACAGCATCTCGACCGCAACCTCCTGTCTTTAAATGGCTGAGTAAACAAACCAGCAGACATAATAGTGTGCCGCTTTGTTAAGGGAAAGGGCAGGGAGCTAGTTAAGGAAGGAGTCTGGCCCCACATGAAAAGAAACGGAGAGAAGAGACGCCTGGGTGTTCCTTCAGCATTGTTCAGCCTTCTGCCTCTGAGGGACACCTGTCATTGGCTGGGCGGTTTACACAGGTGCCTTAACCCCGCCTGATTTGTTGGCCTCGAAAGGAGACTTCAGTCAACAGGTAGCGTGAGGGGAACAATAGTGACGATCCTGACGAGGAGAGAGAGAGAGAGAGAGAGAGAGTGTGTGGGAGGAGGGTGGGTTGGCGAAATGGAGAAATGGATTCTTTAGAAAGCACCTGAGGGTTTGTGTGAGATAATCTGTTTGCCTTTTACCAACAGTTTGAAGGGTGGAGGAAGGTGTATCGGTGTGTTTGTGGCGCTCACAGTATTGCTCAAGGATCCTTCTCTACTCTCTACTTGTTTTGACCTCCCGTCCACCTCTCAAGAAGCTCCTCTTCCGAGTGGCCTGCGCAGTTTCAATCATCTATCTTCAGTCCTCTCTGTTTCACCCTCGCCTCGTTTCCATGGTTCCCCTGCTGTACCCAAGACTTGGCTAACTGGAGGGCTGCACAAACTCGTGGTCTCTCATGGTGCTGGCGCCTTGCCAAGAACCAGCCCTAATAATGTGATACTGTTACACCACCACCACACACCCTGGCTTCAAGAGCGAGCAGCAAGGGCTTGTTCCTACCACGTTGTTTGTGTTGATGTTTTTGTATGCGTGTGTGTGTGTGTGTGGTCTCGCTGCCAGGGGGAATGCCAAGTTCCCTCTCACCCTCTGTGGAATGTGGCAGGCAAACCAGACCTGTGTGTGTGAACGGGAGATTACTGTGGAGGGAGAGAAACTATTAACCTGCACAATTAGAAAAAAATAAAATTGCAACAGTGACGCCATAAGAACAGTTTCTTAATTGCACAAAGCTTTAGAAAAGGGGAAATATGCCAAACAGCTTTTTAATCAAAATGTTCAGGTTAAATAGGATCACAGAGACACACACGCTAAGTGAAACTGCTTTTAATGCAGCCCACAACTTAGCCAGTTATATAAGTGTTACAAGGTAACTCTGATAGAACTAATAGCAGAAATAAATACAGGTATTGTAGGTAGTGATGTTATTAAGAATTTGTGTATAAATCTGAGCGGTAATGTAAAAATAGAGCTGCTTTGGTTGCTTTCCAGCTCCCGTTCCTCAGCATTTGAATTGGCATGCAAATCATCTCTAAATAACACTCATAATTAACTTAAAATAGTATTGCATGTGCACCTGTTTTCCATTTTCACAACTCAGCCACAGGTGGAAACCTATTACTGTGAGCGCTTTGAGCAATGGTGGTTTAATAACCATTTCTATTTAGAGTGAGGCTGACCTTTCCAAGCCTGAGAATGTCTCTTGTTTCCCTTCCTCCTTTTAACTGTGGCCATGGTGATAAGGGGACAATGTGTGTGTTTTGTGCGTGAGCATGTGTGTGAGAGAACACCGTTTCAATGTTATTTCCTCCTCCCAACCAAACACTAACCAAATAAAGGTAATTGAATCACACTGTGTCCACTTTGTGAGTGTGTGTGAGCGTGCGCGTGTGTTGACTCTTTGTAAATGTGTTTGCAGAGCACTTAAGCAGGAAGCTTAAACTCATTTTGGAGGTTGTTTTCAGTGGTTTAAAAGGTAGAGCTTTGTAGCATTTTTTACTACATGACTTTACAAACACTGTCACAGTATGAATTTAACACCGATAAAGCTGAGACACATTTTTGAATTAACAAGGAAGCAATTGGAAAAGTTGAGTTCCAGCAAAATACTTGTGATGAACCGTCTTTTGTATCACCCTGAGCCAGCAACTAAATGGTCCAGATAAGTCCAGAAAGACATTATATGATGGTGGCCGGGGGATCAGCTCTCTCCTTTATCTGCGTTTTCCTCCTCACAGGCTGGAATGTTAATGGTGGCTTTGTGATGGGTTCAGTTCTCCTGTGTGACTGACAGGCTGACTGGCAGCTCTCAAAGACTCTTAATGGGATAGTAGAGCTCACTGAGAGACTTCAGTGTTTTAAAAGAATAAGAGCTTTTATTTCATTTGAAGCAGCCTCCAAGGTTAAATGAAAGTTCACTCTGTGCTTGTTCCATTAGATGGTTTATGTAATGGCTCTGTTCACAGTGCTAATACCAGCTGGTTGTCTGGTGCAAGTAAACATAGTTATAAGCAAGTGTAGTAACATGCTAATAAAAGTTTCAGCCTGAAAAGTGACACATTTTGTGGCAGATATGTGGAAAATGTAAGTCCTGTGAGTACAATGCATTGTATCCTTGTATCAAAAGTGGTTTGGCAGGCATTTTTTAATATCAACCGCAAGAGTCTGTTCCACAGCCATGACTAGAGGGTTGGCGCTAAAAGCTATATAAGCTAAAGCTTTACCCTCTGTAAGCAGTCATCTGTTGAGGCTTGCTGATATGCAGCACTAGCAAACGTCCACGGAAACGCTCCAATATTATACAAAACAGTGGTGGAAACTGCAGCATGCTACCGTTAAAGTAACATGAAAGTGGGAAAACAGTGGTAGCATATTAGCTTTAATCTGGTTAATGAGAATTTTATTCCTCATTGGTTCCAGGACAGGTAAATGAAACTATATGGAGTGTATTTACTCATTTTTTGCAAGTGTAAAGAGGTTTATACTGCACACAGTTATGACGCAAATTATTCTAAATGGCTACACCTCATTATTAAGCATTCTTCAATGTTTTGTGCATTCAGTCAAACTGTCTCACGGTAACAGCCTCTTTGGTATCTTGTCTCACAGGTTACTTGTCCAAAGTGTTGAGGAACTACACCGAGCAGGCCTGTGACGGAGACTTCCTGTCTGTTCGCTGCCCGCCCCGCACCACCATCACCGTCCAATCAGCTTTCTATGGAAGGAGAGGTGCCTCCGACCCCCAGCAGTGCCCTCAGACCTACCAGGCCCTCCTAAGTTCGTATAACGCTCAGGAGGATGACCGATATTGTTCTGTGTCCACTGCACTACAGGTAAATACATTTCTGATATCCAATTCCATTTTAGTTACTTTTCGTAAGTGTTTTTTTTAAGTAGCTAGTTGCCAAGATTAGAGTTTTCCTAAGCCTCCTTACAGTTCACAGTCCTCCCCAGTGTCTGCCATTTGTCTCAGACCTGGATCTCATCTTGGCATTCCGCCACTCCTCCTACACATACACAGCCCCTCTTTTGAGCTGCAAATCCTCCTGAGAGAAAGTGTCCCGTAAAATGGTAAAATTGGCCAAGGGTTAAAATGCGGAGGACCACTGATTATGTAATGCTTTGTGAGGATGTTTTCCGGCAAATTACACTCTCTAAAGAGGAAGCAGTCTTGTATGTTCCCATGACACAAAGCGATTTCATGGGGTCTTTGCCTTAGCATCCTCTCCTAAATTGGGATGCGGCTGGACTAGAAGGCCCGCTTTGCAACACCAACACAAACACACACAAACACATCCTGTTCAGCATTCATTCAGTTGTTTGGTTTATTCTTAGTGCCCCTGCCTTCTAGCGTTGGACACCCTCCGTTTCCATAATAGACAGGACAGCCATGAATGCACAGACACAGAGAGTGCATTGTGTCGAAGTGAGAGAATGACTGACTGCTGCACCATCCACATCGGTACAACCCTGAAGAATCTTCTTTTACCACCTGTTCATCCCCCTTGGTTTGTTGGTGTAACAGTATAAATATCTCCATATAAAATTATTATTTTAAGGGTATCCCATAGGGCAACGATTAATCTACTTTTTTTTTTTTTGAGAAATTTTTCTTACATCTACAAAGGTACTGACTGTACTGACAAAGATATAGAATAACAACAGAGAAAAACAGCAGAATATGTAAGTCATCTCTCAATACTTTAAGACTTCAACAACCTATCTGTGGTTCTCAGTCCCAAGCTAATTGGTTCCTACAAAAGACATTTAACATGTCATGGATATATACTTTTATTTAAAAAAGGCAAAATACTTCTCTAAAACAGCTTGGCACTGTAGTTTTTAGCAAATATTTTTAGCAAACTGGAGTAAATACTTCATTTGATGGTGACTATTTTCAGTTGTGGATTTGGTGCGATAGTGAATATTTACAGCAGCAGCACAGTGTTTATGGGATGGACACACAAAAAGAAAGCACCCACATTTATGGTGATGAATGAACGTGCCACCCAGTGTAACTGTGTTGCTAATTTATGCGTTTTTAATTGTTTTTGGATGACAGATACACAGACATCTTGTTAATAGGATAATTTCACTCTTTGATTTTGTCTTTTCATCACATTACATTAATCACACATCGTGAAGGCCCTCTGTTTTTGTTTTGTTTAAGGGGGAAATACACAGATCATTTCCTTTATTTTCCCCCCGGTACTGCACCAACCACAACTCCCTGTGCTGCATACCACAACCTATTCTATCTAATGCTTCTCTTTTAATGTGAAATTCGGGCAAGGCTCTGAACGGTATCCATTCAGGCATTCCTCTTAGGGTTAGGTAAGGGAGAATGTAGTGTGTTGGAATGTGCTCACCTGGGTTACAGCAGGCTAAAAGATGATGAAACTAGAGAAGCTAAAGGATGCCAGGAAATGAGTAGAGTAGAGCTTTCTCCCATTCTCTTTTTTTTTTCTTTTACCTGCTCCTCTCCTCCATATTCCCATGGTTATAAGCAGCCTGTTTGAAGTGGTTTTAGGTTTGCCTGCTGCTGGTCTCACCATCGTTGGCTTATTGTTCTCCCTCTAAACCTCTTTTTGGTCTTCACCCGCTCTCTGTCACTCTTCCCTCTGTAGAAAATGCTGGACGAGTGCCAAGACAGAAGGAGCTGTCAAGTCCTTGTCAACAGCCGCGTGTTTGGGACAGACCAGTGTCCTGGCAGCAGTAAATACCTCATTGTCCGGTACAAATGCAGACCTAGTAAGTCCCTCATCGCCTTGTATCCTGACAGTGACACACATTTCTGTCCCTCTCTGTGCTGGGACCATTCTCTCACTTTTCTCACACATCTCCACACTCAGTCAGATGTACACCAAAGGTGGGGTCACTTCATTTGCAATCTTTATAAATTGGTCACTAATATGTAGGTTTATTTTATAGTTTTTAACAGACATTACTTAAGCGAGGAAAGCATGCATTTGTTGGGGACTATTTTCAGCTAAATATTTGGTGCACATTTGACATATGCTTTTTGTAATCTTCTGGTATTTTTATACTCTTATGATGTCTGATGTCTGCATTAAACATGGTCAAAGGTCCAAAATCTGAGGTGAACATATGTAAAAATGCTCCCTATAAGTCAAAAGCTCAGGCTTCAGCCTGCCCTGAATGCTGTGTTTGCAATGTTACCTCTACGTCCTCCTTGTGATGACATCAGATTTTCCACCCATGACCACAAACGGCTGTCCATTCTGTAGTCTTTGTTGCTAAGTGGTTCCATGGGTTGTTTGCGTTGTCCACTTATTAGCATATTTCAGATCAGCTTTGGGCTCGAACATATACGAATGTATTTGAGAAGTTTCCATTTCGAGTAAAGAACAAGAAAAATAATTGAAATTCTACTACTATTATTTGTTTACCAGAGTGGACCCGTTGGAAGGAGCGGCTTAAAGAGACAGAAGCTAAAACAGCCTGTTTCAGACAGAGGCTGAACTGAGGGGCTGCATAAAGGGCCAGTATGAGATAAATGGTTTTTTCAAATTTTTTTGAACTGTAAATCACACAGAGATATACCAGTATATATTCCAGAATATAAATATAGACATGGAAACGCGCATGATACATCCCCTTCAATAGTTTTTGGACAACATCAGAGAGATCTATGTGGCACAATGGAATAAGCAGTATCAGGCTCTGGCTATAAAAATGCTTTAGTATGCTCAATTCCTTATTGGTTTTCTAACCCTAACCCTTTTACAGGATTTGTTTACAATAAGAAAAATATAGAAGATTGCCACCCTTATCTTATAAAACCAACACAAGTATTTCACTTTATTTCCTGTTTAACCAAATTCTCCAATTGTATGACCCCACCATAAATTCTACAGTGAATTAAGAGTATCTGTTTGAATCTCTAAATTCTCTGCTGTCTTCATGGCGCTGTTTAAAGGAAAAAAAACTCTTTGCGTGCCTCTCCCTTTATCCCTCTCTCTGTGAGCCAGGAAGCTAAGAGTATCACTCCGGAGGGGAGCCAAAACAGTGCAGTAATCCCACCCAGATTCTACTCTTCATTCATGGCTCAGTGCTGTGCTGAGCCGAGCCGCACTGAGCTGTGCAACAGTTCATACTAGAGTGACCAGAAGTGGGCATTAATCCACTGATCCCCCTGCCCTCCCCACTTTTTCTTTCTCCACCGGACCCCGGGGCCAATCAACAGCTCTTTGTTCACTGTCACTTAACCAATGACTTCTCAAGGGAAGAGAGAAAGGCCGCATGGGGTGTTAGTGAGGTGCAACGGGCAGGTGTCACTGCCTCTGAAAAGAGAGGTGGATGGAGGATAGAGGAAGCGAAGGAGAAAGGGAGGGAATGAGAGAGAACAAGAGTGAATCCGTCACCAAGAGATATAACAAACCGTCCCTGCCCCTTTTCTCTGCTCTCCTCTCTTTCTACATTCCTGTTCCACTCCCCACATAGATGTAGAAACGGCTGCCGTTGTGTTTTTATTTGCTGGCCAGTGGAGCTGCTCTGGCTGTCACAGGTCACTGTGGCTGGATGTGTGTGAGGAATGCCTTTGCATGGCTCTACATGTCCACTGAGGAACTCTACCTCTGTGTGTTTACACTCAGTGGAGCCTTTTGTCAGGCCTCTGTTTTCAGAGCTTATTAAGAACTGCTCAACAGATGTTTTATATGATTAAAAGATGACTCAATTACACATAAACTAAAAATGTACCGTTTGAAGCGAGCAGGATATGCTCAGTGTATTACTACTTTGATCTTTGTTTCATAGATTTAGCCGTCATTCATATCAGTAATAATAACTGTTAAGATATGGAAATGCAGGGACTTTATTAGATACAAGTCCAAGGGGGCAAGAAACACATGAGCAATCAGAAGATCAGGCAGGTTTTAAACAAACTCCAGGTCAGACAAACTTGACCTACATGGTTTTCTTGTGCAATGAGGTGTGATTATTGACATTTCAGGTGGACTCATATTTGGCTTTATGGTCAAATCAAGTGGTTTACAACCTGTGTTTCTGAATGCTTTCTCACACAAATGATGGCCAATAATACAAAAATATGACCCAATTCGTAGTATTGTTTCTCAGGGATCCAGTTGCAAGGAGAAAGCTAATGTTTTCATTCTAAGCGAAATAGTTATTGTTTCAAAACTGCCTAATTAATTCCAGATTTTGTTCTCATTTATTCCAGATCTTAAAATCACAACTTAGTCCAAACATGTATTAATGTCAGTTGTAACCCTTTGTATCCTCTTTCTCTCCCTCTCTCCAGACGAGTATAAGAGTAAGGTGGTCTGTGAGGAGGAGAGGATGAGGCTGAGCTGCAAACGGGGTATGCAGATCGCCGTTTACTCCGCCATGTTTGGCCGAACTCAACAGGGCACCCTGGAGTGTCCCCTGCACTACAGGAGAGCTCCGTCAGTAGGTGAGGCACCTTCATACTCTCACACCAAGGTAGTAAGACTGCTGAGTGGCTGAGGAAGCTACATTTTTACGAAAGGACCCACGAACCGGTTGTACCAGTTCTTTATACATTTAAACTTCCTCATTATAAGTAACGTTTGAACTAAGTGGAGGTTTATACATCACTAAATTAAAATGGGTTCCACCACACAAATGAGTTCTTATGTAGAGATAACTGTCACCAAATATTTTCAACTGCCAAGTATAACTGATGTGTAACTAACCAACAGCGCTTATGTCAGCTTCCTAATGTATGACCTGTGATTGAAGAGTAAAAGAAGTAATATGAAGTATAGTCACATATCTGACTTCACACTTAAACAAAATGATGTTTTAATTGGATTTTCACAAGTTACATTTCACAAAAATGACACGTATACCCCAAGTTACAAAATGTTATGCCAGTAATGTCAGACACACTCCTAAATACAGTCAGTAAGGTTAGCATAATCGGTTATTTCATATTGTACTATTTTTGGCAGCTATATCACAATTTATGATACTACAAAGACTTTTTTTCATTGGACAACACTGCAAATGATTCCTGGCAGATTTACAGATTACTTAAGTGTTTAGTAGTGAAGATATTTCTTAATTTTAATGGTGCAACTTGAGTTACTACTAGCAAACTAGTGATTTACTATTTTGCTAGTTCGTAGTAGTAGTAGTAGTAGTAGTAGTAGTAGTAGTAGTAGTAGTAGTAGTAGTAGTAGTAGTAGTTGTGTTGTAGCTAAAAACACCTAAACAAAGTTAATAACTTAGTAACGTAACTTAGTCCGGACTTAACACACAAACTTAGTGATGGATTCGCAAATACCTGGTACAACTCAGACACTGTATACTATCAAGTCCTAGGATGCTGTTTTGTAGTGATCTTATTTAGTGATCATCCACTAGAGGAGGTGGGCTAGAGTTCATAATCATATTAATAACAATACTGTTTGACATTATCATTCACTTTATTCATAGCATCAGTTTTGGGGTCAGGCTGGAGAGGAATGAGATTTCTAACATGAAGACACAAGCCGAGAATACAAATGCTTGGGTTTGCATGATATTTAAATGAATCTCCTTGCCCTGCTAATGCTCTTATACATATTAATGATAAGTGAGAGTGGAATCTCAGGTCACTGTGGGCTTTGATTTGTTCTCTTGCCAAGACATGCCAGGTGTCATTATGCATCAAGCAGATGACTCATTTTTATTGGTGAGTTTTACACGTCAGGACACCTCAAAACCACAAAGAGAACTACAAACGCTGGCCGGCTCATAATTCCTGCTGAAGCTCTTTTTCATTATTCTTTCAAACGTGGGTGATATTGCCCTGACATGTTGTTGTGGTTTGGGATATTTAATAGTTTACGTATTTTTCGCCCAGTAGGCTCCACACTAGCCTGCCACACCCATCTTTGACATCAGCCATTCAAAACTGTTCACACTGTTCCGCTGATTAATAATTTAACTTTTAGGTACAAATTCACCGTCTACCATTTATTCATCTTGTTCTGAAAGCATGTTGAGATATATAAAACCACCACTCAAGCTCAGATAGACACACACAAACATGCACACACACATTGCCAGGGGAATTGGGGTGGAATGTAGATCAGATGTCTCTGTCATCCAAAGCTCAGAGTTTGGCCTGTAGAAAAGGGACAGTATTGAGTTCCCTCCAAGTATGTATGTGTGTGTATGTGCATGTGTGAGCGCATGGGATATCCAGATGTACCCTCGCTCTTGTTTAGGGGAATGTTAATGACTCTAAGCTTGGATCCATGACAAGTATTAGTATAACCATAGCTACCGTGGTGGCCTCCACCTCTTTGCTGGACAGCTCATTTATTTCTCTTTTAGTCTGCGATGCTTTTGTTTCGTTAATATATAGAAGGAAATGGACACTTGAGGTTTGCGCCTGTAAATAAGTAGCCCGAGCAGGTGTAAGATAACTGATGCGTGTGTGTGTGCTAGAAACAGCCTGTATGAAGCTGCAAATGAAGACTAAATATCATTCCTCATGATTCACAATTCAAACAATGCTAAAGACATGCCCTGAAGTATGTGTGTGCACGCCTGTGCGTGTTAACCTCTTTATGATAGAAGTGTCAGGACGGGGTCGAAAGGCTGACACCGGCATCAGTCACCGAGTAATCAGAGACAGATATAAAGAATAGCATTGTGTGTGTGTGTGTGTGTTATTGTGCTCGATATGAGCATTGAGAGCTGCTTTGAAGCAACCTCAGCGAGCGTCAGTCCTCTGCATGCAGGTAGGTGTAGCGGTGAGACAGGGTTGGCCTGATATCTGGTTTCAGACTCAGGATTAAATACAGTAGCCGAGTTCTCTCAGCATTGATGGAAAATGGACTCTTATGTTACAGTTGCACAAAGGCCATATCAGAGCAGAGGAGACATGGTGGTTACTGTCAAATCACATGTTAACCTTATGTGTGTTTACATCAACTATACACACAGATGCACACAAACGCCTTGTTGTTCCTGTTCACCCATTATACAGTATGCTTTCTCTCTCTTTCACACACACACCCATACACACACTCCAACCACACACAAACACCTCCTCAGGCTGTCCCAGACTGTCTAGCAGTGCCCTAGTGGGATTTCCCCTGTCATCCCTGTCTTTGATGTGGCTCACATGTCACCAGGAGCAGGAAGTGAGGGTGTCATGATTGACAGCTCAGACACACACCGTTAATTATCTTTAAACGTTTTTCCTCCTCTCTTTGCCCTCAAATCCGAGGTGGTGCGATGCCTTGCGCATGTGTCAGCGCGCGTGTGTTGTGTGGCTCTTTGTGTCTGAATAATCTCGGGGTTGCCAGTCGCATTATGCGCAAGTTTGTTTTGTACCTATTTTGATTTTATGTCTCTTTAAACGTGTGTTTAAATGTGCCAACAAGGTAGGTTAAAGTAATCTCCTAAACCGCAGCGCCCTGGCAAGCTCACCGCTGCCTGAGGTGTGAGATCAACGCCTGAACTCACACAGCTGGCTGCACCTGCCCAGGTGAGCTGCGCACTGTGTCGGATAGAAAGACATGACAGTGAACAGCAGCAGGGAATTTTCTTGTACCCTGTTTTATAAAAAACAACTCCTGTACATGTTCTGTTTCTATTTTATCCTTACACCACGGTTGCAATTCAACACCAGCCAGATAGATTTTTCTTTCTGGTTTGTCTCCATCTTCTGAAGGTGCTTTTCTAGTCTACAAACCATATTTAGCTTGTGAAATTTACTGTCTTTTTACTGCCATGGAGAGCTGTAGTGAGCTGGTTGCTTGCTGAATCCAAAAGGAAAGGTATAACAGACAAAAAACAAGTGCGTACACAGGCATGTGCTCACAAATGTAGGACCTCTTTGATCTCGTTTGTTCCTTGGTTTTGGGGTGGGGTGGGAGTGGTGGAGTTGGACAGGTCTTAGCTGTGATGGAGGATCCTCAAAGCAAAGGGGCCAGTCTCAGCCCTCCTCTCTCATCTGCCCCATTACCATCACACACACCTCTTGACATCCAAATAGCCCCCCATGCTTGGCATGCAAGGTCTCAGACTGCTTTTTTTTTTTTCCTTTTTTTTTTCGAAGGCCACTGCACTTTCTCTTTTGAGTACGTGCTTCAGACGAGGCCCACAGCAAGATGTTTCAAACTGTAAGCACGGACCACTTGGTTTCACAGATGATTATAGTAGCCTTTTAAAAGCCGAGCACGCACAGCTGCAGTTCAAATTTAACACTTGGCTTTTGGAAGTCTGTTCCAGTTGTTAGGGTGATAGCTTCACTGTAACTCTATCTGCATGCCTCGTCCACTTTGATGCGCACAGAGCAGATAAGTAACAGGATGTCGGTGTTGTTTTGAACATTGCAGATTAGATAAATTGTACAGTTCGGTGTGTTTCAACCTGCGCTGGAGGAGTAAGTTTAGTTTAGCTGAAGGCCTCTTTATGTAGCAGTAGGTGACATATTTCAATCAGTGAGCTCTCGGGGGCCACTGTTTTCCCTACTCAAAGACAACATCCCCACCAAATCTTTGTCCCTGCATGTGTTTTCCATGATAACAGGTTCATGCAAGGTTTAGGGCAAAGGGTCACCACTGATTGGAATTTAGATGTGGTGTTTGAATATATGAAATAACATGTTGCTAGTGATAACACACATGCACAGGGTGGACTATTTTTGTATGTGGTGCTGACTCTGACTTGAAGAATAACCTGCTATCAACTTACAAACACAGCTGAAGTGTGTGCACGTGTGCATTTATCTGTGTCTGTGTGTGTGTGTGTGTGTGTGTGTGTATGTGTGTGTTCTGCTGAACATTTGAAGACTGAAAATAAAAAAATATATTGTACGATTATTTGAAATATCATCAAACCATTAAACCTCAGTAATATTTGAATCCACTGTGTTGCAGTAAAACATGATCCTGGTGAGGTGAATAGATCATTTACTGTAAATGTGTGTGTGTGTGTGAGTGGTCTCGATCCATTAATGACATTTACAGAAAGCACTTGGCGTGTGCAGGTCCTTTCGCCCCCTCACGGCATCTGAATGTGTGTCAGCTTTTCTGCAATACAAAGACTTTTTAATACTACAACAATGACTTAAGCCTCCCTATCAAATGATACGCAGAGAGGGTGGGTCAGAGTAGAAGAGGAGACAAGTACTTTTGACAAGTTTGTCCGCCCATTGTCAGGTCTGAAATTCCAGGAAAGCTGTGCGTGGGTGGAAAACCTGGAGGATTATTATGGAACACTGCTGTGAGAATTTTTCTGGGAAAGTGTTGTGTGTGCGTGTGTGTGTGTTTTTAATGGAAGACACAAGAGCTGATCTATAAATTTGTCTGACAGTCATTGAATCCACCAGCAGATTTCTTAACTGCACCCACAACACACTCATCCTAAATTAGTCTTAACATGTGACAAGTGAAACTTAAAGTCAGCTATCACAACACACAGGAGCTATTTGCTGATGTTGGTTTCAAGCAAGCAGAAAGTTAGATGTATGGTGGATGACTTATGTGACAAAAAGGGCTGAGCCATATGGAGGTGCTGCTGGTATTGGGCAACATATCAACATATACTCCTAATGCGGGCAACAAAGAGAAACAAACACACTAAAACTTATGATTCCTTAACATTTTATGTTTCTGTCTCACCAGAGCTTATCCTGTGCAGCTCTCTGTATCTGACCTCGGGCTCTGTTTCCCTCTGTGATCAGTCACGACATGGGGAGAATAAGTGTGTGTTTGTCCAGGAAACGCCTCCCTTTTCCTCAGTCACTGCGTCTCTTGACTCTAGACCTTCTCTTCTGAATCATAGTCCTGTCCTTGCTGGGTGTGTGGAGGGTAGAGGGTGGGTCCGCAGGGTTCGAGGTGGTTGGGGGTAAAGGTCTGAGGTAACTGGGGTTATTCATGCCTGTTCCCCTCTGTGTGTGTGAGTGAGTGTGTGTGTGTGTGCTCATATAAGCATGGAGAACCAGCATACAATCCTCTTGTCTCTGTAAGTCTCTATCAATCTATGAAGCCCCACCAGCCCAGTCCAGCCCCACCCGTTCCTCTGTGGGCCCCCTGTTCAACTAATCACCCAGCCAGGGAATCAAAGCTCCAGCTAATGGGGGCCTGTCTGTCAGTGGACTGCCTTGTCACAGAGGAAAGTTTTCAGCGTGGCACACCGGCTCAAACGAGCCCTCTGGGAAGGAAAAAGAGAGAGAGAGAGGGAGAGTAAATGAAAGCACATCAGGGCTGCAGCATCTGTACATAGACACAAGTACATACATACACAGATTCAGCAGTACAGCATAGTAGTCATTGTGACAAAGTTAATGATAAAAAAATAGGGGAATTAATGAAATTTACTGGCTTTTAGTGTAGCTTCAAATATGTATTTTTTATCATGAAAAATTATGGAAAAAATTCTATTTATTTAAAGTAGGCAGTTATATCATTATGTACATATTATATATACAGAGTACAAGGCCTATACACTGACATTTCATCAGTTTGTATGGCATATCTGACAAGAACATAAATCATGGATTTCTTGGTTTCAGAAAATGCTATTATATCAGTCCTCAGGATGCAGCTCTGCAGGCAATTCTCAAGTGATATTCAGTCTTGTTTAAGGCATTTAAGTCATTATATTTACTTTCTGATATAGACACTGTAAATGCCATCTTAACACAAATGCATCTATTTTTTTTAATCAAACTTGTATAAACATTCATTCATACTCATAACATTGATATCAACCACACATGTCAAATATGTTTGACTATGACATACTGTATATTTGACATTCTTACATATAATATATATTAAAATATGTTTTTATTCCTTTAAACTGATGCAGGCTTGTTTTAGACATTTTTCGACTGCAGCAAACAAGCAAGAAGAGAGGTTTAACTGTATGAGGAGAGGTGTGCTACTGTAAAAGAGCAGCTATAAGCAGCTAATTAGTTCCTCTGAGACAAAGCACCATGGCATTTGGTTTTCCCAAAAGGCATAATGTTGCCAGCGATATCACAATATCACTCTTCAACACAATGAGTGTTTTTTTTTTTTCCTTTTAAAACTGCAGATGAAGCAGGTTGTGAATTTTCCTGATCAAGTCGCCATCAGTGAATCTGCATGTGTTGTGTGGGAAGTGTCTAACCTTTTAGGTGTCTGACTGGTTATCCAGTTTCACTCACTGGTTCTCACAGGCGTCCACCTCACTGCGTCCTTGTTGGGAATTCCAGTGTGTCGGCTCCGTCTGGGGAGTGTCCGGTTGCCCCTTGGAACCACGTCCACATTTACAGACAGTGATTCAGGTTCACATTCTCCAGAAGCTTACTACACATAGTCTGTTTTATAGGTAAGATTTTCTACAAACACAATCAGTAGCAGGGAATAAAGTGCGACTCTCTTTTGATAATCCAATAAGGTAGGATCGCAGAGTCAAAGAATTCCCAATGTTGACAATATGCATGACCACTAGATTGCCCTCTTTCACTTCCTGACTGGGACATTTACCCTTTGACCTGTGCCATAATTTGTTGTGGGCTGTTGACGTGTGAGCCGAGCCTTAGCCAACCTGTTCTCTCTACCTTTTTTTCTGATCTCTCTCTCTCTGTCTCTCTCTTTGGGGCCCACCAGGGCAGACCATGCGAGAGCCCAGTGTCCACTTTCAAAGGCTCATCTCCTTGTGTTGTTTTTAGGGGTTAGATGGACCATGGGGGCCTGGGAGGCATCCATGTGGAGCCCAGGCCCATCCGCATTCCCACAAGACTCAGCAGGAGGTTCTTCTTTATTGCTGCTCCTCACACCTCTGTCTGTGGTGTCACTGAAGTTCATGAGGCAGGACAAAGACTATTGATTTCACTAGGATTGCACAATTCAGTGCATTTCCATTTCTCAGTATTTGTTTCCAGAGAATGTGAAGTATTTGCTTCACATAATGAATTTGCAGTATGGTTGAACCTTTGACCTTTTTGCTCTGGGATGTTTTAACTCCAAACCTTTGAAATGTTGATTTAACTCAATAAATAAATTGAAAACATAATGAATCATGATCACATTTTTTAGCTAAATTGCTGTAACCATTAACATGCAACCCTGCATTCATCACATCAACATCCAACATTTTATGATCTGAATATTGATATATTTCAGCCAGTTACTGCCTGTCTGGCCTGTCTTTAAATGCACATTTGTTAAACAGTAGGCATGTAAAACTTTTTTTTATGATTTCCTTAAAGTTCCTTCGAAAGTGTGGGGGTACAGCAGGTCAGCATATCATCTTCTGTAGTGTCGTTATGAATGTGAGAGAGGAAGGAAGTCGGAGCAGAAAGAGGAAAGAGAAGAGCCTCATCTGTCCGTCCGCGCTCCCCAGAGGATGAGAGCAGAGGAGAGGGGTCTGGATGAGCTGGCGGGTGCTTAGCGATGATGTATGAGAGCCACATCCATCACTCTGTCTGGTGTCCATACACAAACACTCACACACACACATACACACATGTTGGATCAGGTATCCGCTAGACAATGTGAGGCCCCAGTAAGGTTTCTGTGTGGGTCTATGTGGACAGAGGCTCCTCCATGGGAGCTTAGAGAGCCTTGACGGGAATGAGTGTGTGTGTTTGAGAAGTCCCTTTACTGTCTCCAGAAAGTGTGTGCACAGGTACGTGTGTGTGTGTGTGTGTGTGTGTGTCCCTCTCTGTTGCAGCTGACAGAGACTCATGTAGCCTTTTGTGTCTGAAGAGCTACTTGTCCATCAAACACTCCATGGCAAGGTAGCAAGAGACTGATAAACAGTATGAATATGTCTTTAATAAGAATATGCAGTTAATGTAGGCTTGTCATCTGTTTGTGCTTTGTGCGTTTTTATTTGTCTCTAATCATTCTGATTTGATGAGAGATATTTCACACTGTAGTGGATGACAGCAGTGATATACAACTTATAACTAGGAGGTTATAACTCTGTCTTGTTGGTAAATGAACTATAAATGGAAGCAGTTGTTAGTAGAGCACCAAGATTATATCTCTATGTTTCATCCTAATATTGCTTTATTTGTGCCCTGGTATTTATTAATAATATATCATAAGAAAGGACTATTTCATCTGGTAGTAATTATTGGAAAGAGTAGGTACAATCAAAAAGAGAAACAGTACATACAGTAATTACCAACTCATGTATTTGAGTATTTAAGAAAGATTTAAGGAAAATGCAAATCTGTTCTAGTGACGTGCAGGGAGAACAGAGAGCATGCTTTTATTTCTAGTAAGGAAGAGTTTATAAATTCCTGAGAAATGTCCTTGAAAAAACTGCTTAAATATAAATCTTAATGACTGGGAAAAATATCAGAAATTAATTAAAACCAAAGTAATTTTTTGGGAAATTTTCTTCTCTATATTTATTGTGTTAGATGTTTGTCTATAATTTATAACTGCACAGAAATTCTTAGCTGAGCTGACGTCTACTGAGTCGAAAACTTTACTTTGGATTTAAATAGTCTTTACTGAAACCTTCCAGAAAAACTACAGTTACACGTTATTTCCTTTCTAGGAAATATTTAGGAAACATCCACTATCTACTCTATGCAGATAACATCTACTGCATATCTGCATATCTGTCTGTCCTGGAAGAGAGATAACTACTCAGTTGCTTTTCCTGCGGTTTCTTCCATTTTTCCCTGTTAAAGTTTTGTTGTTTTTGGGGGGAGTTTTTTCTTATTTGAAGGAAATAACTAAGAAAAAAGTAACAATGTCCCCTCTTTTTAAATTATTCATTTATGTAATTAGGTAAAGGGTCTTCTTTTTTTATTATTTTGCATCAGTCTGGTTGTCTAATAATCATTCAATAATTTCTCCCCTCTCCGTCTATCTGTCAGACTGCCAATCGCCTGTGGCTCTGCAGATTCTCACCACCCACTGTCAGGGCAAGAAGTCTTGTCTCATTCGAGCCTCCACCAGAGACTTTGGAGATCCCTGCTACTCTGGCACCAGGAAGTACCTCAGTGTCATCTACACCTGTGGTGAGTCCCAATGCACTTTTACTAAGGGCTCCTGCCACTGGAGGGTGGTGTTCACTCACTGATCAGTTTGACTTCAGTCCTGTCTATGATGATTTAGCTCTTCATTGAAGAAGAGGAAGAAGAATAAGCTCTTAGATGGACTTTATTTTACTCTGAGTGGAATCATAAGTCTTTTAAAGGAATGACTGATTACTGTTGTTGCTGCTGCTTGCACACTTTGTGCAAAGAGCCTTACGACATGGATCTCTATACCAGTTCAGACTTTTGGCCACTAAACTGTATTATGGCTCCCCCTGTGGAGAAATTATGTCTTGGATACTGTTATTAATAATTTGAAGGACTTCTCTTTTACCTTTGAAATGGAATTAAAGGAGTGCATTAAGGAACATCATTTTTATAGTCACTTTTTAGACTATAAATGCTTTCTAAAGGAATATAGCATTTGTTCTTTTGGGCAGTCGAAACCTTTTTTTAGTAGTTAAAAGCTTCTACAAGTATTTTCTACATGCCAGTCAAACAGCCGCCAAATTCAGTAAAGATACATTTTTCATTGTCCCGTTTGTTTTTACTTTATGTCTGTGCGGATGAGGGGGGATGATGGGCTTCCTTTTTATCTGTTCCCCACCCTTGGGCTTATCCTGACCTGTCAAGGCTGTAATTCATTAACTACACAATCGGAGACACACATGCATGCGCTATCCAGACGCCTCCAGCACCCAGAACTGATCAATCAGCACGATGGCCTGGAGCCTCTCAAACCCGCCAAAATCATTGTCACAGATGCATCAATTTGGACCAGGCTTACTGTTACATTTGGCATTTCAATGTGATTTTTGAGATGGGATTTTAAGGATCGGGTTTTATGAGATCCATGCGTCCCCACTAGACCCGGAAATCAGTGTTATGTGTCTCTGAAGTCCATAAATTAATTTAAGTCTGTGTCTGGACTGTATTTCTCACTGTTCCTCTACAGCTCTTTTCAATGCTTGTATGCACACTGCGTATGAATTTAAATCCTAAAGTTCTGATCTCATTTTATGGCTTCTACATCTGCTTTTGAAGATCAACCACCCTGAGTTGCTTGTCTCCAAATGCTGCATGATTGTCAGATTGTTCTCTCAAGAATTCATACATCCTTTATCTCAACTGGCCGGCGCAGACAAGAACACACAAACTGTTTAGCCGTGTTTATGGAGTCATTTGGCTCGAATCTATGTCTGACCTCCCTTATCTGTCAGTGATAACACATCGTACAGCTCTGTAACACACCAACAGCTGTGGTGCTGAGTTGGGTGGGTAAATGTGTGAGTGTTTATAAGGAGGAAGCAGGGAATGAGAGACAGGGCAGAGAGGGGAAGGATGCGGGACGGTGTAAATGTTCAACAGATAGAGGGGGACGTGCTGCGAGGGGCGAGGAGATGGGTCTTTCTGGGTTGCGGTGGGAGTTGAGGGGGTTGAACGTGAGTAAATCAAGTCGAACTGCTGCAGACATGAAGTCACTGGTTGCTCAAGGCTCCAGCAAAGTGGTAAGGGGATCCTCTTTCATTGGTGGTTGAGTGTGTGTAGGATTGACCCCATTTGTGTCAGACTAGGGGACGGAGGAGGTCTGTCTGCATATGATGGGTAGCATTTAAAGAGTGTGTGTGGTAGACTGTACAAAGTTTTGTTCAAGCGGAAAAAAGTGGCATCCACGTACACAAAATAACTGATAGAACGAAACAGAAAAATGACTTTTTGAGGTAGAATTAATAATCAAATAAATAAATGTAAATGAATACATAAATACACTCAGACTAGCAGAAGTCTATGAATGTTTTTTTTTGAGTGTGTGTCTCTGAGTGTGTGTCAATACCACTAAATGGATTACTGCAACTAACAATTATTTTCACTGTCGCTTCATTTGTCTATAATTTTCTCAATTATTTGATCAGTCATTTGGTCTATAAAATGTTAGAAAACTGTTTCTCAAAGCCCAAAATGCAACCTCAAATGTCTTATTTTGTCCCGACCAACAGTCCGCAACCCAAAAATATTCAACTTATGTCATAGAAAACTGAAGAAACCAGAAAGTATTCACAGTTATCCTGCTTAAAATCTTTACTGTCTCGTTATGACCTAAGTGCTATTTCACAGGCTTTTGCTGCCTGCCAAGAATAAAATAATTGAGGAAACTGCTGTTTTATGAGTGTATATACAGTATGTGTATGAATACGTGCTGTTGTTTGATTCACACAGTACAGATTCGCTATCAGCCTCAGCTTGCCTGTGATTTATAAAGCCATCAACCCTACGAGCTCCAGCTTCTTCCTCACACAGCCCCTAGGGGTGGACTCGCTTCTTAGCAATAACACAGAAGCAAATGGCCTGGAACCTGCCATCAGTCTCTCAGCAGATCACACACACTCTGCACGGCCGCCACTGTCAGGCTTCATTTACATCCTCTCCCCCTGGAGGAAGTCCCTACAGTTTGTTTGTTTGACCAAAAAAAGACTTCAGGAGTACGATCGCAGAACTTTGTACTTTAATAAGACAACATATATAATACATTTAGCAGCAGTGAGTTCTGTCTGGCAAAATTATTCATAGTCCGAGCTTGGAAATATTCACCCTCAGTGCGACTGTTGGAGTTTGATGAATGAGTCTGCTTGGGGCATTTTCTTCAAAAAGCAAGGTTCCATTATGGCCCCTTTTGAAGTATTGTTGAAGCGTCGTTTGACCTTTTTTAAAGACGTACCTGGAAGTGAAACATTCTGCCTCCGTCTGTATGTTTCATTAAAATTAAAGTATAGTTTTGGCTGATATGACATGAGGATGCACTGGCTGTTGTATCCATGGTGTAAAGATGTATTTTGGGTCATATCTAGGCAGGGTCCTATTTATACAGCTTGCTCAACCAGACCTCTGAGGTCTGTCCTGCAGCTCCACAACTCCATTCCTCTTATTTGCCAACATCCTTCCTCTGCCTGGTGAGTGAAACAGCCTGAGGACATCCTGCTTCTGTATGTGTCTCTTTGTGCCATAAATCAGAGCGATAACTTTAAACTAAATTTAACAAAAAATGATTTATGGACGTCAATGCTGATCAAATCATATCCAGAAGAATCTTTCTACTTTCTTCCCCTCCTCCTTCCTGTGTCAGGCCTCCCTACCCAGAGCACGGTTCCTTTCTTCCCCTGAGGCGTATTAAAGCGTCAGACTCTACATCAAGATGAGTAGGCCTCTTTTCCTAAACTTCCCTCTGTGACTTTCCCCTCGGAGTGTTTGCTGCGGCGTAATGGATCACCCTGAACCAGCCTCACAGCCACACAGCCTCTTTTCAACCACACAGAGCAGACTCTTCGGGGGGATAAAAGGTTATAGAAAGCCTAATGAACAGGTCTAACTGCCGAGGAGGAAATGGATTAATTGCGGCACTTAGCTAGTTAACATGAGATCTGGTGGTTGGAGCTGTTGGGGGGGGGGGGGGGGCTCGGTGGGATACACAACTCAGGCATTCCCAACCACAAGATTGAAACAAAATCAAAATGGGAATAGGATCCCTAAAAAATCCTAATGAAAGTATAATGAGTCCATTAATATCCTGTATGTATTTTTAAATGCCGCCACTACTGTGGCTTTTGAATTGGACGCAGAAACAAAGTTAAAGATTAGCTGTTGAACTGATTTTCTACTCACTCAAATGGAAAAATTCTTTTCATAGTAGCCGTTCTGGAGCTTTCGATCATATCGTATGATCTTTATCAGGAGGTTGCCTTGTTGCCATGAAAAAAAAAAAGTTTTTATGACCACTTTGAGGTCTTTCCATCCATAGTGGTTTCAAAGGTTTAAAAAAAAGTTAAAAAAGTTATTGGCCTTAGAAAAAGCAGTTGACAAAATTGATGCATTTTGCATGATTTTATGCACATTTACCTAAAATTCAGTCATGTACTCACTGGTCAAGGATAAGTATGTTTTCACTGGTCAAGGATAAGTATGTTTTTAACACTTGAACACTTTTAAGAAAACAGTCACAAGTAGTGTGCTGTACTATACATTTCTGGGAATTTAGTTTGTTTTGTTTGTGTTCAATTTTCACACGTAACTGGACAAAAATAGACAAAAAGTCACTGCGATTCTTACTACAAAGGTAAAGCATGAGTTAAATAGAAAAAAACCCATTTTGAATTATGTAAATTAATGCATACTGTGTAAATTTTAGGATACTCACTAAAATAAACACTTAACACATAACAAATTAACTTCATGGAGTATCAAAACGTTACAGTGTAAAAGTATGTAAGTGTGCATTTTCCTTTAATTGGCCAAGTTGGTCTTTATGTTTTCAACAATTAATGTTTATTTTTTCCTTTATTCTTTCCTTTAGCAGATAAAATTGACTGTTATATGGGGATAGGAGGTGGTTATGTGCATTTTGCTGAAGTTTACACTGTAGAGACTGAACAGGAACCGACAGAGGCGAGGTGACTAGACTGTGCTACTGGTATTTTTAATGGACATGATCCGAGTTGCATGAGGCTCTGGCTGCCTCGCACATAGCACAGGGGGGGTGCTGATTTAGATGTAACGGGAAAGCAGAGGAAGATAAAGATGTAATTCACAAGCTTGAGGGTTTGAATTGTCCCAAGTGGTTAAGCAGACACACGTGCACGGACACGTACACACAAATATAATGTACACGCACGAAGATACTTGAGGTACACATGTGAATGCTGCAAGCCACACAGACCTCCAGCTCCTGCGCACACATTCATGTCATGTCAGCAGAGAGGAGACTGCGGGGAAGATGTTTATTTTGGCCTGGTTGTGTAGAGTTGCAGTCCAGCCAGGCAGTAGCTGCTGCTGCTGCCGCCGCTGGGCCCCATCATTCTCCCTTATAGCTCATCCTATAGCTGCGGGACTAGAGGACGCAAGGCCTCATATGGCTAATGGCAGTTTCAGGTACAGTAGACCCACACTGCTTGGCTTTCTGTCAGTAAGAGTTTGTCTTTTCAGGAGTCGTCTCTGACACATTGATGTCAATTAAAATATCAAGTTCTTTGAATATCATAAATTGTTACAGATGTGTGACATGGCTTATGTTTTATAACGTCTCCACAAAGACAAAACAACCCACAGTCCATTTTTCTGACAAAGTCATAGCAGAAAGAAATATTTACAAGCGTGTGAATGATACTCAGAGTTCTTCATGTTTCCCCAAATGCAGTTACTGACATTTCCTCATGGACTGACTTCTATATTTCTTGGAAAACTTTCATGACCTTCATGTCATGGTTTTCAGTGCTGCTCGGTTTTATTAGTTATGGCTGATTACAAACTTGGGATTTCAATATCAACTTGTGTGAAGAAGCTTCCAGGAAACCAAAGTAGAAAAAAAAAAAGTTGTCAGAAAACATCCTGTGGGCTGGTGTTACTCCAGGTCAACACATTTTTAGTCAATCATTGATCCAAATCTAAGCATATTTGCGCTGCCTTACGGTCAGTCACGTACGCTTTTTCACATTTGACGACACTCTCGCTGCAAATGTGAGGCTTTATAATGTTTTAATGTTGTACATTACTTTGATGATGTAAAAGAAACTAAGAATTATTTGAGTACGATTTAATCTGAACGCACTGACAGGCTGGGTGTGGTTTATTTCATCAGTACAAATCCAATTGTATCAAGTCGACTGTCAATCACAAGAAAATGTCCCAACTTAACCTTTAAATACTTCAGCAGTAACGTATGAGGATTCTGGCTCTAGTTGCAGCATTATTTATGGTCGACTCCACCCAGAGTATTTTATTTGAGCAAAAACAAACCAAGAACCTTGAGAAGGTGTTTCTTAAAAAATAGTCTTTGACCCAAACGTGATCCGTGGTGTGTTTGATTTTTAGTGAGAGGAGAGGCAAGCAGAAAGGAATGAAGTGGCCCCTCTGAATGCTCTCCAGCCTCGTAATACAAACCTGACTCTGCAGAAACCCTGGAATAACAGCCGCAGCTGGCACTCTCAGGAACACTGCTGCGAGAAAACACACAGCACGTGACCTCAGCTGACCCGTGTGTGTGTGTGTATGTGTGTGTGTGTGTGTGTCTGTTGCCATATTAGTGTGTTGCATTAATAGTGGTTGTTGTGGCTTCGACCAATACCCATAAAAGGCATTGAGTGTGATTGGTATAACATCATCTCTGCCAAGACCTCCTGTCCCTTCCACCAATCCACCCGCCCGCATACACACTAGCTCACACACACACACACACACACACACACACACACAGACACACACACACACACACACACACACACACACACACACACACACACACACAGACACATACCATATTGGCTTAAGTAATCTGTTTTGCACCAAATAGTCTCCGTCAGCTCTAATAAAGCTCTGCAATATAACTTACTGAAGTAAAAAGTAACCAGCAGAAAGTTAGTGAAGCTGCTCAGGAACAGGGTGTGTTCTCCAGAACAAGACGAGGAACATCAAAGGGGGTTTTTTGGCGCGAACATTGTTGCCATGGTGACTTGCTGAAGCCAGGGATTGTGGGATTTTGCTTTGCCAGCATGTTAAATCTGCTGATGTCTGTCCTGCACCGTGTCTCGATTAACATATCTGCGTACCTATTATGTATCTGTATTAGGACACATAAGCAACATGTAGCACCTCACACGCTGTCAGATACATGTTGACACACACACACACACACACACACACACACACACACACACACACAAATCCAGTCAGTATTCTGGTAGTTTTCCCTCTGAAGGAGGGAAAACTACCAGAATACTACCAGAATATATCCCTCATCTATATGTAATGTGGTCATACAGTACAAATCTAGTTTAATACCTACTCAGTGTGATCACTGGCCCTCAGGGAAGGTGTAAGAAGTTTAATCAGATTAAAATGAATCTTGAACAAAGTGGATTTGTAAAAACCCAAGGTGTTATATTTCCTTTTAAGTTTTCGCAGCCTGTCTGACTTTCTCTTGCCCTCTCCCCTTGTTGTCTTCCTCTCTCTCTCCGTCCCACCACTCACACATGTTTCAATCATGTCTTCATGTTTTGTCTCTTGTCACCCTCACAACCTGTAAACCTCTGCCTTTCATCTCATCTCCATTTCTTGTTTTCTTTTCGTCTCCTTTCTGTTCATCATTTCCGACTGTGCAGGCAAGGAAAGCCCAGAGGTTAGAGCTCACTGTCCCAGACTATCTCAGGAAATATATATGTTTGGTCTTAGGGAATAACTGAGTAATGCAAACACTATGTTCACAGTGCCTTTGAGCAACTGACCAAAATGCCAACTGCAACCCAAGTTTTTCTCAGGTGGAAGCTCCCTTGTATACAACATAATCTGCAACTTATCCGACTGTGTTCTTACCAAAATATCAAATTCTGTTACTGAGGTTGTATTGATTAAAATATAAATTCCTTAGAATAGAAAGCAACTTAATATAAATGTATTCAAAGGAAAGTTTAACGGCTCACTTTTATTTGAAGTTTCATTAAAACAAGACTAATAAAGTAAACTATGAATAAACTAAATGACTAATTTCATTTTCTGATGTGGTGCTTATTAAATTTCTAGAATTAGTTCTTGTAAGCAGTTAAAAATGTCACAAATCCTTCAGGCGAAACAACCTTAAGTAAAAATAATTGCTTATTGCCACTATATGCCATAAAATTGCTCAATTACAGTAAAGCGATTTATTTTAACTCTTTTCTCAGACTCATGGTTCTTAATTATTTTGCCTCTTAGTGTAAAAAATATCCACTGTGACACAAAGCTTTGTATCTCACCACAATGTCCATGACTAATGCAAGTTAAGAGTCTTCTCAGAACTCTGTTGTTTTCCTTATCCCCCCCGAGCCAGTGATGCAGTGTTTGTAGTCACCATTATTCACTTTGGTTTGTGTCATGGTACCAAGCCTTTAAAAAAGTCCCTTTTAATGAAAACAGAAAGAGAGAGAGAGAGAAAAAAAAAAAGATAAAACGGAAACCAGAGTGTGTGCCAGCCAGACGCTTTGATTCCTCTATCTATAGACTGCTTAGTAAACATGGCGGGGAAGCAACAGAGGGCTGTACAGATACAGACAGATAACACAGGTGACTGGATCAGCATGATATGGTAAGCATGGTATGATTAACTCAATTCCAACCTTTCAGGCACTCAACATGCTCATCAGCTCTGTTTGCAAAAGACAAAGTGTGCATTATTATCACCAGTCAAACACAAGATAATTCAGTGGTTTCAAATGGTGTAATCAATAAGGATCAATGGTGGAATAAGATAACTTATTACTCAAGTACTGGACTGTAAAAAGTCCACATATGTACTTTACTAAAGCATTTCTATTTCATGCTGCTTTATACTTCTAATCCACTACAATTCAGACAGAAATATTGTACAACAGCCATAGTTATTCATTACTTCATAGATTTAGATTTTACATCCGAAATATATAACAAGCTTCTAAAATATGATGCATTGTTATACATTAAACTACCCACAGACTATAAAACAGTTAAAATTATAGCTCCACCTTCAAAAAGTACAACATTAAAAGCCAATAATTTACAGTAGTATATACTATAACTGAGGGGCCATTTTTCTGCATTATAAGTACTTAAACTTTTGGTACTTTAAGCACATTTTGCAAATAATGCTTAACATTCAGTTCAGTATAGGACTCTTACTTGTAACAGAGTGTTTTCATATTATAGTACTGCTGCTTTTAAATAAAATATTTAAATACTTCCTCCACCACTGGTGAGCACTAAGTTTGCTCATAAATGTATTTATTTTTTTCAGTATTGATATCCAATGAGGTAGGTATGTCCTATAGTATTAGTATTAACATTAACAGTATTGGATCTAGAAGTAGATTACTTTAAAGTAAAAGTAATTAATTAGTAGATGAAGTAGTTAAATTTCATTAAATTTGCATCATTTTTATCCCAGAGTGGATGCGTAACAGTATTAGGTGTAGTCGTATGTATTGATTATGTGATTTTCCGTCTAAATACCTGGACTCTGTGACTCCACAGGTCTTGTTAGCAGCTGTCTCTATGGGAATGGTTAGAAGGAGGGCCTCACTGATGATCATTTTGGGGTCTGTCGCTCTACTGCCGCTAGTCAAAGCCACTTATATCCCTGTAACTGTTCCAGCCCCCAACATAGGAAGCACTTTCCAGAGCGGAGGAATGTTCTGCATTTGGCTTTGGGCTGTTTGTCTGCTTTACAAATGTAGGATAATAGGAGCACACAGTCAAGTTTAACATTCATACAGTCACGTTTGCACAAAAATGCATTTACGCACATGTGCAAACGTACTTACATGCATAAGAACGAGCACAAATAGATTATACAATACAGTACATGCACAAACAGAATGCACAAATGCTGTACACACAAACACACAAACATCTCCCCCCCGTCCTGTGGTTTTTGCTTGGCCTGTTTTCCCAAATGAGCAACTGCTTCTTTGTTGGGGTGGAAACTGCAAAATAAGCAAAGCTCTGGACGAGAACTCGCTGCCAACTTTGTCAGCTTAACAAAGTCGTAAACTGTATACACTACTGTTTTCGTGTCACTCTGCGCTCACGGCGAAAAAACTACTCTCTCCGCTCGTTTTTGTGATCCATCGTCCTTGTTTTCGTTTGTATGTTGAGTGTGTTGAATCGGTGGGTGGGGGGAGGTTGGAGGGGGCAGACTAATGCTTTCCAGTCTGTGGCTGGTTTCAGTTTTCCTCCTGCGGTGGATGAGGACAGAGAGAAAAAGAGAGAGGGGAGAATTAGTGTGTGTGTGTGTGAGTGTCGAGGGGCAGTCTGGGGGTGGGATTCATGGGGAGAAATTCCCAGGGCATCTTAAGCTGCATAGTTCTGCAAAGATACATGTTCCTGGAAATCTATGCAGAGAAGGGTGTTATGGGTAATCGTAGGTCACAGAGGAACTGATGTGCTCCTGTTCCAAATCTGACATGACATGACGAACAACAACATTGGTCAATGGTGAAGTTTTCACATAAAAAAGATCACATTTTGGTCATTTAAATACATTTTTCATTGTTTGAAGATGAATATATTGTAAATCTCAACAACTCATTGTGCAGCCTGCGTTATTTTTTTTTTCCCACACGCAATCTGCGAAGACTGACTCTGCCTCTGATTGGCTCTGACCATGATATTCTTACCCTAACCCAGCTCATCTCACTCCTTATGCCAAAACTTAACCAACCTAACCGATCAGAGGCAGAGTAGGTCAGATGGGAAAAACAATAAGGTGTGCAGCCCTGCGCATCCAACAAGCTGATTGGTTGATCAAACTTTCTGTTGGGAGGTGGGTTTAAAACAGAAGAAAACCATTTTTATTGTAGTATTGATATATACACGCTCTCTCATTCAAGTGTTTCTAAACTTTTGACTGTTACTTTACACAATTCGAGCTGCAACGATTTGTTGATTAATCAATTAGTCAATCAACTTTGCAAATGCTGATATGATTAAACGATGATGAAAGTAATCGTCAGTTGCAGCTCTAATCACAAGATAGTGGACTGTGTGGTAAATCAATTGAGAAACTGTTAAAATAACTGAATAAAAGCTTTTTTTAAATAGATAAATACCTAATAAATAAAGGTACTCTATCACATTTAATGCAAAAATTATGTAGAAATCCAATATTATCAGAAAGAAGTTCTGCTCATTGATTTGCCCACAATGCCGTAAATTAACCAGAGATATTAAAGGGACAATTACCACAAAAATGATCTCTGTATATCTGTAACTTTATATTGTCCGACCCTGCTATGCACAGCCTGGAGCTACATGTTCCAGCTCTTCAACACAACATTCCCAGATTTCCAATCAGAGCTGAATGAAATTCCCAGGTCATTTCCTGGAGTTGCACACCGACTTCTCTCTCTCTCTCTCTCTCTCTCTCTCTCTCACTCGTAGCCCCCTCCTCCTCCACTCTTGGTTGCTCCTTTCCTCCCCTTTCCACCTCTCTTTGACTGCTTACTCACACAGCAGTGGGCTGTGTAGGTGAACACTTCATGTCCCGCTTCTGTCTGCCTCTCTCTCTCTCCCTCTCTCTCTCTCTCTGACTCTCTCTCTCTCTCCCTCTCTCTCTCTCACACACACACTCTCGCTCCCTCCCTCACCACCTCATTCTCTCTCTCACTCGCTCCTGCTGTCACATTCCTGTTGTCTAAAGCCGGGTTTAACTTTCTCTCTCTCTGAGAATAGGAAGGAAGAGAAAATTAAAAGGAGAAGCATTAGAAAAGCTTTTCTTCACTAGTTCTTCTCTCCGGATGAGAAGAAGAAAAGAAGAGGAAACTCTCTTCATACTACATTTGGCTTAAAAAGGGGAAGTCACCATAAAGGAGTATACCCTCTTAAAGGGGCTATTTTTTTTCCTCCCTCCCTCCTTCTTTCTTTTCCTTTTTTGGGCCCTGCTCTCTCATTCTGGTCGGACCCACGGTGGACTTTTCACGTGAGCTCTTGTTTTTACGGCGAAGCTAGTCCCCAGCTCTCCTGGCGAGACAGAGAGGAGGAGCAGGGAGAGTGTTTGACAAGACAGACACCCGCACACAAACACACGCTCAGAGAGAAAGTCACTGCTTGGACCCCGGAGGATTTTCCATTCAGCAATGTGTGTGTAAGTGTCACTTCGTCTTCTGTCTGAACACGCATTTAAATCTCTCTGCTTTCTCCTGTTGCTTGTTTCTGTCATGAAGTCATGAGACGTTTGTGTTATTTGAGAAACGGGACCGTCCTCCTTGTTTTCCATCTCATAAGTTTTGAGCTTTAGATGTTTAAGAGTCATTTTGTACATCTGTTATGAGACTGTTTTTACCCTTTGCTTGTTGTGAAGTTTAAATACCTCACTTTGCATCGCCTTCTGGGATGTTAGTACCGTTTTAGCTCTTGCTGTTAAAGATGTGCGTACACAAGTGGATAAATTGGTGTGGGAGTGTGTGCTAATTATTTGAAAGTCGGTGTGTGTGTGTGTCTTGGGGTTTCTGTGAAACATGAGGTAACAAGTGTTCATGAGCTAAGAGGGAGATTTGCCAGGTGGATTGACAGGATTAGACACTAACAGGGAACTGTGGGTCTCACGTGTGGACAGATGAGGTAAACGTAGGAACAACTGCATGAGATCACTTAGATACAGACAACGGCACACACACACACACACACACACACACACACACATGCACACTACTAAACCGATACCTGACAACGCCCCAGTCAGTATTAGTACTTTCATTTAGAACAGGGAAACCCATTTTTCAGTGTTACTTTCTAATGAGGCTCTGTTGGCAGGAGTTTGACTCCACTATAATTAACCACCAGGGTGCATAATACAGTAAAGGCAATAGGGCCAGTGAATCCTTAACACACTCCAAATATTAGTTCTGACTCAGAGCAGACGGCAGGGTTGAACACACTGAAAAGATATCCCTTAACACAAAAACTCCTCACCACCTTTATCTTTGAAATTTAAATTTTTTTTTTTTATTTCATATTTCTAGTTTACTTGATTGGTCTGAGACTAATGCTTATGATTTGATCAAAAAATGTACAGCATATCATAATAAGTTGTCATATTTATCTCTACTTTTGCTAGTTTTGGTAGTTAAAGCTACAGTATGTAAGTTTTCATCTTATATTTGTTTGTTGTGATATGCTCCAAAGTAAATCTTACTGTGTAGAGATGTTGTCAAAGGCTTCTATGACCTAGGCTCGTTGAACAGGCTGGCAATAGTAAGAGATATATTCCCCTCTCAAGTTTTTAAGTGATCCTTGCCCTTCTAACCAATCAGAGAAGGCCGAAGTCAGGGGTGGGAGCTTACGGCTGTCAATCAAAACATGAGTGCACTTCTGCCTACTACGCCTACTACTCTTCTTGTACAGAGGCTCCAAGCTAGTGTTAGCTGCTGGAAGACGTCGGTATGGCTTACTCACATGCTAGCAAGCTCCCGATACCTCCATTAATCAAATAAAGAGTTTGTCATGCTGAGTTCACACTATGTGATTTTATCCGTGATTTTCCACTCTGCAACAGTTTTTGGAGATCGCCAACAAAAGATCGGAGACAAATTGGCACTGGATCGCTATGTGTGAACTGTTCAAAGATCTGAGAGCTCACCGATGCGTCGCAGATGCCTGAAAGATATCAAGCAGGCTAAATATCTGCTCGTGTCGGGAGCCAACCAAAGAGCAACAGCCAATGAGAGCGCAAGACACGTAGTGATGACAGCAGAGCAAACTCCTCTGCTGTCATCAGCATACTTCTCACATGTGTTTCATCTGATGCTTAACTCAAAACATTGTTAGTGTTTAATCCACATTTGCAATTGCAGCAACATCTCCTGCAATTCAACTTGTTTTTTTTCCCGGAGAAGGCTGCCTTGAGCTCAACACAACCGCAGGTTTAACTCCCAGCGGTGCACGCACACCACCCGAAACACACGTCACCCCTCGTAAACGGAACCGGGAAACCCCTTACAGCCCCTTACACTGGACAATGATGCAGTCAGATCCTGAGCTGCAAAATGACAAAATTGTTTCGATGGCTTCCAAATGGTTGCGTGTGTGTTTTCCTGTCCGTTGTGAACATGTGTATACAGTAGTCTGCCTCTTTCCGAGACTGTAAGCGTGTGAGCCTGTTTGTGTGTGCATGCATCCACACCTACCTCTCCCCGTCAGCCAGGTTCCCCTCTAATTGACGCGTAGCCATTCCCCTGTAGCGCCAGTTTGCAGTGCCGGCCCGGTCCCTCCCAAACCACAAGGGACTCTTTGTTTGTAATTTATGAATTAGTGTGTGGTTTGGGTTACGAGAAGAGAGAGGGCAGGCCAGAGGCTCGGCGGCACAGGAACAGGAACAGGAATTTGGTGCACATTTCGATGAGCTGGATGTTAACTGAGTTTTATTTATTATTCCGGAGTAGTTCACTGGACGTCCTCTGGAGATGTAGGGAGAGATTGACATGACAGTAGAAATGATTAATTGGCTGTCTTTCTCTTGCTTTTCCTTCTCGTCTTCTTGCCTCTTTCCCTTTATTTTTCTTTCTCTCTCTCTCTCTCTCTCTTTTGCACCCTTTTCCCCCACACACAGAGATGTGAATTCATGTTTGACAATGCTGTGATAATCTGTGTAAATCTGTGTCCGGCCATCAGATACGGCTGACTGCTCAGCTATAAAAACAGAAAACAGAAAGTGCAGAAAGCCAGACCTTCTCTTTCTCTTTCCCTGTATAGCTCTATAGCTTCTTTTTTTTCTTTGCTTACCTCCCCTCCTGCATGGAGTGTTCTTTTCCATCATCTATTCGCTTCCTTGTGCCCTTTTTTCATCAAGTGGTTTTATTTACTTTGTCTATTCTGAATGGAACCTGGCACTGTACTGAGCTTTGGCCTGGTTCTCTCACAGGATAGCAAAGCCCTCCTTCCTTTCCGACCCCCACCCCCCATTTTTCTCTGCCCCTGATTTGATTTTTATCCTTTTCTTCTCTGTTCTCTATTTTTGAAACTCAGCATGCATTCCTAATGGCTTCAACTCTCTTAGAGGTGTGTTTTCTTTTTTTCTCCCTTCCTTCCTACTGCCTTTCCTTCCTTCCTTCCCTCCTTCTTTCCAGTCTTTTTCTAAAAAAAAAAACAACAAACTCTAAAATAAATATAATTTTGAAGTGTACGGGGGAAGGCGAAGGGTCTCCTGATAGCCAAAGCAGATGTGGTCCCCCCAAAAAACTTCCTGGCATTCTTCAGCACCAACAGGCAGCTGCTTGCGGGGGTTGCTGCGGCTCTCCTGTCCCCCATATCCCACCCTATACTTACCCCCCGCCACCATCTCAGTAATACCTATACATCCTCATACCATTATCTGTATGGCCCTGGCCCCTGCTCCCCCCCCCAATCTTGGTCCCAGGCATCAGCCGTGACTATGCCCCTATATTGTTACACCAGATCTACTCCCCTATCACAGCTTCCGGGGACCCCCAGTTTCAGTTATACATTACATTTACATTCATTCTGCTCCCCTATTCCACCCACACCACAATTTTCTGTTCCTAAGCTGATGTTGCAGACAAATATTTGTGTTCAAATCTTGATAGTTCTGCTTTCAAAAGGCAGAGAGCCCTTCAGTTTAAAGTTTGTCTACAAGAACTTTTCCTTTCCTCTTGGGCCAATTTTTTATGCTCCGTAGACAGTTTTCTCTCCTGGAGGAGCAATGTATTTTTCATTCTTCTAATGTCTATGTTATTGCCCGAACCAGTACTGGATGGGGGATTTGAAGAGCCTCATAGCTGTGGGTAGTCATTTATCTCCCAGTGAGATTGTGGGGGTAAGTCCTCTGGATCCTGCTAGATTTAAAAGGTCAGCAAGGGTGGAGAGGGGAAAAAACGTCTGTGGGTTGCACACATGGGAGGATGCACAGAAATTAACACCTGAGGAACCAAAAAACATATGCAATGTAAAGATACATACTGTAAGTGATGCAATAGGGAAACAAACAGGAAAAACATTTATTGCAGAGTTGTTTATTCCCATTAATACATTTCTTACATTGTCTGGATTTTAAAGTCCCTCTCCACTTAAAAATGTGTTTTGCTTCTTGTTCCTTCACTTGGATGTTTGAGCTTCACTGTGCAGACTGATGTATGTGCGGAGTTTGACACTAGAAGTCTGTTTTCACATTCATCTGCTGAAAGTGGAAAGTTTCTCTGTTCCACAGAAAATCTGAAGTACGTACGAGCAGGATTTTGTGACATCACAACTAGGTTGGAAGCCAATTATAGGCCAAACTGGAATTTACAGAAGTGTGATGTTGAAACTGGAACCTCTAGTGCACATACTATGCACTGGTAATGGACTTTTCAGTGGAGTAAGCAGCATCTTGTATATAATAGTTACATTATGAACAATATTTGCATATTCATAGTTATTGAACAATATATTTGAACTTTTTTGTGTAAAAAACACAAATTACTATTCAAAGCATGGTCTTTTTTACATGCTTTATACATCTCTGGAGGGGATATGTTTCTTAATTAGTCTTGTTTGATGTTGCACTGGTAAGAATAACTTTGCAATGATGCCAAGCATATAAAGTAGATTAATATTAGATTTATGTGTGTGTCCTTATTATGCTTGGGTCTGCTAGAGAACTTTGTGAATGGCTTCATTCAGCCGGGTTTCTGCCTTATTAGTTGCCCTTTAGCAAGCTGTGCTCACCCAGGAAAATTAATTATCTCTCCAAGGCACCCTGGTCATAGGGTGAAGGACGCTGCACCTCTGACTGCGTGTGTGTCTGTTTTCTCGGATGTGTTGCCTTAGAAGAACCTTCACAGTAGTCCAGTTCATTAAACCAGAGCATTGCACCATAAGGAGAGCAGAAAAAGACCAGTGTTGAGGTGAATACCAACTATGTGTATTCATGTTGTGTTTTGCTAAAGGTGTGTATGTTTGCTCTCTTGCCTGCCTGGCCAGGTTTGTGTGTACCTGACGTGGATCATCTGCTAATAAGTGTATGTTTTCACCTGCGCCGAATAAAAGATGGATGGTCTTTGGGAATTATACTGAAAGTCAGACAGTTGGAAAGCCAATGATGGCATATACTTTTCTTTGACAGCTAATGCAGTCCGTCATGCCAGTGCATGTTAATGTTGGATTTTGGGTTTGGGAGTTATGTCAGAGGGTAACACCAGTAATGTCACTACTCTGCTCATGGTGACTGGCATGGAGAAGCATGTGGTGTGTTTTTACAGCCCAGAAACATGTGCTGCATGGGCACAACAAGGCAGAGAAACTTGATTCAGAGGAGGATTTTGATGGATTGTCGGGAAAAAGAGACTCAGAGAGGGAGAGACATTTATACTGTAACATACATTTTCAAGTAGATGATGATTAAAATATAGTTTGAATGTATAAACTGTCATTGGTTTTATTTTTACAAACAGGCCAACTTACAATACTTTTTATGACCTAATTGAAGGGAGCGACCACACACAAAAATAGAGACAAAGACAGACAGTGAGAGGAGGAGAGACAGAGCACTCCTTTCAGATCAACAAAGTTTTTATGTTTTGGCTTGGCTGACTCCTTATTAGAAGTCTGGAGACTTTGAAAAAGCCTAAACACTCCTCAACAATCCACAGAGACTTCTAATAAAGGTTGAAATGTTATGCAACAGGATTACAGGGTGCAAATTTAATGAAGAGTCAAAGTCTCAATGAAGAGAGGAGGTTAATTTTATCTAAACATGTGTTTTAAGTCGAGCCACATCTAGCAGGTTTCAGTATACAGTAAACATGTGTTTTGGGTTGTGTTGCCTTAGTAATTTTATCACGGCTGTATTTCAGGTTTTAGAAATTAGCAGACACGCTTAATGATGTCTACAGATTTTTACAGCCCAGGGTTTTTGAATGAAGCATTAAATGACTCGCTACAGATGTTAGGCAGGTTTTCAGCTGTCTGCCGGTTGAAGAAACATCTGCTGTGATGTAAAGTTTTGCAAGTAATATCTTATAAAACATTATGCTTTTAGGGTTGAATTTTTACCCATTGCTGTCTCAACTTTAAAACATGTAGGAAATATTTTTTATCTACTGTATGCAGTCACAGAAATTGGCCTGGCACAAACAAATAGCTACTGGTGTTGGAAAACAGATCAGAGTTTCAAGGTAGTGTTCTACTGATGCAGGATATTGGCTGGAAGTATACTCTGAAGTATACTTGATGTAGGTGAAAGCCATGGTTACATATAACTGAGTACTATTATATCATATGATAATATTTGACTTGTCAGTCTGTATGTCTGTACTGAAAAAGGAAAGATCCCATCTCTTAAATCTTAAATAAAAGTCTTTCACACATTTTTCTTGTAACAATTGATTCAATAAGATATCTGGTCTATATGGGAATGTTAAGATAATCATGCATTGGTACATATTAAAATCAAACATTTCTGTGCGTAATTGATCATCAGGCCTCAGATTAAACCCCTGCGCTCTATGTTCAAACACCAAGTGTAGTAGCAGCTTGACATTAGCAAAATTAATCAGTTACACCCCGAATCTTTTCGAGTCCCTGACTGAAAACTTTTAGATACTGTCTGGACATCAGATGATCTGACATGGTCCTGGCATGAGAGCCTCACCACGTTAAAGATCTGAGGTTGGAGATTTGGAAAACAAAGGACCCATAGCTCAAGTAAACACATGACGTATTGCGACCTCAAACAAATAGGGTCAGTCCACTTATCAATGTGTTCTCTGTGGAGGGCAGCTTTACTCAAGACAATATTGATCTCTGATTGCTGTTTTCAGGGTCAGAGGTTATCTGTCATCAGCAGCTGATGGGCCAGTCCTGTGTACCAAATAGAGGTCGTGAGGTTGTTTTGGAGGAAGTAAACTTCACAAGTCATTTGTTGAATGTGCCTTGTAGTCTGTAGTCAGTTCACTGTACTGACCAAGTTAATCATTGAGATCTGGGAACGAAAAACGATCTGCTGCTAGCATGATTCTATAGGAATGGCAATGTTGGTCTATTGGTCTGATGGTCTGACGGTCCACTGCTCAGGTCCAGACAAATATATCTCTGCTACTAGATGGATTTTCACGAAATTTTGTTCAGATATTTATGCTCCACAGAGGATGTATCCTAATGACCTTGCTGATCGCTTGACTTTTTCTGCAGGGCTACTATGAGCTTTAAATCTGTGGTTTTTAGTGACATGTCTTAACAACTATGGGATGGATTGCAATACAGTTTGGTACACACATTTATGTTCCCCTCAGGATGAATTGTAATAACTTTAGTGATCTCTTAAAGGACCAGTGTGTAGGACTTAGTGGCATCTAGCGGTTAGGTTGCAGACTGTAACAAACTGAGTACCCCTCCCGCTTCCTCTCCCCTTCCAACTATGTAGGAGAACCTACGGTGGCCGCAAAACTTGTGAAAAACGGAAAAAGCCCTCTCTAGAGCCAATATTTGGTTTGTTTGTTCTGGGCTACTGTAGAAACATGGAGGTGCAACATGGCGGACCTGAAGAGGACCTGCTCCCTATGTAGATATAAAGGGCTCGTTCTAAGGTAATGAAAAACTAATGATTCTTATTTTCGGGTGATTATACCCCAATTAAAACATACTTATGTATATTATATTCCATTTCTGCCAATAGATCCCCCTCAATCCTACACACTGGTCCTTTAAATTATCATCAATCCACCAATACTTAGACCAAGTACCTGCAAAACTGATGACATTCCCATCAACCTCAGCTGTACTTTGTGTTTAGTGCTAAATAGCAAATGTTAACATGCTAACCTGCTAAACTAAGATGTTGAACATGGTAAACATTGTACCAGCCAAACATCAGCATATTAGCATTGTCATTAGCATGCTGACGGGAGCATCTACTGTAGGTCAAAGCACTGCTGTTCTAAGTACAGCCTCTCAGAGCTGTTTGCAAGACTGTATAGACTCTTAGTCTTAACAAATACCCAGATAGCAAAACTGATTTGGAAGAGAAAACACAGACAAGCAGTAACATCCACCAAAGTTTATAGACCAACTCTCTGATTCAACTTTGACCTACCCTAAGTGCACAGGGGGATTATTACCACCCTTACAGTTGAACTTGCTTTCAGTTTTACTACCAAAAAAGGACGTTTTCATAATCTGGCTAAACTGTTAAAGTGTATAATGCCTGTCCAATTGTCATTCTTGCCCTGTCTGACATTTTTTTGCAAAACCTCCAGGTTCCAACATAGCAATTATCCTGATGAGCACAGTACAATGTTATTATAACCAATAGAAATGGTGGCCAGTTTGATGGCCTAGGGGTTAGTTGTCTTGAGTTCATGTCTGGTCCTTTGTTGCATATAATTTCCCATCTTTTTCTGATATATTTTCCTGTCACCTCTCTACTGTCGACTAACTAATAAAAGGCCTACACTGCCTCGCCTCATATACATATATACTGTAAATCTAGCACTTATATTTGTGGTGATGATGTTAAATGTAGCACTTGATCGCAACATTATTCCCTGAAGGCTCGAAATATATTCTCACCCATCGGGATGTGTCCTACAGTATGTCCTAAATAGCCTGCAGGCTGTGAGTCCCAGCCTATCCAGTACAGTAGAGCCATGCTGGGCTGTTATTTAAAAATCTCCCAGAGAACTGCATCACTCTGATCTTGAGCCAGAGCCCACTGATCTAGCCTCCAAACACCACCACGGCCTCACTCTTCCTTTTCCTTCCAGCTGAGGATGAAGAGATGATGGAGGGAGAAAAAGAGGGATGAAGAGAGAGAAGGAAGGAGGGAGGGAAGCACTCTTTCTAGCCTTCTTTGGCATTTGGCTTTTTTCTTCTTTTTTCCCAGCAGGCCATCTGTTTCCTGTCTGCAACTTGACACCAGTGCCCAATTGGGTACTGCTACTCTTGAGGTGTGAGTGTGTGAGTGTGTGTATTGTGGGTTTATGATTCCCTGCTATACTAATTCATCTGGTCATTTATGTTGGTACAAACTAGCCCATGTGCTCTCATGTGATACGAGTGTGATATAGTAGACATGCTTCACCCAATGTGTGTGGGAACCTCTAAGTCGTGTATCATTGATTCATATTGAGTGTGCTCAGTAACTGATGTGATGTGGTAATGCATTATTGTCTGTCTCAGCTGTCCTGAGTCATGCAAATACACTCTTTTACTCTTTTTCCACACTTGTTTACATGGAAATAAGTCTCTATATTCTCTGTACAGCATGGTAATAGTGACCATTATGTCAATCTGACCAGTGTTAGGTCTTGTGTAGACTTGAGGGGGGCAGTCTCTGTTTGGATCTTGGCTTTTCTCCACCAATAACAGTAATAGAGCTGGCTGGATGAGCCTGGATAATCCCCACTCTCCTCTTTCACTTGTCCAGTATGACAGTGAAGAAAAGAAGTGAAAGTCTATTGAATATTCAGCTTCACTGTCAATTCTGTTTTAGTGGTAAATTGGCACCTTAGGCAGCTTGTTTGATACATCATTGCAAAGCAAAACAAATGCAAACAGATAAAACTATACTGTCTATCAACCAAAAGTTGCCACTGCTCTCCACCTCCCTTACTTTTTCTGTCTTTCACTTTTCCACTTTTCCCCTGTCTAACCCTGTCCGATTGGGGATTTTCCACCCCTAGGCCCACACTGAAAAGCTGGACATCTCTCTCTGTCGGTGTGTTTGTTTTTAATCGACGTGCATAATGACGTCTGTCAGCTAAAGCGAAGCCAGACCTCCAAGTTGTGTTTGTTTAGTGAAGCCAGTTTGGATACAGGCCTCCCTCCGTAGGTCTGGTTATAGCCTTAGCCAAACCAGACAGATTTTAGGATGCTATGTTCATGCAATCCAAAAGTTTTGGTAGCTTGCTGATGCAAGCAAACACTCATTAGGGTTCTGTTGCTGTCAGTGCCAGAGTTACTGTAGAGCAGAGGTGGATACTGTGAAACACAGTGAAGAACCAAACCAGAAGACAGGAGGAGAAGAATTTTATCTCAAGTTGATTGACTTGCTTCTTTTTTTAACATATATATAGAAGTAGCATTTTGTTCTGTATAAAACATGCATATAGAAGGATATAGCTTAGCCCTTTTAGTCAAAGCCAAAGAACAATGCAGCTGTGACAGCATTGAAAAGCTGCAGAACACTAAATGCATTTGCCAAGATGTGTTGATTACGGATGAATGCAGTACATTTATCAACAGTTTTACGGCAAGGATAAAAATTCAGACAGAGAGAGAAACGGTAGACATGCCAGAATAAGGGTCGCTGTAAGCAAACTGATTTCTTGCATGATAAAAGTACAAAGACTTGAAAGAATTTTAAAGACCTGCAGACCGCCTTTAGAAATGTTACAGGCAACCATATGTGCTGTTTTTGAACATGAGATTGCTGCTCTTTACTTTACTTAATAAAATGTCTGTCTTAGTACAGTGTTGATGTGATAGTTGCCCGATAAAGGTCAACGCTGACTAATTCATGGGTGGTCCTTACCCCATTTAGTCTTCAATCTTAGCTCCTCGCATGTCCTGCTTGAACCATATTACAATAGAGTGTATTTATTTAAACGTAGGAAATGTTTTAGTGAAACTATAGTGGCTGTCAGTAAGCCATTATTGCTTATCTTTCATTTTTCTAATAGTCATTTGTACTCCTCTTTCTATATTTACCTATGATCTATTGACATAATAGATGCAATTATTTTCGGATTATTTGGTGTAAGGCTGATCTGTCTGCATCTCTGTCACGGAAAGCCCTCATTTTCCTCCTCTCTGCTTTTCTTTCCATCCCTCCCTCCCAACCATATATCCTGTCTTCTTCTGTCTGAGGCCTGAATCTATGTGCTGGAAAGGTGTGCTGCGTAATGTGTTTGAGTTAAAGTGTCAAGTGTTGACCCGTGTGTCAGCGTATGCTTGTGAGAGTCTGTCTTACATCAAATCTGCACCAAACTCCCCCTCCCACCACCACCATCACCACCACCACCACCACAGCAATGCAATGTGAAAGAGACACAACCATCGCAGCTCAAATTGCATTTTCTAACTGTAAGCCACATTTGGCCCGCTCTCACAGTGGTTCTACAGCAGTTTGATACCGGAAAGATTTACAGCACAGCTGGAATGAAAATACTGCAGGCTGGGCTGGGGATTGTGAAGACGGATCTTCTCAGCTGCGACAAGGGGTTGATTCCTGTTTGGTAGAGAGTTATTTTTTTTACTGTTTTCAAGGTTGCAGTGATAAAGAAGAAGGGTAAACTCCCCCGTCTCTCCTATAGCCTGACTGTATTTTTGCTTTTCCATTTATCTGCCTCTCAGTCTCTTATGGATGTATTGCACATTTTCTTTTTCAGAATAACCAGAGCTATTTCAAAATTAAGAAACTTTTGATGTGAATAGTTGTGTTCGAAGGTTTTAATCCAACTAATCAGTGAATTCTGTGAGGTTTTGGGTGAATTTGACAGCAACTGCGGACCTCATGACCATTACATAACATAGGTGAAGATAAACCATTACTCAAAATAAGTTTTACTCCAGTCAAACAATGTCACTAACCTTTTATTACTTAATAACATCAGAGAAAGGGGACAGAACCAAACTTTAAAATAGTGATCCCTTTAACACGGCTCAGTGTAGTTAAGTGGCTCCCTGGGGGTGTATAAAAATAGTCTTTCTATTTTACTCCAACTTAGCTCCAAAGATATCTTAAATTGATTAAGAATAGTTTACCAAAAAAAATGTAATTCCTCAGGGGTTTAAACAAGCATTCATGGTGCTCAGATTGCCATAACAACATGCATGGAGGTGGTATAACCAAGCTGATAGCTCATTTTGCTTGTAAGGACGAGAGCTAATTATACCAATTGGTTCATGTGAAAGCCTCACTTAAACAGGATGCCGGCATTCTGTTGGGACTGATAGAGTTAAGGGCTAATAGCTAGCTTGCTTTGTGCTCTTTTATTTGACAAATTACTAGTTGATGCAGCATGTTTAAGATAATATTTCATTCCTGTTCTCTTAACATATTTATCTGACCTTTGACTCCAACAAATTTATGTGCTGGCTTCGCATGTTTAAATTTCCATGTAGCACAAGTGGACAGTGGAGATGGAGGACGAGGAGGAGGAGGAGTTTTCGGAGGTGTTTATTTTAAAGACTGTTATAAAAGTGTCTCTGGCAGCCTCTGTGTCTATCACTCCTCTCTGTCTGTCTGTCTGCCTCACTCTTTCTCTCTCTCTCTCTCTCCACTCTAAACCCTGAGGACATGGTTCTGCATCTGTTGTAGCTCAAGCTGTTTTAAGACCATGGCTAAGTTGACAGGGGCAAAAGAAGAAGACAGGACACAGGTTGTTGCTAGCAAACAGATAACCAGCTGGTCTCAAGACTCCTCTGCAGTGTGGGCTTGGACCCACGTGGGACACTTGAGTTTCCAAAATAGACCCCGAGAGCATATTGCTGGAGTGTGTACTTAATTGCAATAACTGTGTGTGTGTGTGTGTGTATGTGTGTGTGTGTGTGTGTGTGTGTGTAAGCAACCTAGTCAGAACAATATATGTAGTCAGCACACCTGTATGATGAGAAATCCAAGCTGTAAGAGAAGAAAGGAAAAAAATGTTTTTGTTGAGGTTTTCTCATCCGTCCTCGCTGTCTCTTCGCTCGTGATCACAAACAGCTGTACAGTGCAGCCTGTGATAGCACCCGTCTACCAAAGTCTATTTTCAGAGTCGGTTCTAATAATAGCTCATAGTAGAGTCAGAACTCTGCAGAGATGACACAGGTTGAGTAGTCTAGCGAAGGGGGAGGGGGAATCAAACCTCAATACTTTTTTGGTATCAACTGACATATTCAGCACAGATTATTGAGAACCATAAAGTACAGGAAGCTGGCTTTGAATGCTTGCTCTGATTCTTTACATAATTAGGCCACTTCTGATTTAAAGACCCTCTCTAGACATGTTTTAAAAGACTCTGCTTTGAATAATAATTTGTATCTGATATGGTTTTCCACAAAGAAGTGTAATTTGTTAGAGATTCTCAAAATGAATCTCCCTCATCAAAAAATCCAGAATCTATAAATAAGCTTTTAATTGAATTTCATATTTCAAATTGATCTGATGTCTCGTTGTATGTGCCCTGATGGTTTCAAGTTTCCACATCACATTAGTGTAAATTTCATACTGGACCATGAATTGCTCCAAACTAGTTGTGATGTCACAAATGATGCTTGCACACAGAGAAACTTTCAGGTACACCATCAGTGCTGACATTCAGCATACCTACTCCAGCCTACTAGAAGTAGACTAAAAAAAAGGTTGAGGGTATATGCTCTGTACGTGTGTGTGTGTGTGCGGCGTGTGTTTTTGTGGTGATAAGAGCAATGACAGACTTAGGCTGACCCAGACCTCACCGTCATTATCTCTGTCCAAGGCCTGACCGCTAATATGACCCAGCACTCTGTCAACACATGGGTAAAAAACATGCCTCCTCTCTTGTACACACGTGAACACCCTAACTCCCACGTGCTGTGTCTGAATACGGGGATGCTTAAGTTATCATGGGGTCTGGAACGGGTAAGGTCTTACTTAGTCTGATTCACTCTCACTTAGAGCTCATCTAATTACCTGACAATGACAGGGCACAGAAGCATTTATGATAGACAAGCATTATATGAGGCAGGTGGTAGTGTTTTACCAAAATGATAAAGAGGGAGCAATGGAGTGTATAGAGTTGTGTCAAATCATAGGGCAGATACTGAAACAATCTGCTGTGTTATTTTGTTATAGGTACATATTTTGTCATTTAGGACAATGGCTTATAATTGAATCTAGTCATTTCTGGTGTTTACCAAAAGGCCAGTCTGTTATGGAGAGGGTCTTAAACACCGCATGTGACTCTGACATCATACTCTTGCAGCATCTCAACAATCCTTAGGTCACACTTCCTGCCTCAACTCACAATAGTGTTTATTGTTCATTTAAAATAGTTGGATATTACTTTAAAAACTACAAATGTACATTGTATGTTGAACTCAATGAACTCACTCTACCTGCCCCAGGGCTGCTGGACCGTTAGCACTGATTGTGAAGGGGAGAAAGAACAGTTCCTTATAAGCAACAACATTAGCAGTATGGAGTGCAATCAGGATTTTCTCATGTGCAAAACTATAGTGACATGCTGAATACATCATGGAAGGCTGTTATAATGCCACAACCGTACTGTCTTTGTCCTTGCTCCTTTCAATCAGCTTCTCTAATGAAGTTTGCTTTTATCAAAGGGACCCATTCAGCCGTTAGGTGCTGCACTCGGTGAACCTCATGGAGGATGGAGTGAAGCAGGGCCTCTCTTAGTTTAATGTTAACTGACTCTATCTCTGTGTCTGCTTTTTGCGTGGTAGACATCTCTGATAAGACTTTGAGGCTTTTGGTTTTAACTTCGATTTTTTACAATTGTTGAATTTAATATCGACAGTTAAAATAGAAGAACTCCTATTTCAGTTTTGTTTTCAAGTCATCTGTATCCTTGCTTAGGCTTCATTCAAACCAAATCCAGTAATCCAGTAACCCTGTAACCCACAGGGTTGTGCGGAGGTGTGGGCGTGTTTATTTGCGCTTTAGAACACAACCGCTGTGAAACAATAAGATTGTTCATTTGTTCTCGCCACTGCAGCTTCCTCTTTTCATTCACTCTCTAGCTCGCTGGACAACCACTGCTCTCTCTCTCTCTTTCTCTTTCGCTGGTGCGCTTAGCTTGCTTGCGCTCTCTCATCTTTTTTAAAATAAGTCAGGAAGCCAACAACAAAGCCTAACTTTACTTTTAATGGTATCAAACGAAGAGAAATGTCTTCCCCTTGTCCTAGTACTCCCTCATGGCAAGGTTGTACAGTTCTGCTACATGGTAAACAAGGTTTATCCAGTGAGCATCTTCGGTCTGATCTCAGGCTTACATGATTGGCTACCACAGCATGACATTGGGTTGCGTTTCAGCAAAAGTTGATGCTGGTTCAACTTTTTCCCACACTGCCACCGTGTTTTTTTTGCTGCACACCATTAGGTCCCCACTCCCACATCCTAAACACATTGCCCCCTTTCAAATGAACGGGAGGACTGTGTTATTATCACATTGCCAGATTTGGTGTGAATGCAGCCGAGGCTTTGTGTAACTTTATCCGAAGTTGACTTTGTTATCCTCTTCCTTGTCCCACATAGTGGTCTCTAGATTTACCTTTCTCGTTTTAAAGCCACTCATTTTGAAATACTTTAGTTTTTTGTTTGACCATTAAATACATGTTTGCAGTTTTGGCTGCTATTTAAGAGACAGTCTGCAGGAAATCTTTATGATTAAATCAGGCTGATGTTTCATGGGAATGACCAGTCTTGCTCGGTCTTATTGTCACTTCAGGACTCTATACATCACAGCCGTTTGTCATTAAAAGGCTTTTCAGCCATGTAAAAGACTGAGAGAGAAGAAAAGAACTTGGACAGCCAACATTCATTTCTACACTGTCACTGTTACACATGAAAAGATGACTCTGCGCTGCACAAAAGAAAAAGTTGGGTAGAGATGGATTTGTGTAGCGATTAAGAAATGACTTGGATACTTTTAGCTAATCGTCGTTTATCTTTCACCAAACCACCATTCATTCCTCAGGTCCCCGTTAACATTAATGTTGGCATGTGTTGATGTTATTAACTGCCGTGCATGAACAGTTGCTGCCTCATGCTAAAGATAGCGCCATTGTTTAGATCAGTCGTGACATGTGTTGGAACATGCTTGTTGAATGTTGCTGCCTTTATTTCTGTCATGACCGTGTCTAGACAAGTCCTGCCACCATCTCTTCTCTCTGTTCCATGTCAGCGACAACAAATGACCATCTCTGTTTTGGCTGTTTTCACAAGATACTGTCATTTGATGACCTCAGCAGCTTTCTGACCCAATCAAAACTCCGCATCCCATTACCTCATAACTGGGATATGAAGGAGTGAGTTTAGGCGAGTGGCATGGTTTGATGATTCAGCGTTGGTCACATCCTTGTTGACCCAGTGGAACATCAGATAATGATGAGGCTGTGCTGACTTCAGTGGACCTGTCTCTCCCAGTTGATAAAGACGTGGAAATACAAACATTGAACCTATCTGGGGGCAGCGTTCAGTAAAGTAGCTCCAGCTTAGCAAGGTCAGAGGTCATGTTTAGCTATGGACAATAGGCTTTGAAAATTTGATATTAAAGGATTCTTTAGGTAGATAGAACTGAGTTTTACTCAATTTAGAATCAAGGCCTGCTGTTTACTGCCAGTACAAAAGGTCCTGTTGGTACAAGCATAGCTCAGAATATTGTGGTTATAGAGTAAGACAGTGAAGAGAAAGATGGGGACAAAACACATATGAGCTGAAATCTCAAATTAATTAAAAAAAAAAAAAGTTAAACTGCAGTTTGCTCTTTACATTGTATTGTATTTATTATTGTATTTTTTAAAATCTGTTTTTAGGTAGAAGTTGGGTTTTTTGTGATTTTTTTAAAATCCAATTTTATACCATTTTCATGTGTTTGTTATTATTTAAAGTAGATTTAAAAAATTTTTTTCTATATTTTACATCAGGGAAGTTGTAAGTAAATCATATGAGACCTGTTTGTGTAAGATGGCCGTACAAAACTATTGATTCTTGCAAACATTCAGCTTGTTGTAGAATCAGATAAATATGTACAGTACATTCTGACAAGATCAGAGAAATAACTGGCCTACAAAAATGCTAATAAAGGTTTAGATTTGATTCAATGATAATAAAAAACTAGATGTGGGAGAGGAGATTGGGTGTATATTTGGTGTGTGATTATCATGCTCAGTCAACACTCTTATTTCAGGATGGGAATGATGTGTGTTGTGTATTATCAGTACTGAAGACATTAAGGTAATTCTAGCATGTGTGTTTGCGTGTGTGTGTGTGGGGGGGGGGGGGGGGTGTTTCTGAGGGTGAACTCTACAACTGAGTGATTTTCTCACTGATTGTTATGACCTCCACACTGTCAACAGAGAATCTATTTCTGTTTCTGCGTCAATGTTAATAACACCAACTGTGTGTGCGTGCACGTGTGTGGTGTATGAGGAGTGTTTAAATAGCCAAGGCAGCTGTGATTTCGGAGTATAAGTGATGGTTGTGGTGAAGTGAGAGTGATTGTGTTCGGAGCCCATGCTGTGGCATCTGTGTGTCTGTGTGTGCGCATACATTTGTTTAACAGCAGAGGGAATGTGTGTTATCCATTAAAGTAAATGGGAAAAAATTCTATGTTTTGCAGCTGAATGTAGGGCAGGGGGTTCAGAGAGACAGGATGGGGGGTTGAACTGTTCCACTCTCTCCATCCTGGAATGTAGTCCCAAACCCTCACTACCTCGACTCTGGATGCTTTTAGATTGTGTCACCATCCAGCTATGTCTTGGTTTGCATGTACATCATACAGTACACACAGTAGTATACCTGTATTATATTAAAGGGGATCACGAGGTCTGTGTGCAGGAGAAGCCTTGTCAATATTAACTATTGTCAACTAAGGGTTTTTGTAGCCAGCACAATCCATTCATAACTTGAGACCACTGATTTGATTAACCAAGTGTCTGATCCAAAAGACAAAACTTTCCCTTGGCTCTCATAACTTTATCTAAAGCTTTTCAGAGCAGTTTCTGCTTTTTATTAAAGCTGTTACAAATAATCAGTGTAGTTTTCCACCAGTGGACTCCAGTAGAGCTTTTGGGGTGGATTAAGTGCCTTGTTGAGAGACACTTTGATGGCAGTTGTTCAGGAGGGGAGCTTGTCACATAGTGGTAATGCTCCTGGTTTAAAAACATTGTTTGTCTAGAGATTTAAAAACTATTTTGGCTTTGAAAATCTTTAGTTTTCCATTAAATATCCCCTAAAATGTCATCTTGATACATTCTGTGACTGCTAGTTCCAGTATTTCTTTGAAGATATACCAAATGTTGTTTACATGGACTGAAATACACAAATGGCTACAAAAAGAAGAACATTTCGCAAAATGAATGCAAATCAATGGCTGTCTTGAAGGTGGGAAATGAATTTAAAACTGATAGGTTGCTTTGGGAAATGGTTGGTGGTCTTGTAAATTACATGCTATTTATAGTTAATGACCTAAAACTTTCAAAACCACTGGTATGGTCCTTTAAGGCTCCCTTAAGTTGACCACAGTCCTATTGTATAGTACAGTATGTTGCAACTCTCTCTAGTAGACACACACAACTTAATAAAGTAGTAGAGAAGGTTGGATTGCCCACACTAACATAAACATGGAGCAGAACCGGGAAAAGCCCTCAGCTCAGACCACTAGTCCCTTGATAGAGTTCACATTACCAGACCTAAACCTGGTCTACATTGTGTACAAAAGACAAGAATTGAGTGTGTTAATCATGTCCTCTGACACACATGCTCTCAGTCATTCAAGCACACATCCATTTAGTTGTGTAGACGCTCATGCAACTATTAATTTTCACAGTGGGAGGTAAATGTGACGTTAATACCTCAAATGTTAAGACTCTAAAAAGTGCACACACACACACACACACACACACACACACACACACACACACACACACACACACACACACACACACTCCAGCCCGATCAGCTGCTGTCAGCTGGATGCTGTTAGAGTGTTACGATGGGGGGTTGGAAAGAAAAGGGAGAAGTCAGGGTGAGGAGGAATGCAATCTCAACAACTTCAGCTCCTGCCCTATTCACCTTGCATGTTGTTCTGCAAGAATGCCATTAGCTAAGTGAGAAATGGTTTTGTGTGTGTGTGTGTGTGTGTGTCTGTGTGTGTGTGTGTGTGTGTATGTGTGTGTGTGTGTATGTGAGCGAGTGGGTGGGGTGGATGGTCTTGTGAGTGTGCAGATGTCTGCATGCCTGTCTGTGTGGTGTCTGTGTGGGAAGCAGGAGAACGGGCTGAAACAGAATAAAAAGTATTTTGTGAGTCTAGGTATGTCCATAAACTCTGACATGAGTTTTCGGGGCACTGCCTTTGTGTGTGTGTGTGTGTGTGTGTGTGTGTGTGTGTGTGTGTGTGTGTGTGTCTGTGTGTGTGTGTGTGTGTTTGTCATAGGCTACTTTCAGGCTTTCAGGCTTTCAGACTTTCAGACTAAAGACCAGTTAATTGGGGACGGCTTGTCTAATTGGGGACAAAAGCTGTGTTCCCAATTGGGAAGAAGCTGGTTTTTGGGTCAGTGGTTAAGGTTAGGATTAGGCAAGTAGTGGTTATGGTTAGAGTTGGGGTAAGTCTCCAGAAAATGAATGTATGTCCAAGTAATGTCCCCAGAAATGACTTAGGTCAACTTGTGTGTGTGTATCAAGAAAACGTTGGGCCTTAAACAGCACTTTAATGTTGTAGATTAAGTAGGCACTAGCTGTGTGCTGATTGAAACCAGACGCTTTTACACAGACGTCATACACGCGCGCACACACACACATATACCCACGGCACATTGTTTTAATGCACTTTTTTAATCCCTTTTAGGAAGAATTATTACCCAAAGTGTTATGTATTTGTCATCCAAGGCCTAAGTTATCTACTACATAACTTATTTAAGATTTGTGCTATTTTTCAAATAGTGGCCATCTGATTTGGAACAGAGGTTTCCACATCGTTATGCAGCTGCAAATTCATCTTTTGTCAAAGTGTCTATACACTCTTTTTTTTTTTTTTACAGTTCCTCATACAGACACACACACACACATGCTCCCTGCCTTTTTTCTGGTGCTTCATGAACATGCACTTTATTTTACCCAGACCTGCATCAAACTAATAATTCTTGACTTTTGCTTCACCCAGTATACAGTATCATTTCGATGAGCGTCACCACATTAAGAGTCTAGAGTATGCATCACAGAAAGGTCATAGTGTATATTAAGCTGTCTTTTAAGGGCCATAATTTCAGAGAGCTAAAGCAGACCGAGCATTAAAGAGTGCCCTAAAACAGTACCCAAAAATATTTAGTCCCTAACAGCCCCCCATGTATGCTCATAAAGGCTGAAGTATGTTCAAATTATTGGCCCAGGTCTGATCTCATCTCAGATTTAGCGTGGTTTAATATTTCATTATATCCCCTCTGGCTTAGAGGGCTTTGTCCCAACTGTGTTCTGCATCGGTCAGCACATGGGCCACAAACGCAGACACATACAGACATGCACGCATGCACACATACACACACACTCTGGCCTGCAGAGCCCAGTGAAAACAAAGCCGGGCTCTGCCAGTGTAAACACGGCCCATTGTTATGGGCACTCTTTCCCGCCTCGTACCTTCGCTCCCCGTGGCGATCCAGGGCTCCCGCCGCTGAGCGAGAGGTACAGCGCTGGCACTGGTCCCGTGTAGCGGAGTTATATTAAGAATTGCGAGAACTCATTTGCGCTGCATTTATGTGACCATGTCATTATAATGCAGGCTGTAGAGTGTGATTTATGTGCTCGGTTTCTCTCCCTTGCACTCCCCTCTCTCTCTCTTTCACTGGTTCACTTCTTACTGCTTGGCTCCTTAAGTGTGGTTTGAGGCCATTTGCTTCAAGAGATTTTAGCTTTTTGACAATTATTTTTAGACGTCAATTTACTCCACTGTACTGACTTTTTCCTGTAGAAAAACATACGAAATAGCTGTTTGGATGGATGGATGCTCTGATGTTGAATAAAATGTGTAGAAACATTCCGCATCAAGTTTAGAAACGTGTGTCTGTGCACATACAGTAATGTATATGCTCCATGTATGCACATGCATCCCGTGTATGCATGGCTGTGTTTCAATTTTATGTCCTATAACTTAATGTATGTATGCGTGAGAAAGAAAAGTGTGTGTGTGTGTGTCACATCATGGCGTCTCTCAGCTGTGACCCTGGGCCACATGTGCAGCCAATTAGGGCCAATCAGAAGGCTGTAATCAGGGCGTGGCATGGATATGGTGGCAGCGTGGCAGCGGGGGGAGTTTTAAGACCAATGATTAGTGTGTCAGACTGATGAGGAAGGACAGGGGGAGCTGCCAGGCCGATACCATTCCTTCATTTCTCTGCATTTTTCACCTCCACATATAGGAGGGTTTTGTTTGTTTAGTTTGCACCAACCGAACCTGGATAAAACTGGGTTTAAAATTTTTTTAAATTTTTTAACCTATTAAGATGACAGATTGATGCAGTTTGCCACATGAGATGAGGCAATTACAGAAGGGTATTTAAATCTCAGGGAATACGTTTCTCCAACTTACACCATATGAATTCTCCTAATGCAATAAGTCATACCCGTCTTTAGCAGATTGAAACAAAGACCAGTTGATTTACTACTTCTATTAGTCTGGCATCAACCTCCTGCCCTTTTGCTCGTGGCAAGTAGAAAAACAAAGGCTGGAACGAGAGTCAGTGAAGCTCTTTGAAGTCTGTGAGTTTCAGTAAACGAGCTTTGTTGATTGGCTAGATAGCATCAAAAATTCTACGGTATGAATCCCGTAATGAGTTGGAGTGTAGGGTCTGCTTCTGCAAGGCAGTTTCTTACAGAAGTTAATCAATCACTGTTCTCACTGGCAACTGTACAACAGTGAAAGAAAAATGTAAAACGTCATGAAGTCAGTGAAGTCAGGAACTCACTACACAAGCAGTTAAGCATGGATAGCTGCACCCATATAGATGCAGTTGTAATTGTTATGTAAGGTTTTAGCTGTGTGAGTTAAAAGACTTAAATCTCTTTCATGCAATCTATTCTGAGATTCTTCATTTTCTTATTTTGCTGCAAATCACAGCACAAACTCCAGACGGTGTGAGCTATGATATATGGCTTCCGTGTTTGTTTTAGTATCAAAATATCACAGAAATACGAAAATACTTTCTGCAAGGTGTATTGGAGCTCAGGTGGAGGTTCCACAAAACAAGATTCTCAATCTTTAGGGTAGTATCCAGTGGTGGGGGTTTGAGAAGTCTGCTCTACTCCTTCCTGCACTTTGATTTGCTCTTGGAACACCGCCAAAATACGTCTCTGGAAATTTGATCAGTGTGTTTATTCATCAGCCTTTTAAACAAATGGTCCATTTTTACCCCCTAAAACACATGTCACAATTTAACTATTAGTGCTACTGATGTCAGCAAAACCAGGCAGCTGATTATTCGTCATTGTCTGTTTGTTTGTCCGGAGCAGTGAAAATGCAAGAATGGCAGACAGACAAACGCCTGGACAGACAGTCATCTGTTGAGCTGTAAATCACCACTGATCCGACAGAGCAGACAAACACAGTGACCGGAGCATGGCCCAGCCTCCGAAAACCACATGAGAGCGGGCAGGAATGTATAGCCCACTGCATTGTGGGTTTGCATCTGGGGGAAAAAGTGCAGACTCCCTGACTCACAGGACACTGTGAGGTTGGGGGGATGTGGAGGAGTGAGGATGAAGGGGTTGGGGGGGAGCATAACTTTCGGGAATCAGAATGCAAGGTCATGAGGAGTGTGTGAATCATGGCCATGATGTTTTCTGTAACTGTATTATTCATAGCTCCTTACTCTTTCATCACAATATACTCTTGAGTATGTTTAAGTGATTTCACTTTCATGTTTGCCAATATGAAATGCTTGGGGTAAACCCGACTCTTTAGCTCCATCAGCATAGTGTTTAGACTCTTGTCACAGCTCGAGGGAGAAGAAGAACTCCCACTGAGAATCAGTTGCTTTAAAAAAAATTGAATCAGTGAGACTGATAATCTTACGGGAAAAGAAAAAGAAGTCTGAAAAAACATTGGCATTTGATGAAACAGCAAATCAGCAAAAATGCAGAAAATCCAGCCATTACAGGTTTAAAGTGTTCTTTAAATATACAAACAATGTGGTACTGTCATTTCTTTTTTGATATTTTCAGACATGCTGCTCATACCAATATATGTCTGGTAAACCAATATCAGCAGATAATATGCCTAATCAATATATTGGTCAAGCTCTTGCACAGAACTGAAATGTAAAGGACTGCTACATGCCTCCCTTTCAAATTAGACATCATCTAAATTATCCTCTGTCTGTCTTCTCTTTGATTTCTCCTCCTTTGCTCCACCTACATCTTTCTCTTTGAAGTCCCAAAGAAGTTGCTCCAGGACCAGAACCCCAGACCACCGGTGTACGCCCCGCCACCCAGCGCCCATGACCCCAACATAGTGGGAGACAGCCCTCCTGAGGGGACCTCCATCAAAAGCCCTGACACTGTTCCAGGTGAGCAAAACAGCACACAGATACCTACACATATGCTTGGTCACTCTCAAACACAGACACACACTCGCAGCCTCCTGCGGAGAGCAGTTAACACTAAACAGTCTCAAGGCCTCCCAGGCATCAAGAGAAACAGTAATTCAGGTCTCAAGCCAGGGCATAAATGTATGTATATTTTAAGTCACACGGGTTCAACTGTTTCCATATGTATTCTAGCTGAGACATTGGTTTGGAGCATTTATGATCATTGGTTTTAAAATATACGGCTTTCCAAGAACCAATGCTTGGTCTTATATGTGACCACACAGTCTAAATCAGTCTGTTACGATGTCAAACTCCGAGAGAGAGAAACAGGGAGAATACAAAGCGAGAACAATGAAATGAAAGAATGAAAAAGAAGAGACGCCAGCGAGGAAGGAAACTTAAACAAAGCTGTATTCATGAGGGATGGTGGCCTGCGTCCAGCGCACTAATTACTCTGCTCAGCTACCGGCACTGTACTGATTAGGAGGATAGACCGAGTGAATGAGGAGTTAAGAGAGGGAGAAGACGGGGGATGTGTGCTGTAGTGCTGACAGTTCCTAACGCATGATTGGCTTCACTTGCACCGGCTTCAAACACTCCACTTGCGGCTCATCTGGAAAAACCTGTTTCCATCTCTGATGCAGCGATAGGGGATGATAAGTATGAAGAAGGAGGAAATGCGCGTTTTACGGTAAACATACTTGTCATGATCAGTTAATTTGTCATTTTCAACTGGACACAGAAACTGGCGTGAAGATACAGATATGATCTTTCTACTTTCTGCTAGATGAGAAGATCGATACCACTCTCATATTTGCATCAAGTATGTAATAGTATTGGGATCTTCACTAGAATTTAAAATAAAACATCTGTGGATATGAATCCTGCTTGGCAGCACAAGATCATTTTGTAGAAATGGACCCACAGAGGTTAAATTTGTTAACCACAAGATTCTGACTTTTTATTATCTCTATCTTTGGACATTTTTGCACTGCAGTTCCCAGAGATCATTTGGCCACTGCTGTGATGTCTTTTTCTTGGAATTTTCTTTTTGTAAGGTCCAGTTTTGTTTTGTTTTTTCATCCATGATGGCGGTTATACTCTCATATAAGTATTTTTTATTCTGTAGTTTTTCTATTGATGATTTGTCCGGCTATTTTGATGTGTGTGTTAGAAAGAGGCATTGTGGTCATTTTGGTCGGATGTTAGCTGCACCACAGCAGTGGGTCCAGGTGGAAACATTTACCTCTTCAGTGAGCAATTCCAGTCTAAACTGCATTTATTGGATAAAGAGAGCCTGACACACCTTAGAGACTCTGCAATTAGAGGTCATTGGTGTGTGTGACAATTCACCAAAGTGTGATTATCTGCAATGACCAAAAAAAATCAAACATGTAAACATGATTATGTACACACACGTGCATGTGCAGAGCCTTAAATCTCAGGTGCTTACTGAATACTCCCGTTTATTTGGTCTCTTAGCTTACAGGTTGTTTCTTTAGTTACACCATCCGACTTAAACAACTGCTTCAGGTTAACTAAACATGATTGTACTCAGAAAATGAACATTCTTTATGAGTCACAGTAATTAAATCATTCTGTGCTCCACTGTTCTTTCATCTCAACTGCTGAAGTCCATGCATACACAATGCAAGCCAGCATGTAAACACTGAAAGTAGTCGTGCTGTGATGAAAATCCAGAGGAAGAAGCAGTTGTTCCCATCTATAAATAGATCCTTTTCTGAGATTTTGGGGGAGCTTCTGAAATGCTGCCAAAGTACAAACTTTTCCCATGTGGTTCTCTGTTTCTTAATGACCTGAGTCAGAATGAATTTGACAGAAGCAGATGTATTGTTACCTTCTGAATCACACAAGTCTCTGTGAACATGTGGGTGTCTTTATGCGTGATGCATCCTTTTTACAGCGGCGTATCTCCGAAAATAAAAAACCACTGAGAGGCGGCGTGCTGAATGCTGTAGTCACAATTCCCCAGAGACAGTACACTCACTTTACTGTAAATGACCCAACTAGTGCCGTCATAATCTGACTGTACATGTGATCATTGAATGTTTTCACGTCCCATCCACAAATGAAACTTTTCAAAAACATCTGTCTAAAGAAAGAGTTCAAATGCTGAATGAACTATCCACTTTCCTTTTAGGGTTTTCTGGTTAAACTGTACTTTCCTCCTGTATCTTCTTTTGCAGATAGGAAGCGGATCAGGGAGACAAACCCCAACGAGGAGAAGTCTTCAGAAACCGGAAGAGGAGGGGAACATCCACTCCAGCCCCCAGCCATGAATCCCATCTTCAATTCCACCCCTAGCTCCAACATGGCTCTCATCAGCAACGCGCTTGCAGCCTACACCTACATATCAGGTAGGGCAACATTCATATAATCTTGTATGGCATCACATCATGTGATTCAGGTGATAGGTAAGACATTAACCTGATGTCTGACCTCACTGGGAGCAGTGTCAGCTCAAGATTACATCTAGGCCAGTATTATGACTGACATTGAGATTTAAGTGCATGGTTTTGTGTGTGTGTGTGTGTGTGTGTGTGTGTGTGTGTGTGTGTGTGTGTGTGTGTGGTACACTATCCTTTGAGTACAATGCTGTTTCCGTTTTTCCTGGGACAGAGAAGTGGGTGAATGTGGGCCAGAGGAATGCAGATGTTAAGCAGAGATAAAGGCTACACACACACTGTCAGTTACCTGCACCAGCCAGCTGCTAAAACATATGCTGGAAGTTTGGATATTTCCTGTTTTATTACCTCCCACTCTGTGACTCAAACAGTTTATACATAGTGAAATGCATAGCTCATACACTCAAATAAACATATATGTCATTCACTGTATATTCGCTATGGTGCCTACCTAGCTTAGCTGGCTTTGGACTTCTTAAAATGTTTTCTCACATTTTTAAGCTGCCATAAAATGTTATGATTTGCATTTAAAGCATGTGTTAAATTGAGAAATGTTACAATGAATCGAAACAATGTATAACCTTTTTAAGGAAAACCTAAACTAAATCTGTTAAAAACGCATATATTTTTTAAACAATTGTAGTTTCTTCACTGTTTCATTTGGAATTTCATGTTGTCTTAGGGCCTGATGGTGTATGATACTGTGAGGCATGAACAGAATTGTGACATGGGAGAACTTAAGGTTGAAGATAGAGTTGCAACAATTAGTCAATTAATCAATTAGTCAATCAACAGAAAATTAATCAGCAACTATTTTGGCAATTGATTGATCATTTTGAGCCATTTTTTAAGAAAAAATGACAAAATTCTCTGGTTCCAGCTTTTGAAGTGTGGATATTTTCTGGTTTCTTAGGTTGTAGACTGTTGGTCAGGACAAAACAAGACATTTGAGGTTGCATCTTGGGCTTTTGGAGACAGCGATCAACATTATCTGACATTTTATAGACCAATCGACTAATAGATTAATGGAGGAGGAGGTTAACCAGAACATGTCCACTATGCATGTAGAGATGCATTTCTGAAGACTGTACAGTTAGCAGGGTTGGCAGGTTTTGTGAGACATTATGACCAAACCAAAGATCCAAGCCAAGGAAGTGAGTCATATGAGCTGTAGGTCTGCTGCCAACGTTCATTAAAGTGTGTGAGCCATCAAGTGGAATATTTTATAACAGAGAAGGGTGAACAAGTCAGAGGAAAATGATTTTTGCTCTAAAGGCTTTAGGAGACCCAACAGTCATAAAGGTTCAAATAAATGTTTGACATGTTTTCTGAACAAATCAACTAAATGGTCCTCCATGTTTCTCCCCTATAACAGACCACCCAGAGAGGGCAGCACTCTTCTTCGTCTGTGGCGTGTGTTTGGGCCTCTTCCTCACACTCTTCGCCCTGGTGGTCCAGATCTCCTGCCGCACCGACTGCCAGCCCCGCCAGCGGCCTCCTGCCAAGAAACGAGCACGCCCCGCTGACTCGTCCTCCGATTCCAGTGACTCGGACTCGGACTGGGACACCACCTCGGACCTGTCTGCACGGCGGCACCGACGTTTCGAACGCACGCTTAACATGAACGTGTTCACGTCGGCGGAAGAGCTGGAAAGAGCTCAGAGGTTGGAGGAGAGGGAGAGAATCATCCGAGAGATCTGGATGAACGGGCAACCTGACATCCCCGGGACACGGAGCCTCAATCGGTATTACTGAGGTCTATTGATTGAGAGCTTACTTAACTTGAACAAAATTTAGGACGTACTTGGTTTGGAAGGAGCAAGAGACTACTCCCTAGTGAAGCTTTATGCAACAGCAACTGTGGACCACTCTGATTTTGGGCTGCCCCTATGCTAGTTTGCATATTCCTCTGGGTATCATACCCCATTCAGTAAGAGAATAAGCTCTCCTCCGCATGGTAAGCTCACCTCTTAGCTGGCTCTTACTGCCGGAAACAAGGGGTGAAAAGCTACACTGCCTTGCCCGTGACCTCAGCAGGCCTTTTTGAAGTGAGGATTTATGGGTTAGCTGCCTTAGACACATATAGGCCTGTAGAGACTACATGGTGACTGAAGGACCAAGGCCTCACATGGGTCTGTTTTATACAGAGTGCGATGCAGCTGTGGACACTTGGAGCTTTATGCTCAGTACCCTCCAGTATTCAAGTGGAGACTTTTAAAAGAGGGGCAGCATAAAGCAGAAAGAAACGTGCTGGACAGTGGGACAATGTAAGACAATCTTTCCACAGTGGATAACCATGCTGCCTTTTGAACTTTATAAAACCAAAAGATATTTTTTTGGGAATTCATCTCAACTCTTATGAAATCTATTTTATAATATTTAATAGTTTATTGATGTTGTGTATTTTTGTTCTCAAGTATGGTTTATTATGAGATATTTTTATACTTGGCGAAGGTTGTCTGGCGCCTCAGGGATGCAATCCTAGTGTTTCTGTGTTTGGTTGATGTATTTGCTTCCTAAGAAGGGGATCAGCCCATTTAAACAGCTACGTATGTCAGCATTTAAAGAAAAGAATTAGAAATATCATATAAAGAGCCTCAAAGAGGTTCAGTGATTTAACCTTATTTTTGATACAGTATGTTTAATTCACAGTGCAGTGCCTTTTCAAGCTACTAAGTCACTGTTGTCAAGAGTGCAGCTGGTGTATAAGTCAATAACTGGTCCAATGATCTATTGATTGGAAATTTGAAATTTATCTGATCATGTGTGTATTCACTTTTTCCATTATTGTTTCTATGCTAAAGTCTAAAATCTGAATGTCTCTATCAAACATTGCACTTCATTTCTCACCAGATGTAAATGTATTTAACCAGACCATGCTAGTTATGTATCAGTTAATCAGCTACAATGGATTCTTGTGGTCCTAACTGCTAGTAAAGTTCCCCTCACAGAAAACTGTGTTAGTTTCAGATCTTGTGTCATCCGTGCCCTTCTTTTTTTTTTTTTTTTAAAGATGTCAGTGCTAAACAGATGTTTGTGGTAATCACTGCTCATGGCCATCTGGAGAAGGAACCAGCACTGCAAGAAAAGGTTCACAGTGGACATGCAAACTGCGTCTCTTAAATCATGTTGCCAGTTAAATAATATAAGCTATTTTAAATCCAGTTCTGTTTGCGCTGCCCTGGATTCAAGCGTAGAAATAATGATAGTTTTCATTAAAAAAAAAGCTTGGTATTTTACTGATTGGGAGTTTAATTGAGAGTACACAGGACATATTAGGGTCATCCACATAAAGACTGCCTCTCTATATAGTTTTTATAAGGACAGTTCTTGTGTTTAAATTTGAATGGGATTAAAAATGTGCCAATAGCTGGTAAAATGAGACCAAAATATGACTCCTGTGCTTGGAATAAACTGTGTTCAAAAATAACCTCTGATGTCTTCTGATTTCTTAAATCTGGCAACTTCTGACAATATGTTTTGCATGTTAATCCCACACATATATGCACAGTGCTTGTATTAAAGTCTAATTTGCACAAAGCTTGAACTGTATTATGACAACAAGAAAAAAGGAACTGCAGTAATCTCATGATAATTTGACATACATGCTGTAACCATACTGGACAGTAAGGTCATCATAAACCCATAAATTGAGTTTTATTGGCGTCTCTCGCCCCCTTGTGGTAAAGTTAGGATTCTTCAGTTTCTATAAATTTAGATGAATAAAAGTCATCAAATTTTAATAAAAGTATTCATGACTATGACAAATCAATTTAGACGTGAATACTTGAACTGCACGTGTAGACTGTGCGCTATGGAGATTTATAAGATAAAAACAAAATAATATGGAGGATGTGTAGACTTCTAATTTTTTAGTATTTTTTAATTTTTGTTAATATTAATGTTTTATCAGGCATTACCTCTTTTCTTTGGGTAGTCACTCAAAAGTTTTTCTAGCAATAGTTTTCAAAAATACTTGTTTACTTTTTTTGAACTCTTGTTGCCGTCGTGCCGTTTCCATGGATACCACAAACTTAGCACAGTGGGACTGTGTCGTGTAGCCTCACACGCTAACGACACTCAATTCCACAAATTACCTGAACATAATTATCTTGTTTTGACATCTTGAGGAGCTGCTGAAGAAATCTGACCCCCCCCCAAAAAATGTCTTGGAACTGGAACAGCCACGGGTTACCGTTTTTACCAGGATACACTTTTCGGGATGTGACGGTAAGAAGAGACAAAACTAATTTGAAGTGTACGTAAATTACGTAACCAGGCTTTAACGTTTGACTTAATGTTAGCCAAATTTAAGACATCTGCAAGAAACCCATGTTTTTTAAATACTGTTTCCTAATGTGTAATGTCCCTGCATTCCTCCAGTTTTTATTTAGGTTATATTGCTGTCTGCTGTAACATCAGAGGACCAAATTTGTAATTCATTTTCAATTAAACCTATCTGAGGAATAAAATTCTCTGTTGACGTGTTCACAACTAACATTTTAACATTCAGAATTAAAAAATAATTTATTCCAAGCTTGTATTCTTACAAGCGTTACTATTATTCTGTCCACACCTAACTACAGCATATTTCATACTACACAATATTTATATTGTAATTTACTAAAGCTGATAATTCCTCCTCTATGATATTTCTCTGCAGAAATCTGCCTTCCATCGATCCCAGACGCTGGACTACAGGAATGGTTATGCTCTACCCCGTCGCCCCACTGTAGGGATCGGACAGGATTCTCTCTTATCTGAGGAGTTAATCCAGCAGGAGATCAGTGGGTTGTCCTTTGAGACATCAGACGTTACTTATGGCTCCTTTGACCACAGCCAATACGAAGACTTCATCCCAGCTCACGTGGCCCTTAACAAGAAGGTACAGTGACACATTGAAGTGTAAGACTAGTATTTGAAGATTTTTGTTGCTGTCCAGTTTATTCCCTGTTTGTCTGTCCTTCACCACCCTCTTGGTTTTACAGGTGCTGCGCTTTTATGCGTACTTCGAGGAGGAAATTCTGTTCTCCCCAGAGGAGGTTTACCGTGTGCGCCCCGTAGTCATTTACTACTACCTTGAGGATGACAGCATGTGCATCATTGAGCCCACAGTGGAGAATTCTGGGATACCACAGGGAAAGCGGATCAAACGCCAGCGTCTGCCCAAGAATGAACGTGGTGAACATTACCAATGGAAAGACCTCAACCTTGGTATGGACCTGAAGGTGTACGGGGTCAAGTACCACATCACACATTGTGATGCTTTTACAAAGGTACAATACTCACCAGTATGATCTCTCTCTGTGTATCTTTAGTTTGTCTCTTTGTGTCTGACACAAAAATATGGATATGCAACTGTATGTTGATGTAAATATATCCTTTTTCTATATGTCCGTCTGTTATTCACTGTATACAGGAATTTATGGAAAGTGAGGGCATAGTTCTGAACGACCCTGAGCAAATGCCAGTAGATCCTTACAGCAAACATCACAAAAACCTTCAGCCTTCCTTCACAACACCCTCCGAATTCGACCGCATGCACCAGTTTCTGACCATGGACCGCAAGGTAGAGGAAATTCCTTCATCCTTATTCAGTCATCAATAAGTCATCATTTAATGTCACTAAAAAGTCTCATTGTTGAACAAGCGTTGCAAGCTGAGACACAGTCTTTGGCATACTGGCATCTGGTTTCAGAGTGCATTTAACCTTTTCTTGATCAGGTGCTGCGTTTCTTTGCCCTGTGGGACGATGCTGACTCTCTGTATGGGGAGATCAGGCCTGTTACCATCCAATATTACCTGGTGGATGACACGGTGGAGATCAGAGAGGTCCACGAATCAAATAGCGGCCGAGATCCCTTCCCTGTCCTGTTGCGCAGACAGAGGCTTCCCAAGAAAATCAAGTCTGGTGAGATTCAACACTGTGCCACTTTAAAATGTTTATGTCATTATGATCGTTTGTTAGGTGGCTTTTTGTGTCTAACTGCTCTGTAATAGACCATTGGTTGTAATATTCATGTCAACTACTTTATGCGCTACACAATGATCATACAACACAATTATATAATAATAAAACAATAAAAAAGATGCAAACAGTGGGAGTGTTCAAAAAAAAACAAAGCAGGGAAATATTTTTAACAGTCGAGTGATAATATAAAAGAGATTAAAAAAATAATTCAGTAAATAAGGAACAATAAATACTATGACAAAATGATCATATGGTGGCATTTTCTTAATTAACTGCTACATATCAGCACCTTTCGTATTTCTTTCCAGAGACCTTCCCCACTTGTGTGCTGGAGGTCTCAAAAGAGGAAGTGGATGAATTCTACTCCCCCAAAGACTTCCAGGTCGGTGAAACGATGACTCTGTTGGGACGTCGCTTCTTGCTGTGTGACTGTGATGGCTTCACTAAAGACTATTATCAGAAGAACCACCCAGACGTGACAATGAAACCCATAGAGGTACCAAAGAAGGTAGAGGTGCTTCAGGACAGGAAGAAGGTGAGAAACTGAAGTGTATTTTTCATTTTTTTCATTTTCCTTTCAAAACCAAAAAATGGTATAACTTGTATTGCCTTAGTCCACGTGGCTGTGTTGTAAATAATTCTTTCTCCTCTCCTGTCCATGTTGACCATATGTACAGGAAGTTCCTCCTTACAATGGTTTTGGTTCACTTGAAGACTCTCTCCAGAACTGTTTGTCTCTAATTCCCAAGCCTCCCAAAAAGAACGTGCAAAAGATGTTGGAGAACGACCACAAAGTGTTGCGCTACAGTGCCAGGCTGGTGAGACATTTAAGAGTGTGTTTGACTGAACCTTCTGTATGAGTAGCAGTGGTCCTTTGTTGGTTTTATGCAGTTCCAACAGGTTACTAAACTGCACCCTGTCTATGTTACAAACATCCCAGGACTCCCCGATTCCTGCGGATGAGGGCCGACGTTTTATTCTGTCCTATTTCCTGGCCAATGACATGATCAGTATTTTTGAAAAGCCCACCCGCAACTCTGGTATCCTCGGTGGCAAGTTCCTGGAAAAGACATTCATCCATAAGCCAGGTTCTACTGTGGAAAATCCTGAGTTCTACTCACCTGCAGACTTTGCTATTGGAGCTACTGTTGAGGGTGAGGTTTTTAGTTGTTTCAAAGGCCTATACTGATCACTGTGTTATTGTGTGTGGAATATTTACTATTTACTATAAACTGGCACCTTTTCTACAAGAAAAACAAAGCCATAATGTAGCTCATGATGGTACGGTACCATACATGTCTCTCTAGATAAATTAAGCTGTTGATATCATAACTATTTACCTCTTAAGTTAAATTACATTTTCCAGTTGGGGGTTGATAGAAAAAAGCTCAGCTGATAGTATCTTTCTCCTCTCTCTCTCTTTCTTTAGTGTTCGGCCACCGCTTTGTGTTGACCGATGCTGACCACTATGTGATGACGTACCTGGAGTCCATCTCAAGCCAGATTCCTTTTCAGACACTGGATTCTATTCGCCAGAAGCTTGGGAGTGAAACTGCAAATAACCAGCCTGCTGACCAAAATGGTAAAATCCAATCAGCCAATAAGCAAGACATGTTTCTGTAGAATTGTAGAGTAGTACATTTATTCCAGTAAGTGTAACTATTTTCATGTTTTTTGGACTGTATGTCCATATTTATTTTTCTTTCTTTCTTTCTTTCTTTCTTTTTTGTCAGGTGAGAAAAATATAGCAGAGCCATCTTCATGATGTTAAAAAAAGGCTGGATTCTTTTTGCCCCCCAGTGTCATCCCCACTGCAACAAATCTGACCACATGAATATGATCCAAAGCCTACATAGTGTTTATTTACCCTAATAAATAAATACTGGACCTGCTGCAGATTGGGTGATCTGTTTGTTGGGGTTTGCTGAGAAGTATTGTACCGACTGTCAAAGTTAACAGAATAGTTTGACATTTTAGGTATTACTTTCTACGCTTTCTTGCCAAGAGTTAGATGAGAAGATCGACACCACTCTCAGGAGCACAGTATCAACCTTCTCATTTAACTGTCGGCAAGATGGCGAATAAACATATGTCGCAAAATGTCAAACTATTCCTTGAACATCTTTTGTGCAAAATAGAACATTATGATTTTTTTTTCTTTTTGGTTGATAACATGTAGAAACATGTAGAAAAAGACCTAGTACTTCTACAGGCTCATTCATAATAGATGAGTCCACACCTTATTTCAGAAAATTGTGTTATTTAATAAAGTAATTAACAAAAAAAGAAGAAAAAAAAAACATGGAATGGCATGCGGTAATATCCAACATACATACTTGTGCATATCTGTTAAGTGATCAGTGAGAAATGCAGTACAAGAATCATTGGGAGGAGCCCAGGTGACCACTCTATTGGTTGGCCAAAATCCCTTCCCCAACATGGTGAAGGGATAGTGTTAAGGCCAGTATACAGTAAGCTCATATCATACCATATCATCAGTAACATTTCTCTGCTCCAATGGACCAGACAAGAAAACAAGCAAAGCCGGCTCAATGGCAAAGAGCTGAAAACAGCTGCGACATCAGACAACACTACAACCAATACAGTACTTATGTATGAGGATATGCATCAACACATTCAATGTTGACACACAGTAACATTTGTGCCGCATACTGTGTTCACTTTACATTTTAATCATTCTGTATACAATGGTGCTCCTTGGGGTGTGCTAGCAGGCCGTGTAGATGTATAAAAAATACTGATATGATGAGAAGAGTAAATGTCTGTTGGGCTCAAGGGATTTCCTTGGATTTCATTTTCCAGCATTCAAGCCTAAGTCTGTAGCGACTGAGTCCCTGTAACATCTCAGGACATACTCAACCAGAAGCTTGGTGGCCAGTGGCCACGAGCTTCCCAGTTGTGCTGATGAGAAACCTTAGCCTGGGCTAAGGCCTCTGTTCAGGCCAGTCAGTATGTTATCTTATGGGGATTTGAGTTTTTTGGTATAAGGAGAGGCTCCATTCTCAGCTTTAAGAACTCTGTTTATATGGTGCCCAACTAGCAACAGAGAGACAAGGGTGAGAGGTCAGGATCTCTACTAACACAGGACATATCAGTCATTCAGTGTGATCAGGACAAATCAAGAAAGCAGAGAGTGATGAGAGAGGAATGGGACAAGGAAAATTAGGATTATTGTGAATCTGGCATTGAAAAATATCTGAAACACTTTGATGCTGCACTTTTTTGTAATAAGAGGTGACATCTGTGTATTATGAAACATTTTGAGTGGGTGTTAATACTCACGCGAGTCTCTCTTCAGTGGCCGTAGGGGTTGTTTTGCGGCAGCCTTCTTGTGAACAGCCTGTTCGTGTCTGAACTCCCTCCAGCGCCTCAGCTGGAAGCGGATAAACTTCCAAAGTAGCCAAGACTGAGTCAAACATACCAGCAGTAAAACAGTCATCCTGAAGGGGCCCAAAGCAGAAGGATTAGTGAAATTGTTCTGGAAAATGGACATGATGTGCCAAATTAAATTAATTTCTGGCTGTGGTGTGTGTATTTGCTGAAAGCTTGTAGAGTATTTCTTAAATTTTTAGGGTTTGACAGTAACCGTTGCCCTGGGCAACTGTGGTCAGCTCTGGACCACTATGTAGCAGTTTAGTTTGCTCTGGTTTTCTCTATTTATAACCACTTTTCCTGTATTAAAAAAAAAATCTGTCTGTGTGAGAGTGCTGCTGTCATGCACTGTCACAAATAATGGTAATGAAATTAAGAATGGAGTAAATAAGTCAAAATTAAGGGAAAAGGTTAAAATAAAGAGTATTGTAATTTGGACTTGTCAGAATCCATTTGATCGATTTGTAGCGAAAAGTCATTTTCTCTCAATTTGTGTCAGAAAATCCTGGCCACATCAAGGGTGATTTTATGTTGTAAAAAAATAAAAAAGTAAACAGGGGTGACTATTTTTATGGACACTAAGTGTATTTTGACTGAATACTTGTTAAAGTTGTTGTAAAAAGTGTCACAAAATGAATCATTATCCACACATGTTGGACATTGCCCATTTGCTCACCTCACTACTGTACGACCAGAGAAGAGGAGCACCAGACCCACATGACTCAAACTGCACAGGAAAAAGAAGATGATAGATTAGGTGACAAAGAAAATAATCCTGTGTGACATCCATATAGGTTTCCATGAAAACTATATTCAATATTTATAGATTGTCCTTAAACACATGTAAAAATGTAGGTTCAAACTTCAACTTCAGAGTGTTCCATTACTGTTTTCTTTATTTCTTTTCTCACTATCCATGCATATTTCCTGACAAGTCTTTAAATTTGCAGGTTTTCAAAAAGGTCCTTAAACTGGATGCTTACTTTAACAAGTAGGCTGCAGAGATGTGCAGCAGATACAGACAGATGTACTAGAGCTGACAAATCTCCTCCTGAAAAACAAGCGGGTGTTATTTGCAAAGATACTCTGTTTATATTCCTGGAACGTTTTGTTATTTGTAACTGCCTAATGAACATATACCAAAATACACACAACCAAAACACACATGCGCATAGAGCTTATCTAGTCACACTCCAGTACTCCTCCAGTTCCCACAGCCTCCTTACTGTCCTTTGTACTTTCTGGAAGTAAAGCTCAGCGGGGGTTTTTTTTATGCATATGCGCTTGTTGAAAAAAACAAAGCTGTAGACATGGCAAAGTAATCGGTTCTCTAGCAGAATTACGGCCACGTTAGATCATGTTTAATTAGTTATTCTTAATCTGTGTTTCTGAAATCAGATGACTGGCCAAACCAGAGAAAATCTGAGAATAAACACCACAGCTGGTTACTCACAGTAATTAGGTTTTTTATGTGCATGTAAATGTGCTGGCAGTGTGTGCAGAACATGAAAAACACTGTATATGTCTCTCTGAGAAAAGGAGTTCACCATTTTGAACATTTTAGCAGTAATTGACAGCTATAAAAAAGGTCAGGCAAGTAGCACAAATTTTTAAAGCAACAACAGACACATAACTGCTTGAGAATGACTAAAAATATCTGTGACCGCATTGCAAAGCACAGATGCATTTTTAAGGTATGTGGTGGAGCTGAAATGATTAGTAATCAGTCAGAACTTGTTTCATCAGTTAATCATTTTTAAGCAAAGATGCCAAAAAAATCACTGATAATTCCAGCATCTCAAATGTGAATATTGTAAATAGTCTTCTTTGATAGTAAATGAAAATATTTGTGTTTTGGACAGTTGGTCGGACGAAAGAGATTTGAATATGTCAGCTTTGGCTTTGGGAAATTGTGATGGGCATTTTTCACTATTTTCCGGATTATTATCTGCAGATAATGAAAATAATGTATGTGGATACATTTTTTTTAAAAAAGATATGTATTGTCAAATATACTTC